>NC_134651.1:30541830-30855928 GCF_030463565.1 Pelecanus crispus | reverse complement strand
CCTTCTGTAATGCTGTAGCCTGGCTCCTGTGTACAGTCGTGTGTTTTGACATGATTTCTGTCTTGGCAGTGGTGGCGTGCTTTTGATGACTTGGCTCTTCCTCTGTCCAGATGAGCTTTAAGCATGGATCTGTGTTTTTTCTATTGATGCATGATAAATGTAAATTCAAATAGATAAATACACTTTTTTTTTAACCAAAGGAATTGCTGCATTACTACAGTGAGGAAGAAATGCATACTCATAAATTACTGCCTTCTTTGAATTTACTTTTGATGTTTTCATATTGTATTCAAATATGAATGTCAGTTTGTAATTTTTTTTTTTCTTTAATTTCAGATTTGGCTGGAACCTATGAAACCTGTTATTAAACAAATACGGAGTAAGTACTTTTAAAAAGGGAAGTTTTCCTTAATTTGCATCTGCTTTATGTGGGTTGCTTTCACAATTGCTACTTGATTTACTGGTTATGCTTCCCTGAAAATTGGTACTTGGTAGGGGTGATAGTGATTCCTGTTTGGGCATGCAAACCTGACGTTTTTAATATGTAGTATGTGGTGGGTGGAATGGAAACTTACTGAAAGAATTATTGTTTCTCTCTGATAAGTATCTAGATAGATTGGGTCAGCTGGTGTTACGTTTAAGTGAAACATGACATTTCCCGTCAGTGTTGTGTTGTCTTACAATGGAAAGAAAAAGGAATATTCTGGCTTATTGCACCCATTGCATGGGAGGAGGTAGCATCTGCAGTCATGAGATCCTGTCTGAGCGCTGATACACCTTTCAGAAGGGCTGCAAAAAGCTGCACTCAGAGCTTGCTGACATGCAGGGAATTTCAGTGAGGTGGGTATTCCCATCTCATTCTCAAAAACTCTCTCCAATGTGCTCAGGAACAGCTTTGCTAAGAGAGCAGAGGTAGGGATCTCCGACCTGGTGGGTGACTGCAGCTTCAGAGTCCTCTTCGCTTCAGTTGTGAAATTTGTTTCTGCTCTTCGGCCAGGAGGAGGTTGCAATAGCGATGCTATCTTTGCTTTATGCTACCTAAAAAGTAATATGAGATGCACTCTAAATGCTAAAAATAATTGAAGAATACAGTATGCTAGTTCTTTTGATGTTGAAAGATTAGATCAAACTTTTTTTTCCCTTAGAACAGGGTTAAGCTGTTTGCTTATTTTCTGTTTCTGATTGTAAAGGCTTTGTGGAAGAACAAGATCTGGAGGGTGTAGTGGATTCCTACTCCTTCCAAAATCTTAATTGAAAAATGTTGAAAATTAGTACCAGGAGGTAGTTTTTAGTTACTCTTCTGCCTAAAACTGATTGCCAGAAAATAAGAAATCGCCAATTCTAGCTAGATTTTTTAACTTTAAGGTCATGGTTTTAACTTTTACCGACACTGTTTTTTAAGCATAAGTGCCAAACCAGCTATAAAAGAAGGCTTCCTTAGGAGGATATATAATACTTTCACTCTCTATTCCGCACCCACCCCACCCCCCAAAAAAAACCAAATTGTTGGAGTGCCATCATTTTATGTACTCCATGTGGTTAGGCTTGTTTTGTTTTTCTAGTGCTCCTGGCTGGAAGGAATTACGTTGTAGTCAAAAGATTTGACGGGCCACAGGTCTATGATGCTGCTTGGTTACTCCTCTATCCTCTTCTATACTGTATAAATTGGGGAATCTTGCCCTTAGACCATACGCTGATGGCTGGGTGTTCCCTGATGGTACATGTATTGTTCTAAAATTGTCTAAAACCATGGGGATGTGCTAAAATTTATGGCTGGTCTGCTGCTTGGTGGTCTGCCACCCACATTATGTTGCCACTGACACCGAAAGATTTCTTTTAAATGTTTTTCAATCTTAATCTGTAGGATACACCAGTCAGTTGTCTGGCACATGTTCAAGTTCTGAAATAAATTTTAAATTTGTAAAGTTTTTTTTTCTTTTTATGCTAGTTGAATCCCTTCCTGGCATCCTGCTGTTTTTAAAATTGAAATGAGGTATGACTGTAGAAAGCCTTGAAAATGTTTATAATTGAAACATTAATTGCATGCATAGTAATTTAAGCTGTTCTTTCCTTGAATCCAGTAGTTGACATATGATTGCACAGGACCATCTTCCTAAGAACTTGTTTGACAGTACTGCTGAATACAAAGCCTTAAGAGGAGAATTAATATAACTGCTTGATAATGTGGACATTTCAGAAGTACGGGGCTAAGTAAGCTGCAATAATGGGAAGATGTTTACATCTGATAATACAGCTACGCAAGGCTATACCACATCTACCCTCCTTTCAGCCTCTACGCTCACCGGCCACGCCAAGGCTGCCTTTCCCCAGTGCCCCTCTGCCTGGGCTCTCCTGGGGGCGGCAGGTAGCAGCTAGATGCGGGCAGGCTAGCCTGGCAGTGATGCATGCAAGAGGCAGTCTGCTCCCTTCTGCGTGCCCCTGCTCTGGGTGTGCCTGCTGGGTGTTTCCCAAGTGTCCTGGTTTTGGCTGGGATAGAGTTAATTTTCTTCCTAGTAGCAGGCATAGTGCTGTGTTTTGGATTTAGTAGGAGAAGGATGTTGATAACACGCTGATGTTTTTAGTTGTTGCTAAGTACTGCTTATGCTAGTCAAGGACTTTTCAGCTTCCCATGCTCTGCCAGGTACACAAGAAACTGGGAGGGGGCACAGCCAGAATAGTTGATCCAAACTGACCAAAGGGCTATTCCATACCATATGGCCTCATGCTCAGTATAGAAACTTGGGGGGTTGGCCGGGGAGTAGCGATCGCTACTTGGGAACTGTCTGGGTATCGGTTGGCAGGTGGTGAGCAATTGCATTGTGCATCACTTGCTTTGTATATTATTATTATTATTATTATTATTATTATTATTATTATTATTATTATTATATTGTTACTATCATCATTATTATTTTACTTTATTTCAATTATTAAACTGTTGTTATCTCAACCCAGGAGTGTTTCTCACTCTTACTCCTCCGATTCTCTCCCCCATCCCATCGGGGTAGAGGGAGTGAGCAAGCGGCTGCGTGGTGCTTAGTTGCTGGCTGGGGCTAAACTACGACACCAAGGGAAAGCAAAATTCTGTAAGAATGAGATTTGATGAGTTTGCTCATGCTGTTAAGCAATGCCTGAACTTGGCATGGATGGATGATAGTTTCCTATATTCTCACCTAAAAAAGTTTCATTGAGGTTCTTTTCTGTTGTTTTTGGGGGTTGGGTTTTTTGTTTGTTTAGTTTGGTTTTTTAGAATTTAATGATTTTGGAGTTAACCTTGGAACTTCTAGTCCAGCAGTAGGGGAATGTTAGGTGTTACCATGGACTTTAAGGTTATACAGCTCAAACCTGTTAGTTTATGTTGATGGTGATTGCTGTGTAACTGTAGGCATGCAGTTCTGAGTCTTTAACATGCTCTCTAAAAACAAAAGATCTGGATTATTAGCATTTACTTCAAATTAGGCTTGGCTAATGACCTATTCTGAGATGTATAGAACTTTTTGTTTTATGATAAGGATTTTATTTTTGATTAATTTCAAATGAATGCAGCCAGTTTTACTACTGAACCACTCCAGAAGGCAAGGAGTTTAGATCCAAACAGGCTTCCTAACAGGCGTGCAGTCTCAGGTTGGCATTTGCGTACCTTCTCTGAGGTGTTGCCAGTGGTTGTTGTGTTCATCGTAAATGCATGGGTAATTTTTGCTGACTTCTTTTTTTCTGTTGTTCTTGGTTTTGCTCAGATTTGGCTTCTTACAATAAATTCTGCATCTTGGTTAAGACTGGCCCAGTGTTTCTTTTCCTAATTAGAATAGGACTTATTCGTAGAGGAAAGGCAAGATTAAAAAAAAAAACCCAAAAAGAGGAGGAGTAGTGCTACAGAAGCAAATATGCAGCATTATGTTTTTAATTTTTAATATTTGTTATCATTTCATGTAAGTGGTGCTTGGAACACTGTCAAAATAGCTCCTAAAGCAATACTTTCCAGTTGATTAGTGTGAGTAATGTGCAGGTCTGTTCTTAACCTTGTGAAGGTCTTCCAAAGGCTTAGAGTATTTTCAGAAATTTGATGTGAAGTTTTATTTTCCTCACTTGGTGTGTCTCAAGAACTATAAAATCCTTAGTATGGTTTTAGTCTCTGCCAAATGTGACCTTTGTGTATCTTTATATGGTGTCATTTCCAGCCTCCTTTCATTTCTAGATACTACACTGTAATTAGAATGAGGATTTTAGGATTTTTAGTTCAGCTTTTGGGTTTTTTTGGTTAAGCTTTGGTAATTCTGGGATCAGAGGCTGGGAGCTGCTCTTCTGACAGCTGTGATAGTCTGAGAGTTAGTTCTCCCAGCTACTTGGCAGAAAGCAAAGTTTGTTATTCTCCCATTAGCAAATGAGAGGGTGAGTGAGCGGAGGAACATTTGGGATGTGGGAATCGGGCATTCCAGACAGAAGAAATCAGCATACTTCAGGGTTGATGCGGTTAAATTGGGCTTTGTCAAGCTTTAAGAGAACTTGATGCTTAAAATAAATTAAAGCAGACTGGCTTGTGCTTACCAACAGGCTCAAACATTTTTTTTTTTTTTTTTTTTTAATTTGGCTAAGCTTGCTTTGAAACAGCAGTGGTACACTGGAGTGGCTGGGACTGGAAGGCACCTCTGGAGGTGACACGTAAGCAGGGCTGGCTTTGAGGTTCAGTCAGGTCATGAAATAGGTGGATATCCTGCCAATAGCACCCAGAGGAGAAGAGTCTAGCAAGAAGAGGGGTTGCAGTTTTTCCCTTCCCAGGTCTTCCTCTGCCTTTTAGAGGAGGTCTGTCTTTCTGCAATTTGACCTGCCTTTCTGCGGCTCCATGTGCTCAAGGTGGGCTGACCTCACTCCTCGTGGGAAGGTGCACACTGGGGACATGTCTCAATCTGTTGCAGTTGAGTGGAGATGCTGTCAGTGGAGCATGGGGCTGCAGTGGATGAGCAGCACTCTTGTCTGGGGGATGCCTGACATTACTAGGAAACTCCCTGACCTCGTGAGGCCCTCCGATTATTACCCATTGCTGGTTGTACAGGTGGGCAGTGATGAGATTACAGGTAGAAGTCCTAAAGCAATGAAGAGGGACTTC
Source organism: Pelecanus crispus (assembly GCF_030463565.1). Lineage (NCBI taxonomy): Eukaryota > Metazoa > Chordata > Aves > Pelecaniformes > Pelecanidae > Pelecanus > Pelecanus crispus. The sequence continues at coordinate 30,850,824 of NC_134651.1, read as the reverse complement.
AGGGCATTGGGGTGATTAGGCAGGATTGGGAGCGCAGGTAGTGTTTTCCTCAGTCCCGGCAGTGGCAGTTAAGAGTGCTGAAAGGAACAGGAAAACTCACCTGATTAACAGGTGGCTCAGAGGCTGGTGCCATCGGTGGAATTTGGGGTTTTTCGATCATGGGGAGGTTTACACGGCACTGGGCCTGCTGGTGGCTGATGGAGATCAGCTGTCTCCAAAGGGGAAAAGGATCCTCGCTGATGAGTTGGCGGGACTCATTGAGAGGGCTTTAAACTAGGTTTGAAGAGGGAAGGGGATATAAACGGGCCCGCTAGTAAGGAGCCCAAGGGGCAGCATGGCAACGTTGGGGGTGAAATCGATAGACCGGCTCAAGTGCATCTACACCAATGCATGGGCAACAAACAGAAAGAGCTGGAAGCCGTTGTGCAGCAGCATGGTTATGACATAGTCGCCATCATGGAAACGTGGTGGGACGACTCTCATGACTGGAGTGCTGCACTGGAGGGCTATAAGCTCTTCAGAAGGGATAGGCAGGGAAGGAGAGGTGGTGGGGTGGCTCTGTATGTTAGGGAGTGTTTTGACTGTACAGAGTGCTTATGGGTGAGGATGAGGGGGAAGGCCAGCAAGGCGGATGTCCTGTTGGGAGTCTGCTATAGACCACCCAACCAGGATGTAGAGGTAGATGAGGCATTCTATAAGCAGCTGGCAGAAGTCTCGCAATCGCTAGCCCTTGTTCTCGTGGGCGACTTCAACTTGCCGGACATCTGCTGGAAATACAGCACAGCAGAGAGGCAACAGTCTCGGAAGTTCCTAGAGTGTGTGGAGGATAACTTTCTGATGCAGCTGGTAAGCAAGCCTACCAGGGGAGGTGCCTCGCTTGACCTGCTGTTTACTAACAGAGAAGGGCTTGTGGGAGATGTCATGGTCGGAGGCCATCTTGGGCTTAGCGACCATGATATGATACAGTTCTCGATTCTGGGCGATGTAAAGAGGAGGGGCAGCAAAACTGTTACGATGGACTTCTGGAGGGCAGACTTTGGCCTGTTCAGGACGCTGGTTGGGAAAGTCCCTTGGGAGGCAGTCCTGAAAGGCAAAGGGGTCCAGGAGGGCTGGGCCTTCTTCAAGAAGGAAGTCTTAAGGGCGCAGGAGCGGGCTGTGCCTGTGTGCTGTAAGACCAACTGGCAGGGAAAACGACCGGCCTGGCTGAATAGGGAGCTGTTGCGAGGACTCAGGGGAAAAAAGGAGAGTCTACCACCTTTGGAAGAAGGGGCGGGCAACTCAGGAGGAGTACAGGGATCTTGTTAGGTCCTGCAGGGAGGAAATTAGAAAGGCAAAAGCCCAGCAAGAAGTTAATCTGGCCAATGTTGTAAAACATAATAAAAAATGCTTTTACAAGTACATTAGCAATAAAAGGAGAGCCAAGGAGGATCTCCATCCTTTCCTGGATTTCGGGGGGAACATTGTCACCAGGGACAAGGAAAAGGCTGAGGTACTTGACGCCTTCTTTGCCTCTGTGTTTAACAGCCAGACCAGTCATCCCCAGGGTACTCGGGCCCCTGAGCTAGAGGATAGGGATGGGGAGCAGAATGGAGCCCTCATAGTCCAGGAGGAAGCAGTTAATGACCTGCTATGCCACCTGGACGTTCACAAGTCTATGGGGCCAGATGGGATCCACCGGAGAGTCCTGAGGGAGCTGGCAGAGGAGCTCACCAAGCCACTTTCCATCATCTATCAGCAGTCCTGGTTAACAGGGGAGGTCCCTGATGACTGGAGGCTTGCCAATGTGAAGCCCATCTACAAAAAGGGCCGGAAGGAGGACCCGGGGAACTACAGGCCTGTCAGCCTGACCTCGGTGCCGGGGAAGATTATGGAGCGGTTCATCTTGAGTGAACTCAACAGGCAAGTGCAGGTCAACCAGGGGATCAGGCCCAGCCAGCATGGGTTCATGAAAGGCAGGTCCTGCTTGACCAAGCTGATCTCCTTTTATGACCTGGTGACCCGCCTGGTAGATGATGGAAAGGCTGTGGATGTCATTTCCCTGGACTTTAGCAAAGCTTTTGACACCGTCTCGCACAATATTCTCCTTGGGAAGCTGGCAGCTCATGGCTTGGACAGGCGTAGTCTTTGCCGGGTAAAAAACTGGTTGGGTGGCCGAGCCCAGAGAGTAGTTGTAGATGGAGTTAAGTCCAGTTGGCAGCCGGTCATGAGCGGTGCTCCCCAGGGCTCTGTTTTGGGGCCAGCCTTGTTTAATATCTTTATCGATGATCTGGATGAGGGGATTGAGTGCACCCTCAGTAAGTTTGCAGATGACACCAAATTGGGTGGGAGTGTCGATCTCCTGGAGGGTAGGATGGCCCTGCAGAGGGACCTGGACAGGCTGGACCAATGGGCTGAGGCCAACTGTATGAGGTTTAACAAGGCCAAATGCCGGGTCCTGCACTTGGGTCACAACAACCCCATGCCACGTTACAGGCTTGGGGAAGAGTAGCTGCAAAGCTGCCTGGCGGAAAAAGACCTGGGGGTGTTGGTAGACAGTCGGCTGAACATGAGCCAGCAGTTGTGCCCAGGCGGCCAAGAAGGCCAACAGCATCCTGGCTTGTATCAGGAATAGTGTGGCCAGCAGGAGCAGGGAGGTGATTGTCCCCCTGTACTCGGCGCTGGTGAGGCCGCACCTGGAATACTGTGCCCAGTTTTGGGCCCCTCAGTACAAGAAAGACACTGAGGTGCTGGAGTGTGTTCAGAGAAGGGCAACAAAGCTGGTAAAGGGTCTGGAGCACAGGCCTTATGAGGAGCGGCTGAGTGATTGTTTAGCCTGGAGAAGAGGAGGCTGAGGGGAGACCTTATCGCTCTCTACAACTACCTGAAAGGAGGTTGTAGTGAGGTGGGTGTTGGTCTCTCCTCCCAAGTAGTTAGCAATAGAACGAGAGGAAATGGGCTCAAGCTGTGCCAGGGGAGGTTTAGGTCGGAAATGAGGAAAACTTTCTTCACGGAAAGGGTAGTCAAGCATTGGAACAGGCTGCCCAGAGAGGTGGTGGAGTCACCATCCCTGGACGTGTTCAAAAAACGGGTAGATGTGGCACTTTGGGACATGGTTTAGTCTAGTCTACCCTTGATTGGTTTAGTGTGGACTTGGTAGTGTAGGTTAATGGTTGGACTGGATGATCTTAAAGGTCTTTTCCAACCTAAACGATTCTATGATTCTATAAATGTGAGATGGGTGCTCAGTAGGCTTCTGTAACCAAAGGTTGTGTAGTGCTCTGACTGCGTGCAAAATACTCAGCCTTGTCTGCTTTAAGACAGGAAAAACAACAGCAGAACAGTGGTGCCTGGTCGTGGCATGGTAAGCAATTGTGGTACCCTGTAGTATTGCTCCAAAAATACTGGTGAAACAGGATTGTGGGCATCGAGTTAGCCAGTTCAGCAGTCTGAGTCATGACAGTAAAGCTGTTAACGTGGTCCAGTCGTAGTTGGGTTTTCTTGTTGTAAAATGTTACACAGAGCGTTTTGGACTATTTCAAATAGTTACTTAGGATTCTGTTTAGGTTTAAACATTAAATTAGTTTTCTCCCTGTTGTTGAGATTGACAAGAACAGTGTTAAAAATGGGAAGAAATGGGTATTAACAGGCATGCCAGGAGCAGGTTGCAAATGCACTTTTATCTCTGCGGGGAGCCAGCTGGGTGCAGCCAGACTCGTGGATTCAGCTCATCAACACCTCTGGTGGTGGCTGATGTTGGGAGATTCTGTGGGGTGCATCTCCACCCTTGTTCCCTTCTAGGAACCTGTCACTGGGTCATCTGTGATGCCTTCGTATGCAGCTCAGGTAGTTGCTTTGCAGTACATAGCTTTCATGTTGCACAAAACTATTTTTACAGCATTCAGACTGCTGACTTGCCTTGGAAGTGGTATAGATAGTTCCTCTGAAAACTATCCTCTGTATCTCTGTTGAGGTGGACAATCTGTACCTCATAGGCCCTCTATGGTTAGCTGGAAAGCACAAAGCTTGTTAGACTTCATGTGCATTGCATTTCCGTGCATGTTGGAAAACATAATATGAACAAGATTTTTTTTGTGAAATGACTAACTTTTCTTATAGGACCAAAGACTACAATGCTTCGTCTAGCTGTAAAGTTTTTCCCTCCAGACCCGGGTCAGTTGCAGGAGGAATACACTAGGTAAAGTATTTTTTGAAGAATATAATTTGCATTACCTACTGAAACAAAAGGAAGGTAAGAGTAGGAGGACATTGCATGTGTTTCCAAACAAAGCTTACACTGAAGATGTGCGAAAAAGTGCTTTTCATTAGTGTCACAGTTTTAGCAGACACATGTTGGCAGATGAATGTTATCGGAAAAAGTATTTTCAAAACAGAAACCAGTGCAGGTTAAGGCTTGACAAACATCACAGTGTCAAAAGAGACAGGGTGTAGAGGAAATACTCATATTTATAAACAATACCTGTATAAAATAATCTGTACTTATTTTGATAAATGATTTACCATTTAAACTTCTGAAGTCCACACTTTTAAATATTTTACAACTAGCAAACACACTTTGCTGGTTTTGTCTATTTATGGAGCATTTATTGTGGCTTTATGGTCTGTCCTTAGAGCTCTAGGTATTTCATAATGCTATTAATGATATGTACACTTTATTGTGAGTGTATTGAAGAAACCAAGATAGCTCAGCCAGATATGCAGAAAACAGAGCATACTTTATAGAAGTCTTTAATACTTACTTAGAGTACTTTAAAATTTTTTAAAAAAAACCCACATGTGTACCTTTTATTATATTTTTGCTTCAAGTATATGATACATAATACTTTAAAATCAATTCTTAAAAAAAAAATACTGTTCTCATTCAGGGTGTAGTTTGGTAAAGAATATTGATCAGTCTGTCAGTTCAAAGGTTTATAGTAATGAGTTGTTGCCAATTTACTGGAGTCTTTATTGCACCTTCTTTCAGGTAAAAAAGAAAGCACAAAAGACTTACCAGCATTACATTCATAAAAACATATTAAAATTGATTTAGGTTACTAAATCAGTCCTTATCAGCACTTTCAAGGCTGCCACTTTTTTCTTCTATCCTTGTATGTTTTGCAGGCAGCTTATTAGTTACAAAAAAACCTGTTAAACAGAAATCTATTCCCCTCTAGCAAGTGATTTGGGAAATAGTTAAATGAGTATAGTAGTATAAGAAAAGAAAATTTAATTTACTGTCTTTGTAGGCTTCTAACATTTTAGTACTGGAAAATACAACCACTGAGTAAATTAAATGAGTGCTAGCAGAAATGCTCCTTATTTTTCCTAACAAGATATTGGAATCAGTGATGTTCTCCCATCCTTGTTCTAATAGATAAAATCACGTGACGTGTTCATTAAGTTTCTTTCCAGCTAAAAATTACAGCTGCTGTGTTACTTCACAAATCAAACTTGTTAAAAGCATGGTTTTCCTTCTGCTTCCTTGTTCCTGCATGTTCATTTATGCTGATAAATTGCACTGGATTAGTCACAGGTTGTTTGGTTTGATTTGGCTGTCCTTGATAGCAAGGCTTCTGTGTTATCTTGTTTTTGGAGAGGGGAAGAATTAGGAGATGGTGGTTTTATAAAATACCGCTCAATTGTTTTCTTTCACATGTCAAGGTGGTACTTCTAAATTGGGTGCTTGTAACTCTCTCAGGTACCTGTTTGCATTGCAAATCAAGAGAGACTTGGCAGAGGAACGACTGACCTGCAGCGACAATACGGCCGCTCTTCTGGTCTCTCATCTTCTGCAATGTGAGTATCTCAACTGTGGTGACATTGGGTGGTGTTGCCATTGCTAACCGGAGCTAAATAGCATACAGAAGCTTTTGGTAACTAAAAACATTTTCTATCTCACGGTGTTTCCTTCTGTATATGCAGTAAACCCATTGATTTTGAACACTGGGATTATCATCAGGGCTAGCTGTGGTGAGGAACAGCGGTGCTTATGTGCGAGATAACTTTGGCTTCTTGGAGTCTGTACGAAACCAAACCCATTGCGTGTTGTGTTTTCCCTGGCTCTGCAAGCTGGGTCACTAGCACTCCTCATCTTCCAGGCAGCTGCTCCCATCTACCTCCTTGCTTCCTTGGCTTCATTTCTCAATTTCCCTGTGGCTGGGGGGAGATACGTGTATAGAGACTGGGCTGAAATAAAACTAGAAACATGCCAGAACAAGTTCAACAGCAGGGTTGCCAGCAGCTTTCCTCCTTGCTGGGAATGCAAATGGAAATGGAAAGAAATTGGTTTGAAAGCACCCCATGTTGCTGCTCGCTCCATCTGTAAGCACCTAAAGACCTAAAAGCGTGGCCTTTAAGATGAGCAGGTTGAAAAACTTGAGTGGGTTCAGACACCAAATCAGTTCGAGCAGCAGCCAAATGATACAGTGTTTACCAATCTGTAACCTGAGCTGCAGAAATGGGTTTTTCTGCCTGGCTTGAAACAAAAGCTGTTAAATGATACCTCCTCACACATGCACTGTTAAATAGTTATTAGTTATATAAGTCTGCATTGTAATATAATAATACAACTATAGTAATATTAGTTATGGTGATTTTATTGGAAGAGCAAATCTATCTTGTGTGTGTGCCATCAAGTGAGTGACACAATTAAAATTTGCTCATGATTTTCCAGCATAAGTTCTGCATTCCACAGTGCAGTGTGGAGCTGGTGAGCAAATCTCAGCATCTGGCCTTGGTTAGCTTGCTTCTATCCTACTAGAAAATTACAAGTGAGAAAGAATATGATTATTTTTAATATAAATTGCTTTACAAAAGTGCCTTTCATTTTTTTTTTTTTCTTGTTGTTTCGTATGCTGGCTTGATTTTAAACAGGATACTGCTCTGTTCTTTTTAAGAACAGCTGCCTTGGATGAGATTATTAGCTCACTTAGTCCACTCTCCTTTCTCTGACAGTAGTTGGTAGCAGATGCTATGGGGAAGCCCTCAGAAACGGAGCAAGCATATGGTGATACTTCCTTTGCTGCATCCATCCCATAATCTTTGCATGTGGCCTTTCTAAGTCAAAGATTGACTCCGCATCTCTTTGTTTAGTTACCCTTGATGACCTTTGCTTCCATGCATTTGTCTGACTTTTGAATTTGCTTATATTTTTGGCATCCTTCCATGATAATGAGCTTCACAGCTTAGTTTTTGGGAGGTTTGTAGGATAACTTACATCCTTTTGTCTTTTTAAAACTTTTGCATTTTAGTTTAATGTTGTAACTTCATATTTTATTATCAGAAAAAGTAAATAACTTTTTAAAAAATTTATTTATTCAACTTGTAATTTTCATATACATCTGCCATATGTTCTGCCTGCCTTGTGCTTTTCTTTTCCAAGCCAAAAACTTCTGGTCTTTTCATGTCTCATAAGATGGAAGCTGTTCCACACTTTTGATTCATGCTTTTTTCTTCTGTAAATCTCTTCCTAAATCCAAAGCATCATTTCTGAAAGGCACAAATATGTGAAGGGGAGGCCAAAACTCAAAATATAGGTGCTGTGTGAATTTATAGTCACATAATATCGCTTTATTTATTTTTGGACAATTCCTAAAATCTAATTGCCCTCTTCCCAAGTAGGCTTGTCCATAACTATTTCACATGTATTTAGAAAAATTGAATTGAAATACGCTGGTTTGGTATGGGGTATCTGTGAGGAAGAAATGTTTCGACCACCTCATGGGTCTTCTACAAATCTCACATCTTTGACCATAAAGACATCTAAATTTTCCAAATGATGTTCAAATACTGCCATAATCCCCAGGAAGTCTGCTTAGGATAAACGTGAATATTGTGTAAAATGAAACTGGATACAAAGCATAATGCACAAATTTGAAGCACTTAAAGGAAAATACATTCTGGCTCTTGGGGTCTGCGTAATTCCTTACCAAGTATTTTCTGTCATTGTTCCCTTTCCATTGTTTCTTCTTATTCTAACGTTGTTTTGTTTTCTGTAATAGCCGAAATAGGGGATTTCAGTGAATCAGAGGATCGAGAACACCTTAAAACAAACCAGTATTTGCCAAACCAGGAAAGAATTGAAGGAAAGATTCTGGAGTTCCACAGGAAGCATGTGTAAGTGAGGATTAATGTATACCCTAATGTATACTCGTGGGGAGCAGATGGACTTGCTTGGTGGAGGTCGAGCAAGCTGTGCATTAGGATGATGTTAAGATTGTGTAAGTTAAACACCATTTACATCTAACAAGAAAAGTTGGCTGTAGCAATAGTTACATAGTTAGGACAGAGTTGTTGGGCAGTAGTTTTTCTCAAGTGATTTTTTGGTGTACCTTTAATAACATACCAAAGAAAGCTATCATGAGCTTGTAATAATGGTTTTAGGCAAAATCATTCTTCAGAATTTCCAGTTTACAAAGTTTAAGTTCAGCTTGCCGTCAAATGCATAGGTCTTGCTTTTGTCTAAATAATTAGAAATCAGTTGCATCGTACTCATTCTGTACTCATTAAGCATAAAGGAAAAGGAGAAGGATGGAGGGAGTGGGGGAGAAATAACTTTAATCAGAATTCATGCAAAACCTTACCTTACAGCTGGAGTATTTTTGAAATCAGTAAAGTTTGTAGAATCATAGAATTGTTTAGGTTGGAAAAGACCTTTAAGATCATCCAGTCCAACCATTAACTTAACATTACCAAGTCCACCACTAAACCAATTAAGGCTATAGTAGCAATTTCATGTTTCCTGGCTTGGTGGCTGGATTACTTATAATGAAAGTAAAAACTAGGAATCATTAAGATGGGAAAGGACCTCTAAGATCATCATTCCAATCATCAACCCAACACCACCGTGCCCACTAAACCATGTTCCAAAGTGCCTCGTCTACCTGTTTTTTGATCACTTCCAGGGACGGTGACTCCGCCACCTTTCTGGGCAGCCTGTTCCAATGCTTGACTACCCTTTCCGTGAAGAAATTTTTCCTAATATCCAATCTAAACCTCCCCTGACGCAGCTTGAGGCCATTTCCTCTTGTCTTATTGCTAACTACTTGGGAGAAGAGACCAACACCCACCTCGCTACAGCCTCCTTTCAGGTAGTTGTAGAGAGCGATAAAGTCTCCCCTCAGCCTCCTCTTCTCTAGGCTAAACAATCCCAGTTCCCTCAGCCGCTCCTCCTTTGTTTATTAGGGACAAAGAAACTATTTGCCACAAATACAAAATTAATTCCAACACACAGTCAGGAACTGCAGAAATGAATCCTTTATTATTTGAAATGCCCGTTTCTCCAACTGTACGCATTCAGTGTACAGTAAGGTTGTGTGTTTTACGGCCTAATCTGGCTGGTCTTAAAAAGTGAAGATCCACTCGATGTGTGCAGCATAAAATATTTTGATAAGTAAGAAGATTTGGAGCAGACAGTCAACGTGGTGCTCATGAAAGAGAAGTCAACCTACAGGGAGGCACTGTTGTGACCAAAATACTACTCAGGAGATGAGGGTTTGCATTGCGCGATCTGTATTTGCCACAGCTTCATTCTTTTAGGCTTTAATATTAATATCACTGAGAATTTTCAGACTAGTACCCACCGTAATGGTCCTAACCTCGCTTGTGGTGTTCTCAGAGTTGACAGGTTGCATCAAGAGAAGGTGTTTGATAAAATGGTGATAGAGGTTTGATTTTGCTTTCTTTTCAGTAATTTTCAAGACCTTGCGCATTAGGATTTAGCAATTTGAAGTGCTTTTATTCGTTGTGAATATCCACACCACAGTTCATTGTGCATGGTTATACGTTATAATCCAAATAGTATATTAGAAATTTAAATTTTCCTTTTGTTCTGTGTGGGTAAACTCAGGGATTATTGCTGACTGACTTTCTTTTAAGACAGAACGAGGAGGTTTTTCAGGGCAGCATATGTGTTTAAGGCTGACACATCCTGTATTACTAGAAAATCAGTTCCTGAGAATCTCAGTAACTAACTATTTGCTTTTTATGACCACTCATTTTCAGTTGTAGTGAAATTTATCAGTACTGATGGAATTTCAGATTTGTTGATTCTTGATGAAATCGGGTGTTTGTTACTTTTTTTTCTGCTTTTGAACCTTTGAGGTGCATGTGGAAATGATGAAGGAACAAACCAAATGTTGTTTTGAAGTAATTTGAAGTAATTTTGAAGTAAATTAAAATGTGTGCTGGGATTCTTCACCTTGGGAGAAGGTAGCTGGGGGATGGAAACCATTAATTGCACAGAAATATTTCATTATTTTTCTCATGTCAAAAGAAGTGCTGAAACAATTAGGTGGTAACTGCAAAGCAAATTAAAAGAAAAGGAGGAACATCCTTTTCATACAGTTTGTAATGACATTATGAAACTTACTTCTGCAAGATGCTGTGGAGTCTTAAGGCTGCAAACGGCTTCATGAAGGGATTTGATGACATCATGCAGTATAGGCTGATAGCTTTCAAATTTGAGATGAAATGTGGGATTTTTTACTTCTGGGATAAGTACATCCAGACCATGCATAGAACAGCCCTTTGTTAATCATGTGCCTGGATCTGACTGAGTTGCTTCTGCTTGTGGGGAATTTTCTTGGTTTACTTCTCTTGATGGAGAGGTCGTGACTGTCTTCTGAGTGAGTCAGGGACTAGTAATTTTATTAATTAGGTTTGAGCTTTTTTCAAACAAGTTACTTCTAATCATTCTTTACAGTAAGGAAAGTTTGTATTTTTGCCTGTCAGGAAGAAGTCAGCGGAAGGTTAACGGGAAATGATTCCTTGCTTCATAAGCGTACTTTTCATTAGTTTAATGAGAATTGCATCTAATACAGCCATATTGTTAAAACGATTGCAAATCTTCTTTTAAAGCAATGTTATAGAAGTGTACATTCAAACAACGGTAAGATTAGAAGCTGAGGCATGTGGTTAGAAAAGGTTACAACCGAATGTTAGCAGTACCTGAGTGCCTTGGACACATGTTTTAAAACCTTCTGCGCCTTTGGAAAAATTTTTGTTAGAGATGTAATTTTGGAAGCACTGCAATCCTAAAAATACTTACATATCTTGACTTCCTTACACATCTCTTCACTCTTCCCTTACCCAGGGAGTATTGGCCACCCTTTTCCATTTTTAATAGGAGTTGTGAAGGTTCCGTGTTTTCTCAGAGTTCAGACACATTTTTCCTCATTTGTGTTCCAGGGAGCAAGCAGGAGTATGGACCTTGGGCGTTCTTCTCCTTCCTGGTGATGCGTAGTGTGGTTAAATGGACAAAAGGCTTCTCTCGCATCATCCTTGTGCATCATATTTTCACTTTTGCTTTTTTTTTTCATTTTTTATTCCCTTCAGTTGACCTTATTGTTCCCCCACTTACCTTTAGCAGACTGATGTTTTCTTTCACTGATGATTGCTTTTGACAGAGACTTCTCATACAAACAGAGCCTCCAGGAAAAGAAACCCATTTCTGGCGGGATCGTTCATCTCCAGATCGCTACTGCATCATCTTTCTGCCTCAGTTTTCCTTCTTTGCAGCCCTTACTTTGCCTTGAACACACTTACTCATATACCAGTTTACAGGGGGTTCTGTGTCATATCAAGCTGGAAGCATTGATTTGGCTTTCTCAGGCAGGAGTTGCAGCAGGATGCTTTCCGGCATTGTGTGTGAGTTGGGGGAGCAGGAGGATGAGTATGCCTTTGCAGAGGGTGCTCAGTCTCTTTGGATGACACTATGGAGTGTCTCTTCACATTAGAAAGTTGTGGTTTGATTTTTTTTTTTTTTTTTTTTTTAAATTGCTTCACTGTGGAAGTGGTAGAACAACATAAATCTGAATAAAACAGAATCTGTTTATCTAATCCATTCTGTATCAAAAGAAGAGAAAATATATTGAGAAAGATGGCGATTGAAAGCTTATTTTCTATTAAATATCTTTTAATGTTTTTCTTTCACTTTTACAAATACTTCCTTTTACTTTCACAAATACAGAAATACGTTCTTTATATTTAACTTTGCAAATGTAGTAAGAGTAAACAGGATGAGTTATATTTTTGGTATAGCACATTACTTAGTTGCTTCAGCAAGAGCCTGAATTAACTTTACTTATTTTATTTCTATAGTTTATAAAAAAAGAAAGGTTATATTTTGAAGATGGTGTATTGGTGGTGGTGCAGTTAAATCCTGGCACCCCAGACACTCAAAATGCAATGTTTACTGCCTTCCTGCAAGTAGCATGAGTAAAATACTTGCTGCAGGGTGAGTGTAGTCCAGAATTAAACATAACATAATTTACTTGTGTTCAGACCGCTGTGTTTTTTTTGTTTGTGTGTACACACATAAATCAGGGAAGAAATAGAAGATTTCATAGATTTATGTTTACGTTCACTGTTATCCCTCATGTCCTTTCACAACCTGTTAGCCTAGTTGTCCATGATTTAAAATCTTTAAATTGTTTGTAAATTAGAAAAAACGATAACTTTAGGTTGCTACGTAGTCTAAACAATTTGTACACACGCAGTGTTTTGACACTTCATCTTTCAAATTGTATATTAATCACTGGTTTTAGATGCTCTGTAAATCACCTAACATTTAACAGCATTTATTTTGAATAATTTATTTTGAATTTGCCATGTGAATATTGTAACACACAACCAATATTTGTCTAGATGGATGTATGTAAGGAACCTTTACACTAAAACCTATTGCATTGGCAGCAGTTTTTGCTGGAAAATACTTGTAAAAGATAGTCTGTTGTCCATTGACCTGGGGAGGATTAAGTAGATTTATCTGCTTAATGGATGAACAAAATTAGACCAGATTGTTTTCAGGCTGGTCTGTGCAGCTTAGTCTGCAGCAAACATCTGAGGGCAATTACTCTGAAACTGCTTCTCATTTGTAACTGTTTGTGGTGCAGCATGAGCTGCCTGGCATCGCTCCCAGCTTTCCCCACTCAAGGCTGTTCCTTCTTTGGTAGGTACAGGCAGGTTGTGTGCATAAGAACTCTTAAAATTATTATTTATTTTTATTCTGAGATGCGCTGTTCTTTGGATCATATCTAATGAAAGGTAAGATAACTGTCAGTGGTTCTGTGTCAGTTACACTGGACTGTTTATGAAGAATTTTTAGTCCTATATAGCTCAAATTTTCTAATTGCCATTTTGTCCTAATTTTTGTTTCCCTTCCCTCCCAACCCCCCTTCCCAACCTCCAAGCAACCTTAGCATCCTTAGCATCTTCTTTAAAAGACAAAGCACCACTTTCATTCTTAATGTCGCTCTGTTCAGAAGAATTGCAGCAGGAATTAGTGTGGGTGGGAGTTACACACAGTGCTCTTGGCATGTAACTCAGGAAGCTGTGGCCAAAATTAATATCTATGATCTACCTTTTCTGTCTTGCATATGTTTAATAAACAGGAACCATGGTACTTCAGCTATTTAGACATAGTTAAGGAATCTATGGAAGAAATGCTAGTAACACTTAAAGCCAGTATAAAACCACTTATTCCAGCATTACGCATTTCAGTAAGGGGAAGAGAAATCTGTTTTACCAGTTTAAGCTCTTAGACATAACTAGTACATGTGGTGGTAATGCTGGTAGAAATGCAACTACAAGACTCTCTGTGTAGTTTGGCATTTCTTTTTCCATTTGAAATCAGATTTTTGTTCCTCTGTTTGTTCTTTACAATCCCTTTATACATACATGGTCATATAATACTGACATTTGGATAAGGTTGTAATATGGGCTGAACTTGAAGTTAGGAACTTCACTGAATCTCTGCTTTCTCCAGTTGCAAAAAAAAAAAAAAAAATTGGATTTCCTGTGGTTTAGATTATTATTTTTTTCCCCTCCAGAATGAATAAGGCAATAGAAAACTGTTGAAATCCTATCGTCAAATGTATGTGTGTTCAGGCGTACTTTCTCAGTGCATTTTTGTGTATGTTTGTGAGCATTTTACTAAGAATCATAGAAGCATTGTTTCTTCTAACAATTTCCATTTTTAAAGTGTTAGCATACTAAATAAGTTTCATAATTGGACTCTGAATTTTAAAGACAGTTCCTACATGCAGTTAATATGTATTGCTGTCATCCCTGCTTCTGATACATTCAAATGTAATAATCATTCACTTTAATATTCTCAATTTATATTTAAAAGAAATCTATATGGAGCAAAGAAGTTGTTTAATCTAAAACATGACTATAGGTAGGTAGAAGTATTAGGTAGAGGTATTTTTAAGGAGCATGCCTAGAAAGGCAAGTCACGGTAGTAAGGAGAATTTATTTACTACCGATGTTGTGGTTGGCACTACACAGTACGTGAAAATAGATCTTGCTACAAATAGTTTATCATCTGTTTTAGTGAAATTAAATACAGATTTATGGAAGGAAGGCCATTTCTTGGAAAACAGGATTTTTAAAATTTGTCTTTGTGTGTGCAGGAATCTAAGCTGGTTTCAGCACTAGTTGGTGTAGACAGAATAATAATAAATTTTTATCTCCTGTGTCTTCCTTGTACCATTACGTTTATCCTAGTGAACTTGCATGTTGCAGAAACAATTCAATCAATGCATTAGTGTAGGTGGCTTGTGCAGCACTTGCTTGGAAGTAACATAATATTTATTATTTCTGATCATCTTCAGTAGGAGTGAAGGGGTTGCTTCACAGCCTCACTGGTCCTAGTGCCCTGGCAGGTCCTGTGCTGCTTGTGTTTCTGTGCAGTTAGCACGGGAGAAGGGTCTCCTGCCTTAGCTAGTTAGTCATCCTGGACCCTATTTATGTCTAAAATTGGCTGGTAGTGTTGTCTTGCAGTATGTTTTTAGTTCAGAGACTACCTTAGTCAGGTTACAGGCTTGTGTTTGTCATAAGGACTTTTTTTACTTTACAGCATAATTGGAGCAAGAACTCCTTCCTTTCCACAGCAGCATTGGTTTGTTCTTGGAATATCCTAAAACCCCTGTCAGGACCCCTGAACCAATACAGACAGTTTTGACTTGTACGGAAAAGGTCTTTGTCAATACAAGTACCAGTGCTTCACTAGATCATTTGAAGGCTTGTGAAATTATGTATTTTGGGGTCTTGGACCTTGTGTGTCTTGGTGACATGAGAGCTCTGCACTGCCTTCTGTGTCCTGGGCAAGAGGTGTTTCAGGCACTGTACCTATCCGGCTCTGTGGACTTGCTCTCTGCTCTGCTCTGGCTCGGCTGATGAGCCCGGATGCATGATCTGTGCGCACCCCTCCTGTTCCTGAGAGCCAGCTGAAAAATGCACTGTAATCCAGTACACTCCCACTCGTGGAGAAAAATGGGGGGAAAAGAAAAAGAAGATACAGGACTGCTTTGTCATGCAGGAAAACAAAATGTCAGTTGTTTGTCTTCAGCATACTCGTGGAGAAATAAACGAAGGCTGAATCTGTGATGGATGTGTGCCAGAGTCTGTAATAGTCTCTGTATTGCTTGCTTGGACTTTGTGCACACTCAAAAAGGAGGTGCTTCATAGAGTGTATATCTTCCTCCTGTTTTCAAAGCATTTCAAAAGCAGATCGTACTTCAAAAAACATTTTTAAAATCCTCTTCTGGATTCCTTGGCAAGGAGGAAATCATACAGCGAAAGACCAGAGGAGTATATTGCACCCAATAGTACTAGCGTAATAATTCTGAAGTAGTCCCAAAACCCTACCTGAAATGGGTCATGCTGTTGCAATATTTGCTTTGTTTCTATTGTGTTGGCTGTGCGGCTCTTTCATCTCTCACTTTTTATCTGGTTAATATTAATGTGTATACAAGCAAGCAGAAGGGGGAGCACTGTGGATTCAATTCTGATTTGTTCAGCTTCATTGTTTCTAAACTGAAAAAGCTCTCAACTAGTTAACATTTATTTCAGTGTCTGTCTATGGGATGCATTTTAGGTTGCTCATCTGCCGTTGCATATTGCCCCTATTACAAAAGTTTCAGTGTAATACTTAACTTGGAGTGAAACTGCCCAACTAGATGAGATAGAAAATTCTCATTTAGTGCCAGAGTTAAGACTTCAGTGCATTAGGCAGGTTGGCAATCTTGTAGAATCAAATTGTTCTTAAAACTTTTCTTCCTCACTATAGGGGTCAAACTCCTGCTGAATCAGACTTTCAAGTGCTTGAAATTGCTCGGAAACTGGAGATGTATGGCATCAGATTTCACCTTGCATCTGACCGTGAGGGCACCAAAATTAATCTAGCTGTTTCACACATGGGTGTGCTGGTATTCCAGGTAAGGTGGGGAGAGCAGACTGGGTACGTGTGTCTGTTTTTCCATTAGCATGTCTTGGGAGTAAGCCTCTCATTTTAACTTCAGGTGTCTCTGATGATTTTAAAACTTAGCACATGTTTATGGTCAAGACAGTATCATTTAAGCCCCCAAAATATTGTTTGGTGCAGTTTGCCTTTGTTGGTGCAGAGAGAAGAGCATCAAAACCCACAAAACCAACAGTGACACCAAAGTAGAAGGTCTTTTGTTGTCTGTTTGAAAGTTATGTATGTGTTCAGAGAAAATCATCAATTCATTTGGTACAGCCCTGGAACAGGTTCCAGGGTAATCCTGGAATTTTGGTTCAGATTCCGTTGTTTTAATGTTACAGTGTATTTTTGCTGGGATAATATTGCTGTTAGCATATAGAAATGCTGTTTCATTGAAGTGATTGGACCACTTAGAATTGCTACTTTTGTTGTATTAAATAAGTGATGCAGTGATCAGAGTTCTGTTTATGAATGCAATTGTATTATTTTCCTCCCCCCAAAACAGAGGCAGCCGACCTACTGAAGTATTTCCATTTGGGCACTCATTTTTCGTTCATTTTGTGTCTTACCTGTTCTTTTGTTAACTGCGGGGCAGCTTCTCTTCAGAGACGCATCAGCCACTGCAGTCCTGCAGTTCCTCTTGGTCCTCCCCAGTGGGAGGACCCCTGAGGTTTCCATCATTTCAGCTCATTTGGGTCTTTCTCTTGAAGTGCCATTTTTCATCTCCCTTTGCTTATACAGGGCAACAGGAGAATTGCTGTGGTAGTGAGTGCAGATGGGGTCCTTCCCCGAAGCTTTGGGATTCAGTGGTACTGGGAGGGGAGGGCTGATGTAGTGCAGCAGGGTGAAGGCAGAGTCTGGTTTTAGCCAAATAAGAAGGCTTGTGAGTGAGAGAGCTTGGCAGGATGCCTCGCATGTATGGCAAGCGCTCCTCAGTATATTGCACTGCCAAATTAGAAAAATTGGCTTGGAGAAGTGTGTCTAGAGTTCTGTCCAGAGGTAAAGGAAAGCACGTTAAATAAAATGAAACCCTCGTCTTGCTCGTACCATAAAGTATCCTGAATAGTGATGGGGTTGAAACATTCCTTTCCCATGTGGTTTTCTAGGTTTTCATTCAGTTTTCTAGTGTCTGTGCAGAGAGAGACGGACATCGCACGCTTGTAGCTATCATTGTACTGAAAGATAAAATTGTTTAAGAGAATATTGTCACCAGAAATAAAAATCGAACAGAATGGCCTGGGGGGGTGGTGTGTGTGTACATGCAGGTGTCTGTATGCCCGCAACAGAATTTTGTTTGCTGCTCTTACTTCTGAAACTTTTGCCAACTTTTTAACTGTTATCATTTTAATTCAGGGTAATACAAAAATCAATACCTTCAACTGGTCAAAGGTCCGTAAACTAAGCTTCAAGAGGAAAAGATTCCTTATTAAACTCCACCCAGAGGTCTGTGTAAGTCTTACTGTAATAGTAGGCTGGTCAGTGTTGAAAAAAATACATATACTTATTATGAAAAATTCTAGAGTTTGTAATTTTATAAAACAACTTCAGTGGGGTAGGCTTGGCTTCATCATTCAAGTAAAAACCTTTCTTTTCTCACTCCATGTCTGTCATCTTAGATTTTTAGATTTCGTGTATCAGCCTCAGCTTATCCTTGACATAGGCATAACGTGTAAATGTAAGATAGAAAAAAAATTCCAAGTATTTGGTGTATCTTGTCTCAGTACTTTTACTCTGAAAAGGTTATATTTAATAGTTCCCTTGAATATAAATGGAGGTTAACACTCTCATGAATGCTCTTATCCATTATTGTCAAAATGAACTAAGGTAACTTAAGCATTGAAATATTGAGTCTCTGTTGTTTGTAAAAGTGTGTTAGGAAGTGCTTTTGGCTGTAGCTCCTTAAAAGAACACTATAGTACACTGCTGACACAAGCAGTGATTGCTTTATGTGACTATTTCCTCCAGGAAGTTGTTGAATATGTGCTGCTGAAACAAAAAATCTGGTAGAGTCCCTTGATTCAAATGAGAATAACCTGATATACCTCAGGAAAGAATAGATGGCTGAGATTATATTTGTTGGAGCTTAATTTTAAGGACTGTGTGATTACTTTTGCTACAGCCTTATCTTTTCTCTATGTCTGTATAGCAGAAGTGTTATTTTTCATGCTTGGCTGATTTACAGTAGATGCTGTTGATTGCAGATGTCATCGAAGTTATTGTTGCTTCTACACTGGATGATGAGATTATGTTCAACATAGGGTTGTATTACAATGGGGAAAAAAATGTTTGGACATACTATAGTTATGTGTAGCAAGGAAACCTGAAGCAGGACACGCTGTCTGCATGTGTAGTAATGTGCCTTGCAAAGAGACGCTCAGAAATTTCATGTGATAACTGTACTCTGACATACACAGTATTTTCTAGTCTTGTCTAAATCTTGGGAAGTAAGACACGCATCAGAACTTCTAAGGAAAAAGTATTTTAAAATTGCTACTATTTCACTTAAATATTTTAATTTCTTTCAAATTATTAACTTTATGATCCGTATTTCTTAAGGTGGATTATGTTGAGCATGTTTCTAAAGTCAAGTGCATTTTAAAGATTTTTACAGTTTCAAGGTAAACAAGTATTTTTGAAAGCTATTAAATGATTTAAACTGCATTCGAAATCACTTCCATTGCTTTAAGGCATATGAGAAGTGACTTAGCAAAATACTGCATCTCACTGGAGTTCAGCCTTTTTGTTGACACCTATTTGTACTCCCCTTTTCTCTTCCATTGCCATTTTATGTGCTACTTAGCTTTTGTGTTTTGTTCCCAGGGCCCGTATCAAGATACGCTGGAGTTTCTTTTGGGAAGTAGGGATGAGTGTAAAACCTTCTGGAAAATCTGTGTTGAATATCACACATTCTTTAGGCTCTTTGATCAGCCAAAGCCAAAGGCTAAAGCAGTGTTCTTCACCAGAGGGTCATCATTTAGATACAGGTACGGAGAAACATAACAGATTTATTAAAGCTGAATTCTTTACATCTTAGAAAATGAGATCAAAAGGAAAAAGTCTTCTAAAGTCATTTCCTTTATAATTGTCATCCACTGTGTTTCATAACATTTGTACTTTTGTGGGTTCACAGTGGACGAACACAGAAGCAACTAGTGGATTATATTAAGGACAGTGGGATGAAGAAAACACCATATGAAAGGTAAGTACAAATACTTTTGTAAGGTGAAATGTAGTTGTGATGTTCACAGTGCCCCTATTTCCTAAATTTCAGTGTTTCTAAATGATGCTTGGAGGCATGGTCGTTTGCTGACTTCTCAGTTAATGAGGTTACCTCAAATTTAAGGTAGCTGAACTAAATTTTAAAAAAATTATAATTAGGTGATGATGTAAAGAAGCTTAGGAAACTTTCAGTATTGCATTTTAATGTCGTGGACAATGTGTGACTTAGCCATCTAAAAGTTCAGTATGTTTCGAAGATTCACTGAAATTAGTGAGGACTTATCTGTATGTCACTGTAGCTATGCAAGTAGCCAGTGGCAGAGCACATAACTGAACTTGGGATGTGCAACTCTGAAAATGTGACCTTAAATACTCATTCTTTTCTAAACATGTAAATAAATAATGTGCATTTTCATTATAAAATTGTCATTTACTTACTTGACTATGAAACTATCCTGTCTACATCTGGGAAACTCTTCATAGTCTTTAATCTGAAAGATTATAGGAACTTAATAGGAATTTTAAGAAGTTTGCATTAATCTACTATTAATAAATATTTTTATGTCTTAGACTTCAGTTGAGCTCCTTTTCTGTTTGAAAAATTGATTTTCTAGTAAATTATTGACATAGAATGAATCTAACCATGAGTGTGATGCAGGATACCACTTTTTGGGGTGTAACATACAGAATTTTATATGCCATAAATTATATGGTTGACTGAATTGTAAGTTGTTTTTAAAATTGTTACAGATTAACTCATTCTGGTTTTGAAGCCATTCATTTGTAGATACTTGTGCTGATGACAAAGAAGTTAAACTAAGTGTGCTATTTAGTCTAGTCTCCTGCACCAAGTTGCTTTTGAGTTCTCCTTCAGTGGTATGAATGATCTGGATCTTGCTTGATTCCATTTTCTGTATGTTTCTTACTCCTGCATAGTTTAATTTACAACTCTTGTGACTTTTTAAATCTTGAACTAGTTATTAACAAAACATGATGAAATACAGTTTGAGACATTTCTGTTGGATACTAGAATGGAAAGAGCTGAATGGGGAAGGGAGAAGGCTGACTCCTGTTTTGGATACTCACAGGATGCTCTCTGTTCTGCAGGAGACACAGCAAAGTCAGAGTGTCCACTCGTGCTTTGAACACCGACATGCCAAAACAGGTCAGTTCTGCAGCACTCTTAATACTGCAGTCAGGGAAGCTGACAACCAGCTTTCCAAGATGGAAGGAAAGGTTAAGGAAAGGTGATCTGAGTGAACCTGTTTGATCTTTGTCCCTGACAGATGGTTTTTCTTCTTTTTGTGAGTGGTATCAGTTTTGGTAGTTGTAGCCAATGGAGTCTGAAGTGAGTAATATTTTCTTTTTCAGTTCAGCTTAACTGAAAAGAAAATGTCATGATGTCTAGTATGTTATTATTTCAAAGGATTAGTTTGTCTTCAGGTACTATCTAACTGCTTTCTGTGAAAGTCTTAGGTTCATTGTATGGAAGCCTTCTACAATCAGTGGCAAGAAACAAGTGTTTACATGCAAGAGGTTAAGGAGGCATCACATGATTTCGCTGTCATTGTTTTGTGTTACTTTCCCTTGGGGATGCTTTTTCAGCAGAGGCTATAAAATAAATGGATTTAATTTTCCATCCAGTTATCAGAATTCAGGAAAAAAGATCTTGCCTCTTACTGGGAGTGCTGGATCTGTTTCTGTATGCAACGTTTTGTTTGCCGTAAAGTGGGCTCTTTGGAAGCACGTATTCCTTCTGCATCAGGACCTGGATGTTGCGTTTGTTTTTATGTCTTGTAAAAACCTTTTTATGTGTTCTGTTTCTACTTTTTTTCCCTCTTAGAATGTCCTATTCACTGAGGGCGTGAGAACCCCGGGGTCTCCTGCCTCAGCAGCTGCCCCCTTCCACTCAGTTCACTCATCGTCCACTCCTACTCCTGTCCTGCCCATCTTTGCAGAAACCAGCCCTTCTTCTTTGGACCCCCGAGCGCCATCCACAAGGATTCCAGAAAAAAACACTGCAGCACCAGCAGAAGAAGTGGGGAGAAAACTGATGCAGCAGCCTGGATCTCCTATGCTCCAAGGTGTTGGGTTTGGTAGTGTTGCAGGAAACTGTAACCCTGCTTGTCCTGTTGTTGAGAGTGGTTGCGATTTAGATCTAGACATAGAGAAGAGTAGTAACGAGAGCAGGGTTGCTGTTTGTAAAAATGACAATGATGAGGATGACTTTACCGCAGGTGTTCTCATTGCTGAACAAGAGCATCAGCATGGCAGTCGGGGTGCCTCTCTTTTCACATTGACAAATTCACAGTTACAGGTATCAGAGGAATTTATTGATGATGACCCAGCAGAAATTTCCTTTTTTGCTGGGGGCTCTGAGGCGTTTTCGTATGTGTACAGTGGTTTAGAGTTAAAGGGCTCTGATTTTTCTACGTGTGTGTCAGAGTCGCCTGGCTTAACTACAGATGCCCTTCAGCAAAATATGGTCTCTTCTCAGTCAAGCCCTGACAGGTACTCAACTGAAGCAGTAGATATGAATATGGAAGGTGAGTTTGAATTTGAAGAAGGGAGCGATTTCAACGGCAATGAGAGACCATCAGATACCTCGGAGCTGTTTGAGGTGAAGGCCCAAGCAAGCAGAATGCAAAGCCTCCTGAGCCCATCCGAAACAAGTTCACTCATTAACAACCGCTCCGAGAGCAGCTCCCTCAATAATTTACCACTGAATGGTACATCCTCTCTGCACACGTACAGCTCTGCAAACCATTCAGAGGCCAGTTCTATGGTGAACTTTCCCGCCTACTCGGTCCGCTCTGAGTCCAGCTCAGCCTTTCAGTTCACGGACATTATTGACCAGCTGGAACAGCTGAGCTATCCACCTACCACCACGGAAGACTCCAGCAGCACAGACACAGACTCCTGGGACTCCGAAACTGCTGCGCCACTGGATGTAAACCTTTTCTTTAGTAACCCTTTTGCTCAAGCCACCAGTGATAGCTTTGCTTTTGACTTTCAGAATAATTTAAAAAATCTCATGCAAGAAGACTGGACAGAGAAGGCACATGTCAATTGATTGATTCTTGATTATTGTGATGCATCCCTCTCTGCTGTTCAGGCTTAGAAGTCAAAAAGGTGTGATGTCATTCACTTCAAGCAAGAAAACTCTAATCCAGTGGCTGGATTTTAAATCACATAATGTAGTTGATTTTTTTTTTTTTTATGTACCTCTTCAGTTTCCCTCAAAGCATCCTAGCTTTCATGCTGCATTATATCCATCACACTGCATCCAGAATGTGTTATAATAGGCTACGATGTTTGCAAAATACTGCAATTAGGAAAAACCACTGATTTCAGAGAAGTTAAGTATCGTCAGCTGGCTCATGCAGACATCACAAATGACAGCACCCTGAAGGATTTCTTTGGCTATAAACGTACCTGTAAGAGTCTGATATAATATGCCGTTCCTTCAACACCTGAATGCAACAGTCACTTTTGCACATGCTTGTTAAAAGGAGCTGCATCCAGTAAATTAGCTGTTTTCCTGCACTGCAGTGAGAGTCCTCATTTGGGGTTTTTTTTGTTTCCACAATCAAAAAAATCTACAATCTTCAAATCAGCTATGAAGGAAAGTTTTAAAATATCAACCTATGCAACATGTCTATGGTATACATTGAAGAATAAATAATCTACATGGTAGTTTAGAAGAGGGAATGTGTACACAATGAAATGAAAATAGCAGTCACCAAAACTTCTTGTGAAGACAATTGTTGTGTTTTCTGACTTCAAAGTGCCTTCACCAGTCCAGCAACAAACAAGTACCCTTCTGCTTTGCCACAGTTTGGAGATATATACATAGACTATAAAAGCACTTAAGCCCCATTGCATTTTGTCTCACCTTCTTTTTTTTTTTATTTAACCACTGTGTAAAAATTCTTACAAATTTAATTCATAAAAGTGTGCTTTGTCTGAGGAAGACAGGTGGTGGTAAACCTAGTGATAGCTTTAACTTTTTCTTTAAAATATGAACTCCATTCAGAAAAATACTGTAATCTTTCCGAGCAATTGAGATGTTAGGAGGAGCAAATACTGTAGGCAACAATTAGAGCTTCACTGCTTTTACAAATTTCTTTAGTCAGGTGACTTTGACATGAGACTTTGATCTGTAAGTTTGAAAGCATAATTGAAAAGACTGTTACTGAACTGGTCACATCTAATTTAGCAACATTTATTGAGGTGAAACAGTAAAAGTTGCGAAACGTCCTTCCTGTCTGCTAACCTGATGGATTGGGGGGGTGAAATTCTGACCTTCAGCTCATAATAGCATTTTTTAGAGTATTTTGCTTTTTTATGAGCAAGAATGTGAAATACATAACACCTGACCAAAACCTTTTGATGGAAGGCATCATCTCCTTCAGCCATTTGGTTTTGGGGTTCTCTGACCAATTTTAAGTCCTTTGCAGTTTCTAGGAGAGAATGCAGTACTAGTACAATCCAAAATAAGCAGCTTACAGTTACAAGCATAACTTTATGCTTGATATTATTGATATCAATTTTCTTAAATGCGATCTTGATATATCACTGAAAGGCCTTCATTCTTTACTCAAACATTTAAAAAATACTATTATTTCTCAAAATTCTGATAACTAAAACTTCAAGGGAATACATCTCAAGGTATGGTAGAACACGAGGAGGTAAAACCTCCTTTAGTCACCCATTTCTTCTCTAGTTTAGTTTTTACCAAGGTATGATTATTCTTCATAGCACTTAATTTCATGTTGTGGTTACTATGTTTGAGTGGAATCACTGTTGTTCCATGAGAAACCTGTTGCCTTTGCCAGTGGCACAGAAAATCAAAGCACATTTAGAATAAAGTATTATTTTGGACCTACAGGAATGTACAGCAGTTTTGATTGCTCTTTTTTGTTTAGAAGTGCTATACATTTGGTTACCCCCCGCTTCTGTTGAATGTGTGTTCTGGCTCTTCATGTGACTTTATTCATACCTGTGGAGATGATGTCGTGGATTTGTAATGTGACATTTCTAAATAGGTACTTGGAGGAGGTCTTCAGTTTTGGTACCTTTAAGTATGTTTTTAGGCAGTTCATCTGATTTCCTTCCCACAACTAACTACATTATGTAACTTGAAAAACAACAGTAAAAAGACTTCTGTCTGCAAAATCTCTTACAGGTGGTAGAGTCAGGGACAAATACCTAGATAAAGATTTAGAGGAAGTCTGTTAATTTCTTTGATCTTTTAAAAAAAGAAGCAGGATTCAGCTATTTACATATAACCATGTTTGCCTCCATTTCATGTTCTGTGCCTCAATCACAAGCATTCTCTCTAAATGTTTCAGAATTGCTTAATATGGGAATAAATCCAACTAAATTCTCTAAGTTTTCAAAAGATCTCAGGAAAAAGGCTGACTGTGTTTTCAATAAACACGCTTGGCAATCCTGAGAGAAGGCTTGCCAGTACGTCGTCTTGCAACGCAGTTAGTTCAAAAAGGCGTCTTCCATGTTTTTCTCCTTGTATTTTGCAACTATGCAGATCTTTTATTGGCAATTTTAAATCTCAGGGATTTAAAAAAAAAAAAAAGTAATGAGTCTTAATATAATGCCCCTTTTGTTTTCTAAAGGAATGGGAGTGACTAGGATCTCAGTCCTTTAGCTTAGAGCAAGATGTGTGTAGCCACAGGTGAGGATGGGCTGGTGGGGTGGGGAGAGCTTTGACCTGGGTACGGAACTGTTCAAATGAAGGTTTTAGTTACGGGTGTCACCAGGAACACTGACCTTCATGTCCTCTGACTCCTCTGTGTACTTGGATATCAGATGCTTGTGCAAAGACAATGCTGGTCAGCACCTACAAGCCAATATCCCTTGTTGGGATTGCACACAACCTGTTGTACTTGCAGGTTGTGCGAGAGTTCGGTGCTGCTGCCTGTGCCCCTGCCACCTGCTAGTTAGATCTATGCTGTTGCTAGTTGATAGCATATAGCTGTCATGGTTTCTTTCTGGGCTTTTCTGTTTTTCAAAGCTATATGGCTTCTGAGGATGTAGTTGCATGCTTTGCTCTGTCGTTTTATTTGTGGTTTCCCAGATAGGCACAAAGGAGGAGAAAATTTCATTCATAAGTAGAATTTTTATTATTGCAAGAAAGCTGTGAGAAAAGGTTCTTCATCATTTCCTCCAGAGGGATGAGTTCGGATTCACTTTCAAATAGAGATGGAGAGAAAAACAGCCTGCCTTCAAGGGAACAGGACAGCTCAGTGCTTCACAGTAAACTTGAGCACCAATTGTGAGTTATTTTAGTGTATTAGAGCCATGCCAGGCATCCTCTTCTCTCCTCGTTGTCTCCTGAGGTGGCAGGAGAAGATAAGAAAAGGAAGGGCTTTCTGTTCTCTGTCCGTATCATTTTCAGTTGTCTTTGGGTAGTGTAAGGGAATTGGTGAACTTCGGTGCAGTGTGGTTATGTCCCAAGTACCAGCGATTCTGCTAAGCTTTCAGTGTTACTCTTTGCGTTTTGTTTTGTTTACTTTTTACAGTGTTGATACTGCTAAAACTTAGTTCCCGGTACTGATTTCTGGGGTTTTTTTTCCTGAGCACACAAGTTTTCTTTTCAAGAAGGTGAGTAGTATGCTGGCAGGTGTGGAGTTGGTGCCAGCCGCCTAACCAAGAGAGCTGGGAGTCTTGCAGACCCTGAGCAACGAAAGCTGCTGCAGGAATCGCATGGCATGAAAAAAGGGGGAGATTACATAGGAAAAATCAGAAGATCTTTGTCGAGCATCCCATGCATGCTCGCCGTGAGAAGAAAGCATTTGAGGAGCTGTGGTAGGAGCAGATGAAAGCCTAGGTGCAAACCTTCACTTGTCTGTGGCAAGTGAGTGGTCATCCTCTCCTCCCCCCAACACTGTCACTTCTGCAGGTACGTTCTTTCACGTTTGGTTTCTGCCCCCATCTGTGGGAAGTTCAGGGGGACATATATAGGTACTTACATTTCTAGTCAATGTACAGGTTTTAGTGCTGTGTTTTTCCAGTAAAGAGAACCACTGGGGTTTCCAGGCTTGTTCTCCTGCTCCGGACTGTGCATCCACCAGCTGTTGCAGTGGTAGCTCAGCAAAGGGAGCATGCTGGAGCCATCACTCCTGCTCCTTAGTGAAATAAGGCTGTTTTCCATCCTTCCACTTCTGTTTTCCTATTTTAGCAAATACGTGCAGCCGTAGAAAGCATGTCAATATTGGTGGCTTTTCCAAATGAGTTAGGCTGATGGATTTAGCTCTCTTGCAGTACTCAACTTGTGCGTTGCAGTGCAACTAAAAGACACTAAGAAATGTGTGTCTTGAGTGAGTAATTTAATCTGTACCTGTAGTCTTGTAGGTGTATACTTAAAACTGTTCTGTGCTTAAACACATTTATTAAATGTAAAGCACTACATCAGAACATTTTTGATCTTTGTATATGCAGTTAGTGAACTCCTTTAATTTGCACAAAACACGGGTCATAGAATATTCTCTGACCTATCCACCACCTGGTTAAACATTGGTAAACTTTACTAGCCTGTGTTATCTATTGTGTGTAGACTTTGTAATTTTAAAGCACCCATTCATTATTCAAGTAATACATGCTGTATATTTCCCAGGACTTAGCATATTTTATCTTAGGATGGAATAGGGCAATATATTGATCTGCTCTCAAATTTCATTTTAATTTCCAGTGAATTTCAGAGTTGCTGGATACCAAGTATTGATCTTTTTCCTGTGTATATTTGTACTGTGGTCATAGGTGATTTTCTTTAAGGGATTTGGTTTTTTTTGGTTGGTGGCTTGGTTTTGGTTTGGTGTTGGGTTGGTTTGTTTGTTTTGGTGGTGGTACTTTTTGTTTAGTTGCAAGTCCTGATAAGGGTAAGATTTCATGGAGACACTAATAAAAGTCATTATATTTTTATGATTTTTTGGTGCAAACCTGTTGGTAAGTCATTCCCATTATTGTCATTTTGAAAAAAGTTCTAAGCGGTATTGATTGAATGAATGAGTATACAGTACAATTTTGTGGTCCTTTAGCTGCCATTACCTGTAGTTTTTAGGACATCTTATATCACACTTGTCATAAATGCTGTGTGTATATGTACGGGTATACATATACACTCTCTGTATGAATATGGGGAGACTTTACAGTTCCAAACACGTATCATAGAATCCACTTTATTATCTGCTCATGGGCTATTATAGGATTACCCTACTGGGTGAGCTGTAGCTTTGCAGGTTTCAAATTTGGACCATGGTTAATAACCTGGTTTGTGGGGAAGGTGTTGCTATACATTTTCGAAAGCCACAATATGCCGCTGTTGTTCAAATGTGCAAGGCTCAGATGGCAGCCGAGAGCACAGCTTGCAACAGCCCTGCAGATCGGTAAGAAACACAAAATGCCCATTTATCAATACGTACGGGGTACACGTGCCTTGGTTAGAGTGACTCCCCAGTTAAATAGGTGCTACTCTTTTCAGGAAAGGACTATGTTAAGAAAACGGAGGGCTGGAATTTCGTAATTGATCTCTTGATCTTTATCTTTTATATGGTAAATGTTTTATTGAATTACATGTTGGGATTTTTAATATCTTTGTGTCTGTTCAGATTGCCGGTTATGAACCTACAGATTTGTACTAATTCATAATTTTAATTGTTTATGCAATAAAATAAGGAAAACTTTGATATAAATGACAACGTGGGCTTTTTAGCTTTATTTTTCATTACCCTTGTGTTTGAAATAGAATAAATATTTGTTCTCCTAGCCAAGGCATCTTAGAGTTTTATTACCAGATTTCTTCAGGCAGTTTTCCTCCTGTACACCTTTGTTGAAAGTAGAGCACAGCTGGGGCAACTATCGGTGTGTGGTTTTCAAAGTACTGTTTTGTGGAGACCTTTTACTTGGGGTACAAATGAGGCTAAAAGTCCAGGTTTCGTTATAGGAATTACATTTATTGTGGAGGCATTTTCTTTTAAACTGGGTATGTCCCTCTAACTCTCTCCTGTATATTTGTTTTTATTGGAAACCTGTGCTTTATTGTAAACATAGGTTATGGAGGCAATTGCACATTTTCTAGGTTGCAGTTCTCCTTTGGAGTCAGACTAATGTATGGGTAAATCCTCTTTTCCTGAATTATGTAAACATTTGCTTAAAAAGTCAGTAGTACTTGCATAAGTGAACTGAGCAGGTTTCTCTGCTAGTTTGAATTGACAATTTTTTTTCATTATTCTCCATATTACGTTTACTGAGTTATAAAACAATGAAAATATCCACTCCAAAAACTTTGCTTTTCAGCAAGGAGGAATTATTGGGCAGAATTGACTCTGACTTCCTTTCGAACATCAGGAGATATTATATTACTTTATTACAGGGGTTGAATTTGGTTAGCTTTCCTTTGATTGTTTTGTTACAAAGTTAAGCCAATTTTACATAGACTTAAGGAAAATACATACCTGACATAAAGAAGCGATTTAGGTTGACACCTTGACCGTTCATTTCAGTGATGCTGCAAACAGAGGTTTGTGCAAAGTCATAGTTTGAGCACAGACAGGACAAAGCTATCGATACAGCATAAAGAGATTTCTGTTTAACGCTGTGACAGTATAAAAGTTTACAATCTGCAGTCTATAACAACAGATACATATTCTTTCTTGCCTGCAAATAGCGTAGCCTTTACAAGGTGGGGAAGGTGGCAAAATAAGGGCAGTCATTTCAGATCCTGGATGTAACTGTAAAACCAGGACCAATGTTAGGACAGTATCACATGTATGTGTAACTTCACAGGTACATACGGTTTCACTGGGGCATGTGTCAAGTGCTATAAATATGTTCTAATGTTTAATCTGATCTGTACCCATTTGAGGGTAAGAAAGAAAGAAATCTTTGAACTTAAAGACTCTTAGGTAATTTTTTTAGGCTCTAAGAGAATTTTTTTTTTCAAGATTCTCCATCTCCCAACTATCCCTCATTATTTTAAAGGGGAAAAATGTATTAGTTGTGATATTTTGAAATAAGGAAGATTGGGGATATTCCAGGATTTCAGTTGGAGTACCTTAGCTTGCAGAACACTTTCACTCTAGAAATAATAATTTGGTCTGTGCATGTGATGGGTTCAGCAGGGCATTGGGCAGGAGGGGGCTCTGAGTGGGTTCCCATCATCTTCTGGTCAGCCGATGCAGGGCTTTAGCATAAAAAGAATCTCATCTGTTTGAAGTAGTAGTAATAATAGTAATATAATAATAAAGTTACATCTTTAAAGGGAATCAGCCAGTGGAATGCAAGAGGCACTCCCTTCTGATAAGGAGTCAAACTGCTAACATTTGAATCTCACAGAGCTTTTAGTACATGCAATAATGCTCTTTGTTATTGGGATACTATTTTTGTTGTCTGTCTTTGAATTGTTTTAAGCATTCAAGCATAAAGCATACAGAACCAATACTTGTATTTTATTTTTGTCAAGCTTTGCACTCAAATCTGGCTTTATCTGTAGAGATTGAATTTAGATTGAAGAATGGAAGTATCCTCTGAAAAATAACTGAGATGGGATGCCAAAAGCTTATTACCTTATTATCTTACTATTAAGCTTGTTATCTCAGTGTAAACCAAATTAAGTTGGCTTCTGCTTAACCTTTTAGTAAAAGCTAGTCCATATTAACATAATGAGCAAAACCCGTATTCTAATAAACTGGCCTAGTCCCCTAGTGGGAGCTTTTACCATTTAAAATTGTATTAATTTGGGAGGAAAGCCTACAGAGCTGTGAGCTGTGTGCTTCTCTTTCTGAAACAACAGATAGCCAGTGATCTTGGTAATGTAAGGTATGACAGATCCTAGATTTGATATTTCAGATCTGAAAATCAAACTCTCATCTTTTCAGTTAGCATCACCATGGCTGCAGTGATTTTTTTTTTTTTTTTTTTTAGTCCAGATTCTGCCTCAGACCTGGACCACCTCTGTTCTCCTGCTGGAGCAGAACATTACCCGTAGACTAGAAATTTTAAAAAAGAAACTGAATTTTGCTTTTTGCACTTATAAAGGTATACAGTACTGACAAGGGAGTGGCGGGGGGGGAAGGCAAATGCTTTTTCTGAGTGTCAGCTGACATGCTTCTGAAGGCACACAGAAAAATGAGATGTTGGGGTTTAGCATGCCAGTTTTCCAGAACCACTTTTAAAATTAAAGCTGTAATTAAAACTCAGATACACAATTTTAAGTCTTCCCCCCCTGCCCCCTTTCCTTTTGTTGGCAGTTCAAAGGTATGAAATATCCTCTCCCTTAACTATTGTGTAAGTATGCTTCAATTCAGCCTGTTTTATAATCGGGGGAAAAAAAAAAAGTCTTAGTATATATATGGACGTCTTCTAGTAGTTCATTAGAGTAAAGGCATCACATGACTGATTTCAGACAACAGAAATTTAGAGGTTCCTGATAGTTCAAATAATAAAATTTAGTGTTATGGTTAAGAAAGTAATCTAACAGGTTGTTACTCAATTTATTCATTTATTTATTCTTACTCAATTTTTTTGTTTGCAGAAAATAGTTGTAATTTTTCATGTATCGGTTTCTTTTTACTCTTGAAGCTTGATTGGGAAGGTGGTTTCAACTCCCTAGCATGTCGCCTGCTGCTGTCCCTAATGTGAGACCAAAACTGGCTTATGCTACTGTAGTGAATTACAAGCCAGACATAAAACCTGGCTGCTCTGTGCTTTCTTCCTTCCTTTCTCTGGCATTGCTGATTGTCATCAGGTGATAGTTTTCCAAAATTTTCCTTCACTACCCATAACACTGAAGTTTGCAAGGGATAAAGAAGTGTATTCCCTGGGAAATGCCTGACAGGTTAGAGGAGATCTTTGCTGTATTTCTATTAGCAAGGCAAATAAGAATGGATTTTGGATATTGGACACTAAATAGATGTATTGAGGAAAAAAAAAAAAACAAAACTGTTGTATGTTAACTGTAATAAAGCTAGTGAGAGGCATTTGAGTACTTCTGAAGAAAATACAAGGTAAGGTCATGGTTACAGCAGCTGGCTTAAGGTTGTTTTGTAATCCCATCATGAACTTCTTGTGACTGGTTTTGTATAATATTCTAAACATAGAATCATAGAATGCTTTGGGTTGGAAGGGACCTTTAAAGGTCATCTAGCGCAACCCCCCTGCAGTGAGCAGGGACAGCTTTAACCAGATCAGGTTGCTCAGAGCCCCATCCAACCTGACCTTGAATGTTTCTAGGGATGGGGCCTCCACTGCCTCTCTGGGCAACCTGTTCCAGTGCTTCACCAAAAAATTTCTTTCTTATGTCTAGTCTAAATCTATTCTTCTTTAGTTTAAATCCATTATTCCTTGTCTGTCACAACAGGCCTTGCTAAAAAGATTGCCCCTATCCTTCCCATAGGCCCCCTATAAGTACTGAAAGGCTACAATAAGGTCTCCTTGCAGCCTTCTCTTCTCCAGGCTGAACAACCCCAACTCTCTCAGCCTGTCCTCATAGGGGAGGTGCTCCAGCCCTTGGATCATTTTTGTGGCCCTATACTTCTTTTTCAAATTTGAGTACGAACCTTCACATCTGTATACACTGAAGATCCTCTCAGTAAAAAGTAGAGTGGACAAACACTTGTATTAAGTCATAGTTTTATATATTAGATAGAGGCTTTCACATTTTTATACCTGGACAACAGAAGAGGCAGCATAAACAATAATAAAAGAATTTGACAGTATTATACAGTAGCTGTGAAAGATGAGGCTAGCATCCTCACTGAAGTCCATAGCTGTGTTCATGCAAACTACAGTGCTTTTTCAATGTTTTACTGTTAGACTTGACTTTTTTCCCAGTTATATGCATGCTGGTCTTTTTATGAGGCTGTGGTTTTGTTTGCTTAAGGATACATGGTTATAACTAAGAAGCATTAGTATTCTTAAAGATCTTTGAGTATGTGGAATTTTACACCAACCTGTCATGTTTTTGATGTTGTATTGAGTTAAGTACATTTATGCATGATGTGAAAGCAGAAATTTGTCATGTACAGAATGCAGTCGTGTCTGCACATCAGGGTCTGGGTTACATCGTTGAATACCCATGTCATCACACAGAAGCCTTGACTCCTGCTTACAGCGAGGCTTCCCAATTTGGGATGTTTGTGTTATGACTTACATGTAGAGAACAAATTTCCACTTCCTGCAGAATGTTGAAACATGGAAACATCCCTCTCAAAGAATAGTCCCTTTTAATATACCTGGAGGATATGGTTGCCTGCAGGGCAAGGAAGACCTTGGTGCACCAGGGTTTGATGTTGGAGGAAATCATTCACACATTTTTGATCTTCACACCAATATTTCTACCTAATTAGGATTTTTCTATGCTGAACAGCTGTGGAAAGCAGCAACTCTTGTTCCAGCTGTTGCATGGATTCTTCCTTTACCATCCTTTCCCAGGAGCACAGAGAATTTCTGTACATCTTACCTGCTTGACTGCGAGCTCCCCCCTTGCTGCTCCAGTGGAGAAATACTGCTGGATTATGAGAATGAAAATTTCTGTACGTGCTTGTAACATCATCTGTTAGGATATGCCATCATACTGAGTTTATACCAAATGTTTAAGCAAATGTTAGCAAAAAAGCTAACCTGAGCTGCTCTATGACATTTTATAGTCCTTTCTAGAAAAGACAAATTTCGGAAGTCACATTAACCTTAGAAAGTCCCTTTGCAGAATTTGCTATTCAAGTTGACAGCCTGTTACAAGTTGCAGCTGTTAACAGCTCCTTCCTGAATTCTTTATTGCTTCATCCTAGGGAAATAAACAGCAGGCTACAGGGTGTCCGCCTATAGCTGTCAGCATGCAGGGGAAGGGCACTCCTGCCCCCAAAGAAGCAATAGGTGTTTGGTCTGTAGGTTAGCCCCCTCCCAGGCTTGGGGAGAGGGGATGCCCTGTGCTTCTGCATTGTGGGTTCTGCTTTTTGTTTCAGGCTTCTCAAGGAGCTCAACGTGCCTGTCATTTTCAGAAATAACTCTGACTTCGGGCAATGTGGTTTGCGCTGTCACATACAAATGAGCAAGTGTTTGAAATGAATTTAATGGCCAGCTTCTCCTGTTGGAGGAGATAAAAACTAGAACAACTCGATTGACATAGAAAGGCAGTGGAGTTTGTAGCAAGTTTTATCACTTTTGCTCCCCTTGTATCTGAACATTTGGTCTGTCCAGAAGCAATTCAAGTTACAGATTCTGGAACTTGTTGCTACATTGTGTTAGATTCCAAGAATTTAAAGAAGCTTCTCACCCCCCTAAGCTTGTGGCTTATTTGTTTTTAAGCTGTTGTTTCAGCATCCCTGGCATTTAAAAGCAAACTTCCAATAAGGTCCTGTCCCCGTATGGGTGAAACAAGTGCCAGAAGTTGTTGCTTTCCTGTGCTAATATTAAAAGCAGTGGGAATGAAGCAAATGCTCAGGCAGAAATAAAAATCTGTTCTAGAATGGCTATGCTTGACTAGTGTATTAATAGTTAACTCCGCAGCCTTGATGATCTGAATCTCTTCCAGGTGACCGAGTGCAGCACTGTTTAGCTTCCTGCATTTGTCAATGTGAAAATACGCGCTTGGGCTCCCTCGCCATTGTCACGCTGCCGGGTGCCTTGCAGTGGTTTTGCTTCCTGAGCCAGAGAGCAGCAGCCGCTCCTGCCAGTAGTGAATTGAAAAGCTCCTAACTCCTTCTCCTCCGGCATGCGTGCCCTGTGTCTGTATCGAGAGATACTGGATATCCATGGGGGCTGATGGTTTTTTTTTAAAGCCTTTTGGGATGATTTTTAAGTAGTCTGGGAATGGATGAGTTGGTATTTTCGGCTTCGCTGTCAATTTTTCTGTTTGCCTTCTGTCAGGTGATTTATCCCTTGCTCTCTGCTTGTAACACAGAACAAATCATGCTGGTGAGGGTTGCGAGTGTGGCTGAGGGTTTGAGCAGTGTGGTGACAGCAGTAGATACCAAAGTGCTTGGTACCCATTCAGTTGCCTGATCTGATGAAGCTTGTCTGTTTATCATAGGGAAGATCAGGAAAAAAAAAAAGGTGAGGTTAGGTAGGAATTTTATGGGTGTAGTGTGTGAGTAATTGGAGTGTCTGTTGCCTTCGTTTGGTCCCAAAAGGCAGATCTTCTTGAACAGTCGTTTTCACTGTGAACCCCCAAGGGCTGTCTGTGGGTTCTTTCTAAGAAGTCTGCAGAAGAGAGGAGAGCAGCTACTGTTCATAGGCTTAAATTCAATGTAAAGGTGCCTTACATGTCAGAAATCTCTGAAGGCTCCACAAATTAAATATTAATATAAAAAAAGATTGACAATTAATAAGCTAAAGCAAAGCAGTGCATGTTACTCCTGCTTCAGACAGATTTTGCTGTGCAACAGGATTATGTCCATCCAATTAATACTCAGTGCTGCAAAATTGATTTCCTTTGAGATCAGTAGATTATTCTGTTCATACACTTAGAAGAGCCAGGAATGAAATCTCTTGCATGGTCACTTTTTGTATAGCAATATGTTTTCTTCCCTCGGTGCAATTTTGGAAATTCCCCGATTTCTGAATGTATTTTTAGTGAGCTTTATCTTCTGGACTTTTTTTCTGGAGTGGAGAGTAGTGGAATGATTTGTCCTAGCTTTTCCCTGGGGTGAAAAGTAATTTTCATTTTAAAAAGGAAAAATTAAAAGCTGTATTCTTGTTACTGCAGTATAATCCTATCTTGTGAACCCTGCTGCTACTCATCAAAATCTAACAGGATTTGAGCACTTTTTCCTAGACACTAAACAATTTATCCTTTCTCTTAAATTCAGTTGTAAATGTGTCTGTCCTTACTGCACTGCCATGTAAAACAACTGGGTTGCAGAGAACATTCCGTTTGCTTTGAGATATGCGCCTAAGTCTTTGGATATATATGCCTTTTAAAATTTTTTTCTTTTGCCTTTTTTTAATAACATGAGATTGCAATTATGGTTTACAGTAACAATGGGTAATCATCTTAGATGCACTGTCTTTGAAACCATTTTCTCCCCTTTTCCACTCCATCTTCTCATTCTCTTCCTACCCAGGCCTCCCAGTGGACCATGCTCAGCTCTCTTCCCTCATGCTGAAGAGTCCGCTGGGCTTGAACCCAGCGTTTCGGGTGAACTTGAATACAGCCGGACAGGGTTCGTCTCCTCTTCTGAGTCCTGTCCTTAGTGATGCTGGCAGTGCCAGGATAGAAGAGGATGATGAAATGAAACGTAAGGTAAGATAATGATGCAACTGGGAATTTACGTCACAAGAAAAGTTGTGCTTGCTGGTCACTGAATGCTGATTGCATTATATTTTGTGGTAGAACAGATAAGTTTGGCGGTTAACGTTAAAAACTCCAGTGCTGAAGGTTTGGTCAGGTCTGTTTATCTTGCTGTTGTGGCCGGAGTCCCCACTGCCCTCTTGGTGTAGGAGTCTTCTCAACCTCAGCTGCTGGGACCACCTCCCACTGTTTTAGCAGTAACCACTTCCAAGGGCCCCAGCATGGCAGTGAGCTGTGCTCGAAATCTGCCTTTTATACCCGAGAATGGAAGCAAGAGTTCAGACTGGACATTAGGAAAAGGTTCTTTAATGAGAGGGTGGTTGGTCTCTGGAACAGGCTCCCCAGGGAAGTGGTCATGACACCAAGCCTGTCAAAGTTCAAGGAGCATCTGGATGACACTCTTAGTCATATGGTTCAATGTTAGGCCGTCCTGTGAGAAGCAGGGAGTTGGACTCAATGATCCTTATGAGTCCCTTCCAATTTGAGATATTCTAAGAGATGTGGCTTCCTGAGATGAGCTGTTTGGGGGAAATAGTTTATATGTATTTGATATAAAACAGTAGCGGTGCACTTGGTGCCCTTTGGGCTGTAATTATTACAGTAGAATGTAAAAAACCCTTGTTTTTGTGCTGAGACTATTGAAAGGACACTCCAAAGTAGATGAATTATTCAAGGTGATTCTCACCAGGGTAGTACTCTGAAAGGCTGGTGGGGGAGGTGGCTGTTGATTCTGGAAATCGGTTGCCTTTGGCTCATTCAGTAATGAAATGGTATAACCATGGTGTAACATGGTGACGTTCAGCCTGGCCTTGTCTTTGCAGAATGCTGTCATGTTTAACCTGTGTCAACTCAGTGGACTGTGCTGTCTGTGCAAAGTGCTGTGGGTTGTTAATAAAAATGTGTTCTAAAATAATTTCACTTACCAGTGTAGAGAATAGCACAGAGCTACCATTTGTTAATATACAAGCTATGTTCTTCCTAGGTTCCTTGCTTCCCATGCAGTCTCACCATGGTCTCAGTGGTCCATCTCACCATACACTCATCCTTCAAGCCATTCTTTCTAATCATAACAGGACCTTTAGTTAGTGCTCCTGAGGTGTCCCCTCTTGGGCTGTAGAGGACCTGAGCTCAACTTCAGCTGTCTCAGCAGCAGGAATCACAGTGAATCCGCTTACACCCAGTCAGTCATGGGCTGGTTCAGCAGAGCTGGCTGTATCATTGAAGCTGCCCTCTCCATGGCTGACCCTTCTGTTTGATGAGAAGTGGACAATGCTCTGACCTTGCAGAAGCTTGAGGCTTGCTTTCTGAAAAGAGGGGGCAAAAAATGCCTCTGGCTTTTCTGGGTGCAACAAGTCTCAAAGCAGGAACAATTTTGGGTCTTCAAGATTTGCTTATGTCTAGGTACTGATCCGTAGCCTAGGCTGCTTTACTTTCTTTCCACCGGTAAGCACTGGTTGCCTTAACTGGGAACTCCCCAACATGATGTGGGGTTTTCCTTACCCCCATGTAGACCTCAGGATTCACCCTCGCTTTATCAGGTAATCCTAATTATAAAATGTTTTTGTTCTGGAGGTGATTCCACCTTTAGTCCTTGAGACATGAACTTCAGCTTCTCGCTCTGTGCTTCAGCACCACTGAGCAAGGCCTCTCTGCCCCAGTGTATCATCTATATCCATATGCTCTTGCACACTGGAACGCTGCGGAGCCTTTCTGAAAGGTGAAGTAAGTGGTGGTAGTCCACAAATTCTGACCAACGTCTCCCAGGAGCTTCACCAGAGTCTTACGTACTCTGTGCAGCAAGCCTCCTCTTTTCTATACAGCAAAGCCAACGTACTGCTTCATACTGACATCTGGTTATGTGCTTTGGTAAGCAGTGGCTTCGTGTGCTTCCACAGTTTTTCAAAATGACAGAGATGGCTAGATGTCAGTGTGTGGTTCAGATTTTCTTTTTTATCCACACTGCACCATGTTATCAGGCTTTCATAGTGGTTGCTAGCAATAACAAGAATCTGCAACCACAGAATCATTGAGGTTGGAAGGGACCTCTTGAATCTTCTAGTCCAGCCAGCTCCTCTTTCTTAAGCAATGACTCCAAGCATTTCATAGAATCATAGAATCATTTAGATGCACTCTGGAGAAATAAATGAGTGTGTGTGTATACATACTTTGACACATGCATTCTTTGACTATTTTTCAGATATGGATAACAGGTTACCAGACTTTGCCTTTGTAGGGGCATGGTATATAGTATCTGACAAACCGCACTCCACAGAACACTGCGTTTCTTGCAGTAAGACAGAGAAGTCCACCTAAGAGCAGACTTCTGTGACCATTTTTCTGCAAGCTGCTTTGCTCCCCTTGCCTTGCCTTGCCTTGCCTACTTGCAGAGAGAGAGAGAGCAGCCAGGTTTGCTGACTCTTCGGTACTTGAGAAGGATCCAGGACCTTCCATTACAGTGCAAGGAAGGCTTCATTGTCCAAACTCAGTTCCTTGTGGAGTCAGTGGCCACACTGTAATCTATAGTTTTAATCTCAAATTTACACTTCTTTGAGTGTAATCTCAAAGAAGAAACCACCTTGTGTGGCCTTTACTCCTGCTTTTCTGCTCACCCCATCCAATGTTCTGGTTGTCTTACCTCTGTCAGGATCCTCAGGCAAGAAGGTCACAGGCCCATGCTGTTTGCTGTCTTCACCATGTCTTTGGGTACTTCTTGGTGCCAGCAGGTGCGAGCTTACTTACTCTTGTTTCATCTCAGTTGATGATCTGGAGATCTCT
Source organism: Pelecanus crispus (assembly GCF_030463565.1). Taxonomy (NCBI): domain Eukaryota; kingdom Metazoa; phylum Chordata; class Aves; order Pelecaniformes; family Pelecanidae; genus Pelecanus; species Pelecanus crispus. The sequence continues at coordinate 30,812,299 of NC_134651.1, read as the reverse complement.
GCACCGTATGTCCTGACTCTCAGCTGCTCAAAGAACATACAGAAATCTCACCACAAGCAAAGGTGCCACTCTGGATTTAGTGCTTCCAAAGCTCACTTGTCCTGTGGTTGCTCCTGAATGCTAAGGGACCTTTCTGAGATCTGCCGTGCAGCACGGTGGAGCCAAGTGCTGCAATGTGAGACACAAACAGCTCTTGGCAGGACAGTCCTCCAGGCACTCTTCTCCTGGAGACCCCAGATGACTGAGTCAGATATGCAGTGCTGTTAAGAACCACCCATAGTGTGGACATGGTATGAATACGTGCTTGCAGGAGACAGGAAGGTTTAACCAATAACTGGAAGTTATTGGTTAATAATAAAATATGGGTTAACCCACCTACCCCCTACTTTCAGTCTCCCTATCTCATTTAGACTTTTTGAGGTAGAGTTTATAGCTTTGGCAAATCATTCTCCCATTAGTTTTCAATAGGTTGTTGGTTTTTTTTTTTTTTTAATACTTGCTCTTATTTATCCTTATAGCAGGCATAGTATAGCCTGGAAATAATGAGCAGTGACTGCCTTGTCTGTCCTAAATGCTGAAGCCCAATCCTTTCTGCATCATTTTGCAAAGTCTGATATTTCAGCAGCTTGAGTTCTCTTTCAGGCTGAAACTAATTTATAAAAGTGAGAATCCTGGAAGGGAATTTTGCTGTTGTAATTGGTCTTAAGCTTGGCCAACTTCTGAGACTTCTCCATTTGAAGACAGTGTTTTAATTGAAACAAACCCAGGCAGAAACAAATGTTAAATTGGTTAAATTTAATCAAGTTAAATTTCACTAGCTTTATTGTACAAGAAAAATGTAATCACAATATCATTATTAGTAGAGCTCTGATTTTAAGGGTACTGATGCCACTGTAATTCCACCTGGTTAATCAGGGCATGTGTATGTAAACTCTTCAGCAAACTCTTCAAATCTTGCAGTGTGTGCTTTCCACTCCATGCTGCTGTTGCTGCACTGAAATCTTGAGAAACCTGAGGGGTTTTGTTACTTTTTAAGTCACTGTGGTTTTCTTTCATCTTACTGGTAGATTTCTCCCCATTCCTTTTCTAATGGAGGTTGGTTGTAGCAACCCACTTTAAAAGAGCGTAGAAGCTGGGCTTTTTGGTGTGGGTTTTTTGGTGGGTTCCCCCCAGCTGGAGTTATTTTTAACACTGCTGAAGTCTGGTCTTTCAAGTGAAAAGTTAAGCATTTTTGTGTGCATGGAATTATTATTTATTTGTTTGTTTATTTCCAGACTTGATAATTTTGTGACATTCTGATCTAGGTGCAAGGCAGACAGGAAAGTCTTTTTCTAGTCTCATAGTCCTTTATCTTTGGCCTTTATAAGTTCAAAGTAGAGCTCTTCACTCAACATGAGCTGGTGTTACTGCATCTAGTGAGTGTTTGAAGGTTTCCAGGTGGGATTGTATGTACATAATACAGTGAAACACTAGTTTTTCCAAGTGGGGATATTTGCCTTAATGCTCCTACAACCATAGCAGGCATTTTCTTTGGACTTTGAAAGCACACTGCTGCCTCAGAGAGTTTTTGTGTTTATTTTTTCCAGTCATGAATTGATTTTCTTTCCTCTTGCACTGCCTGACCAGTAATTAAGGTGTTTGGCACAGCCCCTGTTGCATTGTGACAGCCGTACCGCTTTTTGGTGCTTCTGGTACAGGATCTGGGTAGCAGGTGCTGCCAGGACTCAGCACAGGGGATTCGGTTAGGACTGGTGTAAGACCAAAAAAAAAAAAATTAAAGGTGTTAAATTTCAGCAGGGAGCAATTTGGAAAGCAGCAGGAACTTTAGAGAGTAAACAGAAAGCAATGATGCAGTGGGGAGGGAGAAAGGAAGAGAAGATGCTTGAGGAATGAAAAGCATCTTCTGTTCCTCGAGCTAGCATGTAATCAGCTGGAGAATAAAGTGAAAACCTGCAGAAATGCTCAAAGGTGATGAAAATGGTAATCCATGCAGGCAATGAAAAGTGCAAGGTTGTGGGCACAGTGTGTTTTCACATGCCTTCATGCTCTGTAGGTTTTTAAGGACAAAACAATCCACAAAAATATTTTTTGAGGGTGGGGGAAAAAAGCACACAAGTGAGGATCAAAGCACAAGATGTGAACTGGGGACAGGCAGGGTCCTTTACAGAGTTCTCAAGAATATACCAGATGATATACATCAGTTGAGGGTAACTCTTTAAGCAACTGTTTTAATTGGGTATGAGATGGTGGCAGGTCCAGGTGAGCTGGGAGGCTGCCAGGGAGTCCCCAGTGCAAGAGAGGCGATGCTGAGGAGACGGATGAAGCCAGCGGGTGTGCATGTGTGCAGTGAAGCTGTACAGATTGCAGCAGGGTTATCTCTGCCATGGCTATAGAGATGAGGCTCCCTGTGATCTCTGCTTGTTGCAGCCTGTGGTTGATTCCATAAACCATCTTTGCTTTGCCTTGGAAAACTCTCTATTTTTTCCATAGACATTCATCCCTTATGGGCATTGCACAGTATAGTATCCTGTGCAGAGCCCAGGAGGAGGCGTATACAAAGATGTGTTACACAAAAACCATATCTGTTAGCAATAATTCTCGTATCATGTAAGAGACTGCTGAAGTTACAGTTAAGCTAGTGTGTGTTGTTCCATTGGTTTATAAACAGGGTGTTTCAGAACGGGTAAGTGCTGCAGGAGGAAGCTGGTAAGTGGGATAAGAGCTGTGTCACCTTGTCTCCAGGGAGGTCAGAAAAATGATGTCATATCCTTTGGAAAGAGGCTGTTTGAGAAGGATGCCCACTGAGGTTCAGCAGCATTTTGAGGGTTTATGAGGCTACAAGTCTGGTAAATAGCAAAAGAAAACATAAAAAGTACCTGAGGCCAAGATTAGTTAGGACTTTCCCTGACACCATGTACCTGAGGCAGGTACGTTAGTTAAGAGCATGGCTATGGAGGGAATAGAAGTATGTCCTCTGGTACCCCTAGGGAGGCAGCTGATGTGTGGGACTACAGTAATGAGCATAAAATAACCTGAAAAGAGGCTAGACAGTTTCTCAGAATTAATTATTTGGGGATGCACACCTCCAGAGATTCTGTGTGGCTAAGATGGCCTCAATATTACTGAGCAACCAGGAAAACATCTCCATGAGCAATATTGAGATGGAGGATTTAGAAGCACTGAGTAGCTGTGCACCGAAAGGCATCTCAAAGTGTCTCTCAAAAGAAAATTTTTTATTAACTTGGTACATACAAGGAAAAGGGAGAAATAATTTTCAATGCTGTGTAACCCTCAAGAGGGACAAAGGTGGAGAAGGCCAGATTTTCATGTAAATCAAATGGGTTTGCTGTCATTTATTTTCACCAGGCAAAGATTTGGCACAAAACTGTGGCACAGCGTAGTGAGCTAAGGAGACAAAGCAGCATCTTAGCTTGAGATGTGATTAGTTCTTTAATATTACTTATGTGATTTTTAATAATGTATGTTTTCAGGCTAACTCTGATTGTGGTTTGTTGCAGCTACAGAACATCTTTTTTCATCATTTCATTCCTTTGTGCTTCCATGTCCATTCTGTCTTCTCTTTTCTTTAAATAGCAGCCCTGGAGTAGCCATGCAGCCAGCAACCAATGTAGTTTGATTTTTGTGTTTTCTTAAGTAATTAATATGATCTTCAGACAATTTGGGTAGAAGCTGTGAGTGGAAATAGAATAGTTTTGGAAAAGGACAGTGGATCTGCTGTACTTCATTTGATTAGAGAAGTGTTTAAAACCTAGGAAATCTGTTTCCATATTTTTGTAAAGTGCTCCCTTGATTTTGAAATGGAAGTTCATATAAGTGACACTATTTTTTAATAATCTTGAAATATAAATAGTATTTTATAGTAAAGTCAGTATTTGAGAATATGGTACTGAATACAGAGATGCCCTGTTAGTAATCAACTGCTCCATTTACACACAGCAAGGGGAAATGTATGTAAGGTTTGACCTTGTGCTTAGTAATAAATAGAGCATTTATATTTTAATACCTGTTGATTACTTTGTGTTCTTTGTTCTTTCAGCGCTATCCAACTGACAAGGCATACTTCATAGCAAAGGAAATTCTTGCTACAGAACGGACATATTTAAAGGACCTGGAAGTTATTACAGTGGTAAGGATTCTTAACTTTCTTTAATGCTTTTCCTTTTCTTAACAGATTTGTAATTGTTAATTTGGAAAAACTAGGAATTTCTTCCAGGTAACAGAAGAAGGAAGTCCTTTCTCTCTGAAAATTGTGAACAGGGACAGCCTAAAAATGTTTTGCATTCAGCTTCAATGATAGTCATTGCTGTGAGCTCTGCTTATAATCTAGCCATCATCTCTGTGGTATTCCTTGGGAAGCTTTTCTCTTTGTGCCTTCGGATCATGAGAGCAGATTAAAATTGGAAAGGGTATTAAGGATCCATAGGGGTTTGAGGAGTTTTGTCTTTTTTTGTTGCTGCTTTTTCTTTCCCCTCCTTTTCCTCTCCTTTCACCCAGAGCAAACAAGTGAATCCTTGTTTGGAGGACAGCTTGAGTTTCCAACTATTTTCTGTAAGAGCTTTTTGTTCATTTACTCCAGGATTGAACACTGACTGCTGTGTTTCTATAAGTTATTGTTTTAACTTCATCAAAGAGAAGTTTGAGTCCTTTAACACCATATGTCTTCAGTTGAGGTGTTCTCTGCAAGCTCAGTGAGCACCATCTCACTCAAATTCCTCCTACAGGCTTCCCAGCACTTCTCCTAAAAGATGGGGGAACACCTGGCATCTCAGAGGATTTTTGTAATATTCACATCCCTGCCAGAAAACAGGGAACAGAAAGTGATAAAAAGTGCAGTATGTGACATGCAACAAGATGCCTCCAGCTACTGAGTAACTTGCACAGGGCTCCCAAGTTTTCTGAAAGAGCAGGTGTATCTGCATTGAAGTACAAGCAGTGGTGTAACATCAGCTGTGGCAGCCACTCGGTAATTGACTGTAATTTAGAGCCGTTACCAACCATCTCATCACTGCATTAAGAAACATGCTTGTGTCCAGAACCAATAATAAGCCTCATATATGTAATGTTTGGCAAGGAAATAAATTACATCTTTTCATCTGGCCAGATTACATCTTCCCTAAATATTTCTCCTTCCTGCTGTTTCCCTGTGCACACACTTTCCGCTCCCCCATCACTGGCAGGAGCAGAAATTTTTATGCTAGCAATTAATTTCTTAAATAGAAAAATGTATCATAATCTATGATTTTTCTGGCAGTGGTTTCGCAGTGCGGTCATCAAGGAGAACGCTATGCCAGAGGGCCTGATGACATTACTCTTCTCTAACATAGACCCAATTTATGAGTTTCATCGAGGCTTTCTGAAAGAGATTGAGCAACGACTATCGCTCTGGTAAGCATTAATAGTGCAGTGCATGGGCGATGGGTGAAGAGACCTTTTCCTCTGTCCTCCCATCAAAACTGTACTTAATCTATATTTGAACTGGTATTTCTGCTTAAATAGAATTAAGGAAAAAGTATTTTAATAAATTATAGTTTTAAAAAAATGACTAAATACATTTTGCAAAGCCCATTTCTCAAGCACTGCCTTGTACATAATATCCTGTAGCCATATGAATTGTACACCAGACCAAGGTTTTTGTAATCACAAAATCATTTAGGTTGGAAAAGACCCTTAAGATCATTGAGTCCAACCGTTAATGTAACCTGGTGTTGCCTCTCTAGCCTTAGAAAAGAGAAGGAACACAAAGTCAAAAAGATAATGTGTGTGTTGTTCAATTCCAGATAATGAATCTCCAGGTGACAATCTAGGAAACACTTTTTGGTAATCAAGATTAGAGTTCAGTTCTTGCAGCACAACTGATTTCAAAGAGCATGTCTTTAGTCTTTTAACCTTTGCATTACTTTCTCCTGACCTGAGATGTAATATATGAGAATCTAATTACCATTCAAAAGGAAGCCGTTAATGTAAACTAAGTACAAACAAAAATAAATTCATAAATTCAGATGGGATCATGTTACGACATTTATTCAGAAGTCTGAGAGGTTAAACTCCAAAGCAGACTTTCACACAAATTCATTTCTATTCCTTTCTCAATTTTCTAAACATGGCTTTATGTTATTTTATGCAGCTTCCATATTTACTGGACCTAGTTTTCAACCTGAACAGTGAAATGGAAATATGAAGTAGCTAAGAACAGATAAAGGGGGCATTAGTGTTCATACTGCTTCCCTTACTTTTACTAAAACAGTCCTTAAAATACACAGATACCCGGGAAAGCATTTCTTAAAGATTATGTCTTGAAGTACGGGGGAATGTGGAGGGAGAAAATTGAAATTTCTTGATCTCCCATGTACTGCGCCTTCTTATTTCATCTCCTTATATGTGTTTCAGGGAAGGAAAAACCAATGCTCACATGAAAGGAGATTATCAACGCATTGGAGATGTCCTGCTCAGGAATATGCGTGCTCTAAAGGTAGATGAAGGATTAAAATAATAATAGAATCTCAGGATTGTTGAGTCATTTTTTCCTTTTGTCAAGGATGAGAGTTCAAGGTTTAGTATTTCCATTAAACTTGAAATTACTTGCAAACAATTACTGTTGATAAACAAATTTAAAAGAAAACATATTTACAGCAAGGCTTTATACCACTGTCGCTTATTTAACTACCTACGTTTACACTGGTTATTCAGCAGAAGACAAAGAAAAATTGTTTAATTAGCTTCGCTGTCTCTCCTATATTTGCACAACTTGAACTCTCCTTTATGGAGATGCCATTTCATAAGGTTGTTTAATTCCAAAATATAAATATTTTTTAACTACAGAGTAGTTTCTTTTGAAATGAAGTCACCTTTATTTGGAGTAGAGTGCCTTCATAGGACAGTTATGCTTGTGCTGTAGTAATGGAGTAATTATTTCATTAAAACCGGTGGCTTGAATGGGAGTGCAGAAGTGTGTGACTGCTATTCCGACTATCGGCACTCTCTGCATTTAACATTCCCAGCAGGCATAGCCATAGTGCTGCACAGACACCTATTTTGACCCTGACTGGGAGCTGCCTGCCAGTTTCTTCAATAGATAAACCTAGATGGAACAACCCTCTCAGCACACTTTTGCTTGTCCTAACTTGAAAAAAGTCAGTAATTGACAAGAATTGTCTTAGAATGGCAAAGTATTAACAGATGGTGCTACCCGCTGCTATCATCAGAGGCACGGCTGCGGTAAATAGTCAACAGAGGACAACCAAGCAAATACTTTTATTTTTAATACTGGTTTGTTTTTTTAAATGAAGCCATTGAAACATTGTATGTTGTTAATGCTATTTTTGTCAATATTTATGACAATATATGCAGCCTTGGATTATATAATCATAGTCAGAGACAAAAGTAGAGAGGGGAGTGGATGTTTTTTCTTATTCACTGTAAATCTATTAAAGACTGTTTTGCTTTAATCCAAGTAATTTTTTGTATGATTGAACAGGAGTTTACCAGTTATCTGCAGAAGCATGATGAGGTCCTGACAGAACTGGAGAAAGCAACTAAACGCTTAAAGAAGCTGGAAATGGTTTATAAGGATTTTGAGCTGCAGAAGGTTTGCTACCTGCCCCTCAACACATTTCTGCTCAAACCAATCCAGAGACTGATGCACTACAAAGTGATCTTGGGGAGACTTTGCAAGCACTACACGGCAGAGCACCGGGACTTCGCAGATTGCCGGAGTGAGCACTCAGCTGTATACATGCTAGGCAGAAACCATTCCCGTATACATACAGAATTTTGCCCGTACCCTGGGGGAGACAAGCATTACATCTACAAATTCAGTGTAAACACTTTTTCTCCATTCAGGACCTCTCTGACTTTCATGCAGCTCTGCAACATACACAGGAACTTTGATTTAATTTGCTGAAAACACAACTGCTTAGTGAATACTGTAATTTAAATATCATGAAAAAAACCCAGAATATACCAAGTAGAACAGCAGAAAACTGGCAGGAGACAGCTTAATTAAAGAAAATGTTGAGCTTATGTTTTAAAATTAACTTTGTTTTTCTTTAAGGTTTTTGGTACCAGGTTTCACTACTCTCCTATTGTGCTCTGGTGCAGGCCTTCAAAGCTTTCTGCAATAGCTAGAAAATTGCCTTAACTGCTAGTTTGAAAAATGTGAAAGATAACTTAGATGTAGACTGTTCTCTTTGCATAGAATGGATGCTTTTTTTGGCATTCCAGAAAGTGTTTGTCTCATGGTAATCTTGATGTATCTTAATGTTTCAACCAAAGCTGGAAAATAAGTCCTTTTCTTGCCCCCTCTTTTAGCAGGGAAAAAAGTAGGGTTTTGTAGGAACTCTGTCATTTATGAGTAAAAATGTGATAAAAAAAAAATTGCTTTGTAGTGTCAAAAGCTTGCGTAGTAAATTCCTTTGATTATAAAGTAATCTTTGGCAGCAATAGTTGGCTTTAATTTTTTAATTTACTTTTGGCTACATGGTAAATATTTTTTATATGCACAAAATCTGAGATATGCAATTATCTCCAGAACCATAGGAAGTGCTATGAAGTTGCTTGCTAGTCTTCATTTTGCCCCTAGGTAGCTATAAAATAAGCTTTAAGAAGTTGGTGGTTGGACTAGGTGATTGTTGTAGGCCCCTTCCAACTGAACTATTCTGTCCTATTCTAAATCTGACTATAAATTTCAGGTTCAGCTTTCCAGGGATAAAATTGGTGGCCTGCGTTTGTCCACTCTGTTCTAATCCCCTTGGTGCCGTTTTGCTTACAGACGCGCTGAAGGAAGTCACAGAAATGACGTCTCAGCTGCGGCACAGTCTCATCCGCCTGGAGAATTTCCAGAAGCTGACAGAGTTGCAGCACGACCTGATCGGTATAGATAATCTCACGGCACCTGGTAGGGTAAGTACCTTTGTTTAGTTTTTAGAACCTTTATTGGTTTTATTGCCAAGGAAGTGCCTTTCAATCATGTATTTGCCATCACTGCCTCTTTGTTTTATGGAACGACTGTAAAGGCTTTGTATAATTGTCTTCATAGTAGCTCCCATGGGGGTCTTGGTGATGTCCTAGGGAATAGATCAAAAATGCTTCTGCATAGACTCTGGCTACAGTTGGTGTTTCCAGTACAGCAGATACCGGGTATGCTGGGGTATGGCGCTCTGTGTTTGAGTGGGAAGTGGTATGTCACATACTTGATAGGAAATCCACTACCAGGTCTGCTTATGTCTGTCTGATGCAATCGCTGTCTGTGGACTGAGACTGCACAAAGAACATAGTGATGGTGAGAGCCATGTTACTGGGCAAAACTGGTATCAGTGACTCTGGGTTTCTAGGAGTTTTAGTTCCTGCTTGGTTTTTTGTTTGTTTATTTTTGATAGATATACTGAGCATAAGTACAGGAGCATCACATATGCTTGGGATGCTATGGCAATCACTGCGGTGGGATGTAAGTGTAATAGGTGAACTGCTGGTGTCCAGCAGGAACTCTACTCCTTTTCCTTGTCTTGCTTCATTGATTTAAATGCTGACTGCAGCAAGGGGCTGATTCATGTTACAAAATGGAAGGAAAGGTGTCATCTGGTGTTTAACAAATCTGTTAGCAATCATTGCTGGGCACCAATCAACATATGTATACTCTGGGATAAAAAAAAAGAACCATTAAAATTCTCTGTGTTTGGGAAAGATCAAGCTTTCCCTAATTTTCTATTTTCTGCTGCAGGAGTTTATCCGGGAAGGTTGCTTGTACAAGCTCACTAAGAAGGGTTTGCAGCAGCGGATGTTCTTTCTGGTGGGTGTTCCTTCTGGATTTCATAAACACAAAGTCTTCAAGATAAAGTCGTCGTGGAAGTGTGTTTTCATGTGCTTGTGATGAAAATCAGCAATCATAACGGAAAACTCACTCCAAGGGATTTTTAGATGGGGTGTGACTGTGACAATACTGTCTGTTCAGCTTGTTTTCTTAATGGCACATATTTTTAACAGAATTTTTAAAATTAATTGGCTCTGGTAAGTAAATGAAAGTTTTGAGGAAAGTAGGCCAAACTGACTGAGAAATGGTGTTTTTTCATGCGTCTGCAGTGGCCTTTAAACAAGATTTCTAAGATGATGTCAAAAAATACTTGGCCCTACCTGCTCTCTTCAGAATATTGATTGTATTCTTCCTGCCTTTTTCAGTTCTCAGATATGTTACTGTACACAAGCAAAGGGGTTACAGGGACAAATCAGTTCAAAATTCATGGACATCTTCCTCTGCATGGCATGTTGGTAAGTGGTTCCAAGTTGGATTACAGCATTAAGGAAATGACTTTGCCTTAAGGCAGGTTGAGGCAATTCCTTCAGGGTGCGAGGACCAAAGCTGCAAGCTGCTCCCAGGCCAGTGACAGCAGTCTGTGGTGCTGCTGGCCGTGGACTGGGCCTTCATGTGCCCCAGCCTGTGTGTCAAAGACTTGTCTGCAGGTGACAAGCTTATTCCTTCCATCACATTAGCAAAAGAGCTGGAGCGTGCCCTTTGACCATTCATTTTCATGCTGCTGTGAGAGGCTGATCTGGAAACATAGATTTGTCCTGGCATTTTTCCCCTGTGCACCCACCTAGGCATATAATCAGTCCTCCTGCCTCCCCACCCCCTATTCTAATGGGACTGTTCTTTCTGTGTTTGATTTGCAGCTGATAGTGCTCGACCCACCGGTAAGTAATAAGCTGAATCCTGCTCAGAACTCTCCTTTTCTTGCCCTGCTGGATGTGGTGCTGTGCTGCTAGAGATGCGGTAGTAGAGACGCACGATATAGATTATTGTATAGAGCCAAAATAGATTTGAAGTAGGTGGTACTCACAAAAAAGGAGCTGTTTTGCACTTACTGCAACTGGGTTGTAATCGTATTGTGACTCAAATTCCTAGCCAGCCAAGGAGGACGGTTTTAGTGTTGATCAGTTGCTGAGTATTGATGAGAAAAACCTTTTCTTTTTCTGCAGGTGGAGGAGAGTGAGAATGAATGGACTGTCCCACACTGCTTCACCATCTATTCAGCACAAAAAACCATAGTGGTGGCAGCAAGGTAACATTTATTTTCCTCAACTGCCTGTAGGTTTGATAGATACCTGCTCCAGAGAGTTACTGTTCGACTGTGCGGTGCAGAACCAAGGGGGTGTTTCATGCATCCTCTGGAAAGCATGACTTCAAAACAAGCACAGGACACTTCACAACTCCTTTATCAGTGTTGTGTTTTGGGAAGTAGTTTATCTCACAGAACAGTGTGTTATTAAACACACAGCAGCAGCAATAACATTGCCATGGTATTGTTTTCTAGTTTGCTGAGTTGCCAGTATCATCCTGTAAACAACTGCTATAAAGCAGGAGACAAAACAAAATCTAAACATGCAAACATCTTAGAGACTCAAAAAGAATTAAAGCCCAGAACATGCAAATGGATGTAAGGAGGGGAAAGTTCCTGCATGGATCTCATGGAGGAAGCTGGGAATGAAGAGATAAAATTAAAGGCTGGCTTGGAGAGAAAACCGATCTCTTTTCTGTGTAACTTGTCCCTGTGCAGTGAGTTTGCTATCTTGTTTTACTTTATATCTGAAATATACTTAGGATGCCTACTACACCTGTTCTCTCAGGATCAGCTTTAGGAGGTTTTGTTCCTCTGCAGGTCCCCTAAAAGGCAGCTGGAGTTGGGAATGCTAAGAATGCAGGATGGGAGCACTAAAACTCCGCCTTAAATTTATAGGGTTTTTTACTGCTTGATAACCTGTTCTTGAAAAATAACCATTACTGAACATTTATAAATCAGGTATGTAGGTATGCAGACATATTCAGCAAGCAAAACTTTTTTTTTTTTTCAGGTGTTAGGCTGGAATAAATGTCAATTATTTTTAAGATTAACCATTTATCAGCAGCTGCGAATCAAAAAGTGCTTGAAAGGTTCTTAAATTTGGAAAAATATAATTTTTACCTTGTCATAACTTAGAAATAGCTAAAAGGTTGTTGTTTTTCTTATGTTACCTCTCCCTGCCTGTCAAAAAAAATTGCTGCCGGGCTTAGACCAATGTGTGGAATTTTCAGAATAAATTAAAAACTTCAGGAAAAAAGAGATGGTTACCAAAAAAAGTCCCACAGACGCTCCCAAGCAAACACAAGAGCGTGTAACTGTATGTGGCACTTCAAACAACAGTTGTGCACACGGGAAATGTAGCCAGAGGTAAAACAGAAATGCCACAGCCATGTGGCCACGTCTAAAGGAAAACCTTACGCTGTTGCATACCGATGGATATAAATACACATATATGAGCTGTAAAGCTCTTACCCTGTAATCATGGCATGAGCCATGTAATGTGTAATGGAAACTATGTGGGCTGAAAGAGGTCCTCATCTTCCTGCATGCTGTGTTTTACTTGCTTGAAATGTAAGGTAAATCCTATATCCCCTTTAAAAGATGTGCTGTCTTTCAGGTTGCTTTTTATCCTTTGAAAAAATAGTTTCCAGTATGGTCACACCACCCATCTCCAAAATGCTTTTTGGAGTGAAAACATGATTTCGTTTTTGAAATACCTATCAACTATGAAGCTCTCTGTGTGAAGAACAGCAATGGCCCAAGACCACATAATTCCTCTTCTGATAGCTCCAGAGGGGGATATTATGTGGCCCTCTGGCTGTCTATTCATTCTCTTTGCTGTAAAGTCCAAGTTTGTAATGGTTATTTTAGTCTTGTTTCAAGGCTTGAAAGTAGAGGTGAAGGCTGTGTGAGGTCAGCTTCCTGTCTGGAAAGCTCATGCTTTGGAGGAATTTTTATTTATTTACTGCTCCTTGTATTGGGCAGTGACTTGTACCTTCCTTCAGCGAACTAGCACTCTGTCACAGCTCCAGGCTGGGCTGGTCTCCATTTGCACCATTTGTCTTGCAGTACCCACCTGGAGATGGGAAAGTGGATGGAAGACCTAAACATGGCAATCGAAATGGCCAAGAAATCTACTGAGAAATCTGACACGCTTCTGGAAAACTCAGTATGCAATCGCTCCAACAGTAAGTGGTGTTTCCTTCCTTCTTGAAAAGCATTAGTTGTCATGTCCTTTTCATTTTTCCTGTTGTGAATTTGATGACATATATGGAGTATTTTTATGATCCATATGGTAATGGAGAGTTATTGTGCTTTTGTTTTGTTTTAATCAAAAGAAATATGCTTGTCTTCCTAGACTGATGTTCCTTGTAGCTTTAAATGCAGAAGAGAGGCTCCAGCTGCAGAATTTTTAATTTTATAAGGTCCTTATTCATCTCTTACCTAGATGTTTCTCAATTTAACCATGTAGTGTATTTTCTTGTCCAGAAATCTGGTGTCTTTGGAGATCAGCCAATTCTTTTATAGCCCAGCATTCTTGTGCCTGTCTCTGGTGGTGCTATGGATGTGCTGAAACATGTAGTATCCCTTCTTGGAGCACTTCTATCTATTCCTCACTAAGAATCAACTGTAGATGAAGTGTGGGAATTTTTGTTTGTTGTTTTACACACTATTGAGTTAGCTGCCCCAAGTAGAGCTGAGTAATGAAAGCCACAATGATCTGTTCTGAGCGGCCTTTAGGAGCTGTGTAATGAATTCAAGTTGACGTATTTTAAAACTGGACCATTGCAAGGGAGAACAGTTTTTCTCAGGAATCCCTGCTTCTCTTGCTCTTTGTATTGCACGCTTCTCTTAAACCGCTGCTGAATTCTCCTCCCCCAGGATCCTCTGATGAGGTCTCTCTAGAACAGGAGTCCGAAGATGACATACACTCTTCTCGTAGCTCCTTGGACAGGCAGAGCCACCACCGTGCCAACACAACCATGCACGTGTGCTGGTACCGCAACACGAGCGTCTCCATGACTGACCACAGTGTGGCTGTCGAGGTACCCACAGGGCGCAGCTCTCACGTCTCTGTCCGTCCTGGTTCGCTCGGCCACTGCTCGGCCTCCACTCCATCCCCCATTTCACCTTGGTAGCGTCTCTGCGTCTGTGGGAGAGCATGGACTGTTAAAAGGCCACTGCATGCTTGCCCCCTTCTGTGCATGTCTGTGTGTCTGCATACATATATGCTCTGCTCTCCTTGCAGCAGGGCTTTGCTTCAGCAAAGGCATTGAAGGAGGAAATTTTAAAGGAAACCCAGGATATCCTAGGACTGAGTTGTTCCTTTGGGTTTCATCAGCTTTGATGGAGGCTAAGTTACCTATCCATGATATTTTCCTTTAGAGATTGACTCTGCTATACTGAGGTCTGGTTAGCTACTGTACTACACCTAGAATTAAGAAGAATGTCTTAAGCTCAGTGGGAATATGACTTCTCTGACCTTCCCTCGCTGGCAGGGGTGAGCAGCAAGAATTAGGAAGTGCCATTTTACAGCACTGTTGTGTTATGCTGAACAGAGATTTATTACGTGCCCACTGAGCTGCTGTTACTTTGGGTCTTAGCACTTGGCATGGCTTGATGCAGCACTGGTGGTGCATTTTGGTACTGAATCCTGCAGATTTCGAGATAGATGTCTGTTCAGCGCTCCTTATGCAGAGCAGTGCTTACACCAGCACTATGGTTTCACTTTAGGTGGCAGTTTGGCGAGGTCAGTTGGGTAGGACACCTTCCTGCAGGCTGGCATGCTTGGAAGACTTCCAGAAGTGGGAAAGACTCTGAATACCATGAAGAGAAAAACGAGGTCACTAACTAGACAAACAGCAATAGGGCAGGGTGCTGCATCTGTGTATTTGTACCTTCCTACCTTCCCTCTGCTGCTGTTAAGGCACTTCTTGTTTAATGGAAGGAGCTGAAAGTTGGGCACTGAAGTTCCTGGGTTTTTGTGATGTAGAGAGTGTATCAATCAGCTCAATAAAGGAAGCACTATAGATGTTACCTTGGCTTAGGGTCCAGAAGTTGGGCACATTAGCTGGCAAAGAAAGCCTGCCTTTCCCTGCCAATACCCTTGTGAAAGGCACCATCTTGCTATTCTGTACCCAGATAATGAGACCTCCCTGCTACAGATTCTGGGATTAAATGTGTAAGTTCTTGCAGCTCCCTCTCGCTTTGATCTGTTCCGTGTTCTAATACCGTAATTTTTTTTTCACAATCCATTTTCCTTTAACAGATGTCTCTCTTGCATCACTTCTCTTATCCTAATGTTCTGTTTTTCTCTTTCTCTCCCACTTTTCTCTGCTCAGTTTTCTGCTCTCTTGCTGTTTCTCCAGAGCTTCCTCCTTGCTATTTGCTGGGCCAGGCCCAACGGCCCAACACAATCACCCATGTTTGTTGGTACCGGAATCAGAGCCTATCCCTGTCTGATTACCTGTGCATGATCCAGGTAAAAATGCTTCTTGAGTTCCGCACTGGTGGGGAGGAGCCATGGGATGCCAAGGACAATGTACTGCTGTTCGCTTCATAATTGCTCAGTGAGCCCACATGTGCTGGTGTGAGGATACCCCAGCCAGCCAGTGGCGGAGTTGTAATGTTGCCTTGTTGATACTGGATTTCCTCCTGTTTATGCTTCCCAAAATGGTTCTCTATGTAATTCTGCTTTGTATCCTGTCTTTTTCGCAAATTACAAAATCCATTTGCACAGTCATTCCATGCTGTAGATTTCCTTATCCCGCTGCGCAAGCACTGGGTGGCTCTGACTCCAAGGCAGCAATGTTCAGCTTCCCTGCTTGCCATACCAGGCTTGGCTTCACATAGCTGCCACATGTAGCTTGTCCACAACTCTGGCATCCTCTGTTTCCTCCTCTGCTTTGTTTTCCTTCTCGCACAGTGTGTTCTACGTGTTTTTTCTGCATGTAAAAAAGGGTGGCTAAAGGGATGGACGCCCCCATGGCTGTCACCATTCCCCTGACTGTAGGCTGCAGAGGAGAGCGATTGCTGGAGGGACGAGTCAGTGCAGCACCCTCCTGTGCACTGCCTGACACTGTGCTGAGATGCAGCGAGCACTTAAACATAAAGGGGAACTTGCTGTTAGTGGAGAGGAATCACTAATTTATTCAAAAGAAGATAGTTGTGAATTAGTGAACTGAAGATACAAAGTCATTCAGTCACCATGTGAAATATCTGGGAGGCCTTTTACAACATTGGAGAAAGTGCAGGAGTGGTTATGGCAGGCAGCCTCAAGCTTTTTATCTGCGGCAGCTGTTGTAATTTTCTGAAGGACAGTGACCTGTGGTTTCATGGTAGTTTTTGTTCTGTGCTAGAACCAGCTCTCTGGATACTTGTTGAGGAAGTTCAAGAACAGCAATGGCTGGCAGAAACTGTGGGTTGTCTTCACCAACTTCTGCTTGTTCTTCTACAAAACACACCAGGTGAGCAAATGTAGCTGAGGGGACTGCATTTGGGGTGTCTGGGGGGGATCTGAAGGTCCTTGGATTTCTGCTCTGGCTGCAGCTCACTGCTATTTGAAGGAGATAACAAGTGGAAGAGGGAGTAGTTCATAACAAAGCCAGTCTCTGTAAGGCCATGGGCCCTTCTTGCAGAATTTAATCAGGATTTCCAGTTCTGTTAATGGTACTGACCTTCTGTGGGTGAGGGGGAAAATGTCTCCTCATGCAGTGACTAATGGAGGTGAGGGAATCAGTAGCCTGTGGTCAGTCTCTGTCCATTGCTCTCCCTGCTGGGCTTCAGCACAGTTAAACAGGCAGAGGGGATTTTTCTGCCCGTGGTGCCTTCAGCACCTGTTTGGTAATAAGCTGTGCTACAGTACAACCTGTGCCTTTTTATCTCATTAACCCAATAAACTGTGTTTATTTTATTCAGGCTTCTTGCCTTCAGGACACATTTCTTTTGGGATATTTTAACTTTCAGGTCAGAGCTGTGCTTGGAGTTCTAGAGAGAGGGTGTGGAGGGGGGGAAGAGGGGAGCCCAGGAGGCAGTGACAGGCAGGGCAACAGAAGCAAGCTCTATAACTCTATAAACTCTGTAACTCTATAAAAACAGTGAAAGGAGTTGGGGGAATGTTTCGTTATAAGCTATCGGAGGCCTCGCAAAAGCTAAAGACTGCTTTTCCTCCCGTTCTCTCCTAAACAAAAAAACAAATACCTTACCTGTACAGTACAAAAGTGTGAGTGTGCGTTGGGATGAACTGTGTGGCAGGGGATGCCTTGCACTAAGGGCTGGGCTATTGGGCTGTTCCAGGACGATTATCCCTTGGCCAGTCTCCCGCTGCTTGGCTACGCAGTCAGCTCCCCTGTAGAGGCAGATGGCATTCAGAAGGATTATGTCTTCAAGCTGCAGTTCAAGTCCCATGTGTATTTCTTCAGGGCTGAGAGCAAATATACCTTTGAGAGGTAATGTTGTGTTTTCTCTGTCTGTGTTGGTATATAACATGCTGTTAACTCACTCTTTCCTCCTGACAACCTCCTAGTCCAAGTGACCTAGTACATTCTCAGTAATAAAGTTCCCTTCCTTTTCCTACTGATGATGTTTAGAGATCCCTCCTCTGCCAGAACTATCCTCCTTGCAGGGAAGAGCTGGTGGTTAACACCTAGAGCTGTAGGGTCTGCTTTGTCTCAGGAGTTTGGGGCTTCCTTGGAGCTGGGGAGCTGCGCAGGTGGAAGGGCTGTGGGGTGCTCAGCCCCACTACATCTTGGGAGTCAGATTTCTAGGTTAATGAGAGTTCTGGTAAGATTACTTCCCCCCCCGCCCCCGGCCCCGATCTCTGCAAACAGGAGTTGTAACACAAGGCTGAGAGCAACAAGTGCAGTGCTGCTTTTCACTTTACTGCTTTCTCTATAATTACGTTTAGCAGTGCTGTTAGGGGCTTCCACACATGGTCCAAAGTGAATTATGTTTAAAATGCATCATGTACAGAATTTTGCTATTACATTAGCTGTTGAAAACCCTTGCATTGTGTTCTGCTGTGCAGGGTAGTATTGGTTGTTTTGGAGTGTGGTTTTATTGAGAAGGTGTGACTTCCCCCTTCCTTGGGAGAGTATCACACACTTGTGAGCAACATCCATATCAACTACCTGAGACAGCAGAGTTGTGCTCTTTAATCCACTGGTCTCATGCAGTGATTTCAAGGAAAAAATGTCTAATTCACAACGGATGTTTGTCTTGCTTTTTTCACTGTTGCTTTGCTTTCTTCCATATGAGCAAGTCTGTTACATAATTTATTGTAAGAAAAGTAATCCATTGACTAAGGATAATTTTTGTCAGCCTGTCCTCCTTGGTAAACACTTTCTGTACACTTACAAGAGAATACGGTGTGCTCTCATAAGAGCTCTCTGGAGCTTAAAGCACTGTGAAGCTTGAACAGGCAACCATGTTCTGCAGTGTATTTACCACATCTCAAGCTATTCATTTGAAGTTAGTTTCCTAAAAGAATTGTAAAAGAAAGGTAGAAAACAGATGTTTTGTGAGGTTTGGCAAAAGGGGTACAGCTCATAACTGAAGGACAAGATTATGCATCTGTCAGTGAGGGGTTGAGCATTTCTCATGTCCTTTCTTGCCAGGTGGATGGAGGTGATCAAGAGAGCCACCAGCTCTCCAGCCAGGTCGAGCCTGCTGCTTCCAAAGGATGAGAAGGACAGTCACACAGACTGAAGGGGGCAGAGCTGGATCTCTGCTGTAAACATCAACAAAAGAGGCAGGTGGAAACAGGAGTCTCTGGAGTTGATAAAGCAAAGAACCAGGAAGTTCATTTCCACCTGGTATGGAAAGTGGCAGCGAGGGAGTTGCAGACAGGGATCACAACCATTCCCAATGGTATGGAAGAGGGTCAGGTCTGTTCCAGTTGAACCTACTTAGAGAGAACCTGACAACCACAGAGCTCCAGTGTGCACACATTGTGGAAGGTTTATTGTTCCCGGTTGTGCCTGTACAGTAACACTCTTGCCTGCCCTGAAGGCAAATGCCACCTTGTTTTTACATTTTGACTGGATGGTCAGCATATAAGGGAGAAAAATAGCAGCTGTCAGTGGTGCAACTGGCTCACAGCTGCTGGTGCCAGGGCTTGCTGGCTCCCAGAAGTTCCCTTCCCCTGATGCTCAGCATGGCTGGCTATGCAGCTGCTGTCTTGCTGCTGTTAACATCAACCTGCTGGCACAGTCATTTTAGACTACAGGGGATGCACAGATGTATTAGCTTAAACCAGTTCATTCTGAACAGAAACTGCAGCTCTCATAGAACAATTCTGCTCTTTGAAAACTGCCATGTCAGAAATTTTCCAGGGGAAGCAAGGAGGACTGAACCTCTGCTAAGCTGTTGAGGTTTTGGTATATTGTGGGTTCGTACAGTCAGGTGCATCGTTTTTCCTCTGAACTCTGCTATGGTGCATGCTGAGAGGGTCAATCGCTATTCTCGTATCACAGCTCCAGAGTTTCTTTATCCTGTAGTAGGCATTACTTAAGGCATGGGATGGCGAACACACTCTCCACCCTGATGTGGGTGGTGTTTTCAAGGCATTTAAGCAATATAGGAGAACAAGCTTCTCTGAAAGTCACTGTTCCTTGTGCTTGTGTCACACAAAGACTTCTGAAAATCCCTATTCTTACCTTTAAATTTGGGGTGGGATCCATCTTCTGTTTCTCATGAAGGTGTAAAAGTCTCTGGATTCCAGATGGAGCATAAGTGTCTGTGGACTCTATTAAATCTCTGTATTAAATCTGAAATGTTTGCAGTTTGTTCTGTTTTTGTAAAGCTGTCACCTTTGTTTGCCTCCACGGAAGGACTGAAATAAGCGAAGCGCCACAAAATGCCATTGGATTTGGCTTTGATGGGCTCTAGGGACTCCGCTGTTACATTAGATATAAAAGTATTTGTGTACTAGAAGAAGGAACAACGAAGTGGTGTAGTGAAAGAAAAAGGAAAGTGTTGCATGGTGTGAGGATGGAGGAATGTGGAGATCCCTGTGAAAACGGGAAGTACAGAGGCCAGCCTGTGCATTCTCCAAGGCTGTTTCAGGTTATGGTCTAAACCATGCACGGGATGAGGACTGCAGGGAGAGGATTCCAGACGGATTTTCCAGACCACTCACTTGGAATTTGCATCGTAGAGAAGACACATGACTGCAGATCCAGCCTTCACTACCACTGTTGCAATGACCAATGTCCCATGTAAGTTAAATGTACTTAATTTATTAGTGTTGTCTTTTTCTTTTTTTAATTAACTGTTGTAGGTGTATACTTGTGGATTGACTAGATATGTTATAACGCAGCTGAATTATGACTGTTGAAAGTAAATAGCGTCTTGGTATAAAACTATCTCAGCCTCTTATTCCTGAGCCCACCACCCCCTTCCATGGCCACACTTGTGGGAAGATGGACAGCATCTGCACAGAAGCATTGCTTTTCCTCGGACCTGAGAAAAGAGGTTTCACACTGTTGATTAATGGGTCTCTGCATTCAGTGGTTTTCCTGGATAACTGTCTGCTCTTTTGTCATGGTCACATACTGGAGCTGCTTAGCAGAAGTGCTTTCCTCTTTCATGAGAACTCTCCCATGCAATTAGTGCCCTTTGCTGGTCTCCTGTGGGGAAGCTCTGCAGGAGCAAGTTGCAGAGAGGAGGAGCAGGGTCTCTGTCAGCAGCTGGGGGTCTTGGCACTTAACCCTAACCTTTAGTTGCACTCACCTACTGTAACAGGGCTTTCTAGCACCAGGATTCAGAATACTTTTTAGAGTGTTCAAGTTAGTAGTTTTTCCAAGACTGTGGTTCTCAGCTCACCCAGCATCAAGCTGTGCTGCATCCACAGCAGAGACACGGTGAGCACCGAGTCAGAATGATGTGGAGGAGGTGGTGGAGCCACCTTTATGGAGCCTGTGAGTGCCACCAGACTGGGGGAGCAGCTCCAGGGCAGGGCGAGAGGAAGGAACTGGCAAACATCACCTGAAATTCAACAAGGATAAATGCAAAGCCTTGCACGGGTGACAAAGTACCCTCTGCAGTACAGGCTGGGGACTGCACTGCTGTGTCGCAGGCCTGGGGCAGAGGCCCTGGGGTCCCCAAAAGCAAGCTGTGTTTGTTGAAGGGAGTGCACATGTTCTGGCATGTGTGTTATGAAAGCTAGACCTGGCCAACTGCCTGAAGAGAGGAGGATAGAAGAGTAACGTGTTTCTGCAAGCACGGTGCAAGAGAGGGTGCAGTGTTTTCTGCCTGGGATGAAATAGCCTGGTATTTGGCCCTGGTGTTTTCAATTTCTTTAACTAGCTGACAGAGGTAGCTTACTCTCTCAACATGAGCTAGACTTGTCTAAATTACCTCCATAAATCAGCTGCCAATCTCCCTAGCACCGTGCATTAAAGACCAGACTGACATGTACCCAGTGTTACTGGAGATGGAAGGAACGGTACAAGCCAGCCTTGCCCTCAGCAAGCAGCATGGAGGCTTGGCTTTTGTATGCTTCCTTGCAGGCTCCAGCAGAATCTCTCCCCCCACACTTGTTTTTCTGTCCCGTATCATAGGGAACACTGCTTTAGCCTGTAACACAAGGAAACAGCTTCTGACATTTAGAAAACTGGTCAAAGAACGCAGTGGAAGGACACATCCTAAAGGTGTTAGTACATGATTGGCAGGTACTTACATAGCTAATCCACAGACTGTTTGAACATCTATGCTCTATTTATCCTCCTGTCACCTCTGTGTAGCAGAATAGTACTGTTACAACTCCTGTTACAGGAGAGATGTAGTGAGCAAGAGTCCTTCCTTATGATTTTTGGGTAGTTGAGGAGTGGGTGATCCTTTAGTTGCTTACATGCTTAACCTGCAGCTCAGTATTTCCTGTCTTGAAGATGCATGTGCTATCTACAGTGGCTGAAGTGTGGTCCCTGAAACAGGAGCCTCTGGTACTAGCTGACCAGAAACTGAGAAGGACAGCAGACAACAAAAGTCCCTTCTCAGGTGGAAAATACCAAGCTCAAATGTCTGTGCATTTAAAATGCAGGAGCACAGGCTATAAAGGCCAGAATCTTCACTATTCCTGGCAAAACTGCTTACCTCTCACCTTGGCAAGCTTTCAAACCAAGGAGGATTTAAAGTGGCGTATCAGTTCTTCTGTGAAATACCATGTAGTATTTTAACTTTAGTAGAACTTTGCAGGAGTATTTTTTTTTTTTCTTTGCTACAAACACGAGCAGTTTCCTTAACAAGCACTAGGAAAGAACAGAATACAACTGGTCTTTACTCATTAGTTTCTTGCTAGCAGGAGGTACATTAAGGGATAGATGAAGCCATGCTCTTGGGACCTCATCGCTTAATACCCACGGTCTCACTTCATTTGAAAAAGCCATCATTTCTGGTAAACACTACCACTTTTCCCTGCTTCCTGCAGGATTGGCTGGCTGTCCTTCCCTCAGCGTAACAGTCCTCCTTCATTGCTTACAAAACCAGAACAAGTAAGTTTTTGCAGTAGTTCCTACCACATGTTTAATGCAACATACTGGAGCTGTTCTGGTGACTGCTCCCTTTATCTCCTGCAGTTACAAGAGTGACTCCCATTACACCAGATAATTCACCTCCCTCTCATATTGGCTACATCACCACAGCTTTATCTCTGCTGAATGGTCGGCAAACATGGCCGTACATAAGGCATCCAGCTGCACTCATACCGCTCAGGTGCAAGTGGAGTGTGGCTTGCATGCAGTGTAGTTACATACTTCATTGTGAAGGTTTAGAGAGACTGACAGTTGGGGAACGTTAATTGTCAGAGTTTTCATTTTATAAAGCAGACTTTCAGTCACCCACACAAAATACAAGCTGCACCCATCCACAGGGCTCTGCATGCTCACCAGAAGGTGAGCTTGTCGCCAGAGTGCTGCATGAAAACTACCCTTCCCCACTTCAGCTGCAGATGAGAAAGGCTGCACCATCACCACTGTCCTGTCACCAGTCTGTTGAGCAGAGGGGAGTGCAAGCATGTGGCATTTAACAAAATTCCCCAAAAAGCACAGTCAGAAATGCATTTGTCAGTCTCTCTTCTTGGCTCCAAGGAGAAAATAGCTGAGACAGTACTGCAGAACTTGACCAGAGAACCAACTGTAACCTTCACCTTTGTGTTTCTGCTTAGGGAAGGATAGGCATACACAAGGTTTTAAATGTGCTTACAATGGAGTCTCCAAAATGTTTAGCCTGTAACTGAGGTCACACACTCACAGAGTGGTTGTGGTTGGCAGGGACCTCAGGAGGTCATCTGGTCTAACCCCCTCTGCTCAAGCAGAGCCAGTTGCCCAGGACCATGTCTGGACAGCTTTTGATTATCTCCAAGGATGGAGACTCCACAGCCTCTCTGGGCAGCCTGTGCCACTGCTCAGTCACCCTCACAACTGCAAAGGGAAAAAGATGAAGGCAGAGATACCCTGTTGTCAGCTTTTGCAGTCGAACTGCAGCTCAATAAATAGACTCCAGCAAAAACTGCACTGAAGCATTCTTGGGAGCACAGCTACACTTTTGCAAACAGTATGTGCTTCCCTTAATACCAGTGTATGTCAGCAGAAAGGACTAATGTAATGTACCTTTCACAAAAAGTACTTAAATGGGTCTGTCTCACAGGTCACTATTAGATCTACATGAGGCAGGGAAGATGCAGGGAAAGACCAAGAATGCAAAGAAAAGCAGCTTGAACAAATACTTTTTCCCTAATAATACAAGGTTACACCAGCCTCATATGTTTTGTTACTTTATTGAAAGTGGCAGTTCCCTTTCAACATTTTTAGAAACTAAAACCATTGTTGCTTTGAATATTGGATGAAGTTTGTGGGGACTGTTTCCTTTAAAAAGTTTACTCATTACACTGCAGTGCATGTGAGTAATAATACAAGGTACCTTACTGACACGATTTGCTACCATCATCATGAACAGCAACTTTAAAAGCAGCAGGAGCCCGTCAGCCACCTTTCTGCTGGACTGCAGCTTCTAATTTCCACCTCAGTAAGTTTCCTGTCTATATGTTAACTCCTTCTCCTGAGGAAAAAAAAGGTTTGTTCTGTTCTTCATAAATGCAGGCTCCAAGATGGCTCTCACCACAGAGAGACACCACTCTGCAGCAGATCTCCAACAAGATCAAGCAGCAGCACCTCTTCTCCACTGGACAAGTTTGTGGTGTTTGCTGAGCCTGTATTTATCCATCAAAGGAAGAGTAAAGGATAGTCATAAGCTAAAGTGATCACCGCACACCAGGATGAAGGAATGTATGGTCCTTTTGAGCTACTTTTAGCCCAGCACTTAAAATCTGCAGGTCTGAATCAAAGTACCAAAAATCAAGCCTTGTTACTAATGAAGTGGCCTATCTTTTAAAAAAAATGCTGAACAGCTACAGCTTTTGTTCTCAGTGGCTTTGGGGTGAGTCACATCATTCACACACAAACACCCAAACAGAAAGATCTGGATGTCTAAGGTCTTGCTGACTTAATGGGAATATCTTTACAATTAGAGAGCAGATCTCTAAGCAACCAGCTATCAGAAGTTATTTTCCTAAGTCTATTTTTCTAGACCTTTAAAGTATAGATTTAAGATCTCTGCATTTACCTGAATTAAAATCTTGCTTTATAAACTAGTAGTATACAGAAAGCAAAGCTAGTTGGGGATGGCTCCACTGGAATATCTTAAGCAGCCAATGTGGCAGTAGATGCTTTAATTTCTCTGCTAGCAAACACCACCACAGCTTGTCAATTGGAGCAGAGCCCTGGCTTCAGCGAGTTGAGATCCCAGACTGAAAGAAAAGCCAGAAAGGGGAAGTTGAAAAGAAGGGGATGAAGGCCTAGAGCAGCTTTTGCAAACCCCCAGCCACACCACACGGATACCATTGCTGCTAGCCATCCAATTTATATCTTTCTGTAGACAACAGGTTTTGTGCCTCAAGAACTGCTACGCAATGTCGATCTGCCTTTTGAACTGAAGCCCTGTCAGTGCCTTTGGCTGTTGAGTTCCCATGTCCCCTTTTTTTAATCCTTCTGCACTACTTGGGCATGCACAGAGACTAGGACTGCCAAACCTGCGTATCTAGTTGCTTCAGTTCCAGAAAGCACCAAGGAAAGGAACTCCACCAACTCCCAAACCAGCTGTAACCAACTGTAACAGGGCCTTCCAGCCCCTGGAGACCCAGGGCAAGTTCTGTTGTTTGAATTAGATGAACCAAGGCCTAATACAAAATGATGTCCCAGAGCCCAAAAAAGTACAGTCAGCAAACCCATTCTCCTGTGAAATGACAGGCTGGGAAAGAGCAGCAGCGTATTAGCTCAGCTGCTGCTATACTTGAAAACTTTTTTATTACTAGTGTATGAAGGAGTTGAAGCAATCCTCCAGAACATTTGGAGAGCTGCTCTAACTTTCCCAGAGGCTGTAATGCATGGAGAACTTCCAAACAGACCTGCACTCACACATTACTGCTCACAAACACTTCTTTAGGAAGGGCAGGAGACTAAACCCATCAGACTTGCCTTTGAAACATATCTCAATGGAAGAGAATCTCCCTCTTTTCCAGCAGCCAGGCATTTACCAATAAGAAGCTGCGAATCAAACCAAGCCAATATGGATACATCCATAGGGAAACAATTAAAAACTGCATTGATTACATTGTAAAAACAATTAGACCACCCATCTCGGGTTCTGCAAAAGGTCTAAATCGTACTTGCATTGCAAACCCCACCCTGGGTTATGATGGAAACGTGTAATATGAAGGCGCTGAAATGTCCTGGAGTCCGTAACACAATGTTACATCCAACAGCAGATGGTGGTCTGGATTAGAGATGTAGTTCTTATGAAGCTGGAAAAAATCCTTCCCTCCTCAAAACAGCAGCAGGGAATGTAGGTGTCAGCGGACAGAGGTCAGGTGGTTCCGACTGTGTGAAAACCTGCGAGAAAGAATATGGGTGGAACTGGTCACTGCTGTCCATTTCAAGCCTTCACCTGGAAGACAGCCCACACACACTGCACCAGCCAGCGTGTCTGCAGATGAAGAGGTAAGTCTGGGTGTGTTTGTCCCACTCCCATTGTCACTACCAGTTTTCTAGATAAAGAAGTCTTGAAATAAAAAAACAGCAATTTAACAAAAAGCCAAAGCGGCACTTTTTTCATGCCTTTTAAGATTCAATGTTAGCCTGGTGAGAAATTTTGAGAACTAGTGTTTTACAGTAAGAAACAACCAGGGTCTCTGAGGTTTTGCAAACCTCAAAAAACCCCCAGTATCTTGCACTTATGCATCATCCAGTAGTGCCATTTCTAGGCTGACAGAAGTGAATGACACAAACAGCTGCCCTGCAGAGTCACCCAACGCACATCTGTGAGTACCTCCTGCTCAGCTAGAAGCTAAAGTTTCTGCAGGCATCACCAGGACACTTTCTGTGACCTTTGTGGGTCAGCCAGAAGAGACATCAGTGTTCTCTTTCCAGCTTTAAGTGATTATTAGATGAGGGACCTAAACAGACCCATAGTGTATTTGCTTGAAAGCCTGAATGACTTAGTAACAAAAGCCCTCAAAGATGGCCAGTATTTTCGGTCCTTAATATCTGAGGCTCTTTGCTTGACAGCATCTGATGGATACTTGAGCTACAAGACACAAAATACACCAGCTTAAACCCATCAGAAATAAATGCTTAGAAAGCCCAAGTTCAAGGGTGTAAAGACCGTAAACCTTGGGTTGTATTTACATTAGCAACCAGAGCACAGAATGGCTCCTTTGGTTACATGCACAGCAAAATACTTTACTTCCAGCCTTCTGACCAGTGAGAGGCCAAATGTTAAGTTTCTCAGCTAGTGACAAAAAGGCAAGATTTAGGTTAGTCTGCTGTGAAAGGGAGAAAATCCAAATTAATGTTAAATAAAGCCTGATAAATCTATGATCAGGATGTGACATTGTTGCCTGCACTACATGGATGTGACTGAACTACATGCCAGTAGTGGAGGCAAGTTTGATGCAGCACCTGCTGAGCAGCAAATAACTTAATTCTACCAGACTATACTCCTTCACTGGTTTAATAAGTAATTCACTTCAGGAAAAATAGTTTCCTGCTACCTGAAGCTGGGCAAGCAGAGTAACTGGCTGCACGTAGTGCTGTAAAGCACATTCCTTGCAATGAAACAGATACTATTCCAGAAGCAATCCCAATGACATTTTGCATAGTCCTTGCTACCTGGGTAATGGGACAAGCAGGACGTCATATATATATATATGTATATATATATTTATATATGTGCAAGATGAACGTGAATAGCAGCATCTTTCTGTGTTCTGCAACATTCATCTACGCTACAGAAACCTGTTCAGTGTGAGAAAGGACTTCTGAGGCAAGAAAAACTGCTTCCATTACATGAAAAGCAGTTAAAAGAAGTGACTTAGGGACTATTAGGTCAGCTGTCATCAATATTCACTTTTTGGGTGTCTTGACTGCTCAGCACCAACCTTTACCATAGCTATGGAGTAAGACAATGGTTTAGTTCACTGCCAGGTCCACCCCAGCTCACACTCTAGAGGACACTCACCTTTGTACCCGCTCCACCAGGTGTGCTATCAGTTTGTCAGAGATGCCTGGGCAGGACTCCTCAGCCAAGCTAAAGGCATTCTCCAGCTCCTCCATAGCTCCCACATTGCCTCCAGTCTGCTTGTGCTTATCTTTAAGCTGCAACACAGAAACAGTGCATTAGTTCCTTATCTCTGCAGAAAGCACTGGTCAAGCAGTGCAGTACAGACATTAAGTCCCTTTCCCTTTTAGTATGACTCCACAAGTACCCACATTCTTAAAAAAATAAAAAAGGGCTCTTTTTGTAGGTCAGGAAGATGAAAGTCCAATGTCTGGAGTTCAGATTTCCTCCAGGTGCTAATAGCAATTGAAGTCCTTAACAAACAGGCCCTGATACACTCTTAAACAAACTAAATTATATTAGAAATGGATCAACAGCCCTGAAATGGACCCGTAAGTTGTAACAGAACAAAGAACTTCAGCTGTATTTGAACCACTACCATCACCTTTGCTGCTAATGACAGCTTAGCACCCAGACACACACAAAGGCTTGCAGACAGGTAGGGCAGAAAATACCATAACACCAGGAGTTAGTCACCACCACTTTTAATAACCACCAAAAAGTCTGAGTTGCTTCTAGTGACTGGGAGGCTAAGGAAGACTACTGCCACGCTACAGATCCTGAGCCACTTGGCCTCCAACACTCCTCCCCAAGAGCTTTCCCCAGGGGGACAGGGGAATGAAGCCCACATGCCAAGACCTGCACGTGCAGCATCTGACCTAGATGAAAAGCCTCAGTTTGCATTTATCATTGTTAGTGCACTCCGACTAGGCCTCATCAGCCACAAGTCTACTTGCACATGGTTCCAGTTGTTAATTTGAAATAGTTAAACCTCTGTCATTAAGGAAATCCTGATGGGTCACTGATGCTGAGCCTGATGGAGTCTGTCATTGGAAAACCCAGTCACATCCTCTGCAGCATTTCCCAACCTCCTTCACACAAGCAGCTCATGCAGCAGTCCCTTCCCTACTGCGCATCATTATGCAATGAGCTGAACAAAAATCAAAACCTTTTGTTGAACAAGCAATGTCTGCCAGCTAACCACTGTCCAGTTCAGTTAAGCTCCCGTTAGGATAAGCCTCACAGTTCTTTGTCTGCAGTTCTAGGATCAGCCTTTCCTGTTGTTGGAGCTCACCTTTTCTCCATGGTCCAGAAAGCAGGACAATGTGATTGCTAATCCCCAGCTGGAGCCATCCCTGTGCTCCAAGTCCCTGTGGAGTAATTGCTGGAGGTGACTTAGAAATTAAACTTATATTCACATTTTTAGGAAAGGTACAGCATTAATGAAGCTTCCAGGGTGGAGTGTGGCTGGCATGCAACGAATCCATTCCACGGAAGTTCCCTAGGCCTGCAACCTTAGATGTCGGCAACACCAGGGGAACATGGTGTGTTGGCTCTAAAAGGAACTGCCCAGAGGGTGGAGCGGTGTAGAGACACCGCAGCCAGGCTCTGTGTGGCACCCCAGATGGGACTGCTGTGAAGCATTCTCCCCAGCCAGGGCAGCTCCTGTGCCCTTGGATTCCCCAGTACATGCCTTCAAGCCCAGAGACTCGGTCTATCTATGGATGTGGAAAAATGAACCACTTGTCGAAAAGTGGAAAGGGCCTTATCAAGTATTGCTGCTGCTTTTGGTCCCTGTATAGTCCTGACTGTGCCAGAACATGGCAAATGATTTATTGTAGATGTACTTACCAAAGGAATAGAGTGTAGTATAATGGAACACCACAAGAACTTGGGCAAACAATGGATGAATGAAGGACAACAGAAAAGGTATAATATGGGACCGTGGGCCAACAGTCTGTCATGTTTTTGACAAAATGCTGTCCTTTGGTAAACTTTGCTCATTATAATATCATTATACTACCAAAATACACCTCCATCCCAAAAGCTGCCCACCTCTAAGGTGTGACCACTCCTCACTGAGCTTGCACTTTGAATTTTTTCTAGTCTATACCTTTAAAAGTGAAGCAAGAAAATTTTACACCAATCATAGCAAAGGTATGTATGACTAGAGTCACTCAAGCTCCACCTGAAAGGTAAAAAAATAATATAAAACAGCCTAAGAGAGCGAGAATGTTAGGGAAGATACCATTGCGTACCACTCTGACTTCTGGGATCAGTCGACGGGCTGAGCCTCTCTTCCCCCGCATCGGGACGCCTTTGGGTAAGATTCAAATACTTGGTTATACCAAGTGCCTCCCTGGGAAACTTAGAAACTTCTATATAAAGTCACTTTATATCTTTTAATGCATTTGTAGCCAGGCTGTGTTACTCGTACTTTTGGTATTTGCACGTGCTTTGCAGACAGTGAATTTATCACCAGTAATCCAAAGAACCTGTGTGTCTGCTGCTTTAATAAACTACACTATTCATTAATCTAGCCATGACAATTCTCATTGAACATGACCAGATGCTTTAAGTGTGGCCGTGGTAGTTCATGGAACGTGACTAGACGGAAGGTGCCTCGCATTATTTGTGCATCCGTAATCATGATAGTTCAGTACACTGAACACGACCGGACTTATAATGACGAATTGAGCATCTCCCAAAACCTCTTAAACGCAACAGTCCCACACTGGAAACAAACGGTTCCTAGCCAAAAAGAGCTGCTGCCTCTTCAGTGGGGTAATTGCTCACTAACACAAAGTCTCAGCTGTGGGAGCAACTTGCATACACCTCTGCTCATTCAGAAGTGGCAGGAGGCATGGAGGACAAAGTCAACTACACATCAAGGATACAGATTTCTTAGGCCAAAATAGTTGTGATGCTAAAGCCAAGGATTTGGTTTGACATCTACCTGATCAAAGACCACCCTCCTCAGAGCAAAATGAGACACTGAGTCTGTCCTGCAGGTAAGTTGCCAGTTTATCATCAGCCTTTGATGCCAAGCCACTGACCTTTAGCTTGCTCAGCAACCTGTGATGTGA
Organism: Pelecanus crispus; assembly: GCF_030463565.1. Taxonomy (NCBI): domain Eukaryota; kingdom Metazoa; phylum Chordata; class Aves; order Pelecaniformes; family Pelecanidae; genus Pelecanus; species Pelecanus crispus. The sequence goes on along the minus strand of NC_134651.1, from coordinate 30,781,911 downwards.
GCAGTCTGTTTTATCCTGTCACTTTCCACTGAAGAGCTTTCTGGAGGTTAGCAGTGGGTTAGAGAGCTGTACTGTGCAAAGCCTTACAGGCTGGCTTTTATTCACTGCTTGGCCCTCCAGGCCCAAATACCTTACCTTTCCTCCCTGCCCCAGAAGGGGCAGACAGGTTTCCAGATTTGCAGTTGCCCACATCTGTGTTAATGATCCACCACGGGTGGGTCATTTTCAATATTAACATCCAATAATACACATGCAGGGAAGGCATATAAAAGATTATGAACAGCATCTCAGTAAGATTTCAATTCACAAAGCCCAGCTTCAGCCCTTTTATGGAAAGAGGCAATCAAAACCTAGCAGGTCTAAGAGGCAATACACAACGGTGAGAAGGAGAAAGTCTGCTGTTGGTAGGAAACTAGAACTGAAGAGAACAACACACGCAACCAGCAGTGAAGCAGATTTCCTACTTGGAGAAAATTTTTCTTCCAACCCCCTGCTACTGCACACAGAAGCCAGGTTATTTCAGGGACTGCCCAGAACCTTCCTTGCACCTGATTTCACTGAGTGGGATCAGCAGAGCCAGCAGGGAAGTCTAATCAAAGGAAAGGAGGATCAGCAAATCTGGGGCAAGGGAGTCAAACTAGCTGAAATGGAAGGCCCAAGAAACCACTTCCTGCCTGGAACTGGTGCAGCAAGGTTGGTAAGGAGAAGCACGAAGATGCAGTCTTTGGTTTGGAGAACTCACAGCTCTGAGCTGCCCTTCCCCAGAAGGCTCCTGAACAGAAACGACTGAGAAGCAGATGTCAGTGATTATGCTGCTGGAACAAACTGCCTGCATCAGAAGCCAACTTTATCTGTTTTTATCTCATAGGTCTAGGCCTACAAGACCCAGACCATCTGCCTCATGCTCTGATCTCTGGAAGTCAAGCCCAGTGGAGTACAGAAGAGGCCAGTTAGCTAAACTCTCAATTTCCAAAGCAGTGCTGTCTCAAGAGTACTGCATGCCTGCTTTTCAGAATGACCTCTGCTTCCTGCCCTGCAGCAAACCCTCCTTCCACATAGGACTGTACCTGAGAAAAGAAATTTAAGTCCAGAGACTATTCCCTGAAAGAGCACAGCTCTCTGCTGGGCCACCCCTGGAACAGCATCAGGACCCAGAAGAGACCAAGTCATGAGGACGAGAGAAAGGGTCTCTGTGATGCAGCATCCCAGGAAAAGAACCCTGACATGTAGTGTCTGTGTCAGCGATTTCTTCCGAAACAGAACCTCCTCTCCTACACTCCTGCTGGAAAGAGCAACTGAAGCCAGTAAGCCCCCTTATGATTATCATCCTCTTCTCCTCCCTTAAACATCACCCAGCTGGAAAGACAATTCATCTCTGCTGATACAGACACTATCCCATCATTAAAGGTAGCTTTTACTTCAACTCCACACCCCCACCCAAAACACAAGGCAGGGAAACAGGGTGGATTTTCCAAACCCATTTTCTCTGTCTACCTTCCACAGGCCATGTGGTAGGTAACTCCTTAGTCTTGGCGTGCTAGCAATAGTGGGCATCTATAAACCGGGAAGATGGCCCAGTAACTGGTAAAGCCAGCTCCTGCTTTAATCCACCCATATTCCCTTCAGTGAGGCTGCTGTGGGCAGCAGCATATATAGCATGAGGGCAGGGAACATGCACAGTGACAGGCAAGCTCAAATACCTGCCTGCCCTAACAGGAGCTGCACTTCAGCTATGGGGACCAGGCACATCAAGGGTCCAGAGTTGCCTCGACATTAGCAAGCCTAAGACACAGATAAGAAACAGGTACTCCTCTACCTTATCCTCACCAGAAGAAAACACAGTACTGCTATGCTTCCAGGAATACAAGTGTATTGGAGAGGACACTCCAGGGACATACTCACTTTCCTAATATACTGTATAGACCTGAACAGAGGCACGAATGTTTCATATAACACGAATGTTTCATATAGTTTCATACTAACCCTAGTAGGTACCTCACCCCACCTCCCTTCTCCAAATCCTTCCCATCCATGCAAGGTACCTCTTTGTCTACAACCACCACAGACACCAAGAAGGTTCTACTCACCTCCCCAAAAACTGGGTGAACAAGTGTGGAGAGACACTGTGACCGCGGTTGCCTCTTGATGGGCTCAGTAGGCTGGAAAGCAACATGAGAAGTTACAAGCACAGGAAAAGGCTCCCTGGGCACGCAAACTACTAAACCACAGCACCTTGATGGCAGCAGCCCCCTCACCAGGTCTCAGGAAAGCCACAGATTGCAGTACCCTGATGATGTGGAAGAGGCAACTCTGGGGCACTAGCCCTTGATACCAGACTAAAGTAAATTTTAGAACACGAGTAACTGGTAGCTTCCCCAAGACCCTCAGAAGCTTGTATTAGTTCAGTCCACTTCTGAAGGAACAGATGGCAAACAGACCTTCTGGGAACCATGAAGAGCCATTCCTTTGTGCAGCTTGCTCAAGGAGTTGGGGCGAATAGTTGGTGGGAATGTCCAGATTGGACCCTGGTCTCCATCCTCTGTGTCTCCATCACTGCAAATGAAAAGGAGGTCAAGATAAAGCCTCAGCTCCATACACCGAGTGTTTTACCCATGCATTCCCATAGTCACAAGCTCTCCCCGACCTGATTGTCATATCACCACAGGGCTCCAGGCATTTCCCTATCCCAGAACAAATCCTAAAGAGAAACTGCTTCAGTCTCTACAGCCCATATACAGCACCACAGAGATCTGAGCCAAGTGCTACATCATGTTTCCAAATCACCACAACCACCTTTCTGCTCTAGCCAGCTTGAAGACAGTTTAAAGTAGTCGTTAAATTTAGGAGAATTTCAAGACAAGACAAGCTCACAATTTGAGGGGCCAGGCTTAGATGTTACAAGCCAACCTCTCGAGTCATTGGTCACTGGAGTCACTGCCACTACAGGTGAAGAGAAGCTCTGCAACACCAGCCTGGCAACAAAGTGCCCTTTCCTCACCCAAGGGTCATAGCCTCATTATCCTCCACATCAGTAGCAAAGCTCTCTGCCCACGAATACACAAACACACATACACAGCTGTTGCCACAGTTACCAAAGCCTGTAGCTCTTTGAAAGGCGATGAATTTAACTGAACAGGCATAAAATACAGACGAGAGCTTTATTTTATTAGTTATGCACATGCTAGATGTTTCTTGTTAGTACTTCTGATTCCTTACACTGAGCAAAGAGGCTCCACAGGTTAAGGTAACAGCCTGTTTCTTCAGGCAGCAGTCACCTGCTCTCACAAACAGATGCTCACAGGTGTCCCTGAGCTACCATAAGATTTCCAACCCAGGTTGGGAAAAGCTCCTTGCAGTAGGCTACCCCAGGGCATGCAGGGTATAGCAGGGGCATCCTTTGCCGCAGAACATGTACGTACATATCAGAATCGCCAGAACTGGAATCTTCTCCATGGCCCTCTGACTTCCAGCGCTTGAATCGATCTATCAGCTCCATTAGGAATGACGTTTTCTTGGTGTAGCGTGTGATGAACTTGTGCTTTAGCAACTCTTTAGCTGTCGGCCTCTGGAGCAAATAAGGAAAGCATGCTATATCTAACTGTCTCTGTACACTAAACATGCAAGTGCACTGACTTCAATTCTTGCCAGGCTTGCCCATCCATTCTGTAAGCTCAGTACTTCCTTCTCTCCAGAAGCCTTGCATCAAACAGTCTTCCTGCTAAATAAATCTTTGACCTCTGCACTACTTTACCCAAATTCACAGGTGGACAGAAGTACTCACAAATCTAGGATCCTTATTGAGGCAGGCTTCCACAAACTCCTTGAAGGGCTTGCTGTGGTGACCCTCAAGTGTTGGAGGGTTATTTTTGGGGATCAGGAAGAGAACCCTCATAGGATGCAAGTCAGAATTTGGAGGCTCTCCCTTTGCTAATTCAATGGCTGTAATTCCAAGGGACCAGATGTCTGCCTGAAAGAACAGCAAGAACAGTGACAGCACAGAACAGCAAGAAGCAATTCTGCAACATGGAAGTATGCAACTTTAGCACAGCCAAAGGGCTGATCACATAAAATCAGACAGGGTGTTTCATGTCTAATAGACAAACTTCTCCAACAGACCCTGAACCGTAACAGAAAAGTATCATTCTTGCAACAAACAGCACTTCCAATCCCTGTATTAACCCTAGCAGCATCTCATATATAGTAGCACCAAGTAGCAATCCTTCTGCTCCCAGCTCACCTTGAAGTCATAAGCAGACTGTTTGATAACCTCTGGTGCCATCCAGAATGGAGTCCCAACAAAGGTATTTCTCTTGATTTGTGTGTCTGTCAACTGTCCAGCCACTCCAAAGTCAGCCAGTTTCACATCTCCTTGTTCCGAAAGTAGCACGTTGGCAGCTGTTCACACAAATAAGCATTAAGTCCACTAGTTTCTGAATCATCTCCAGCCCATGCAGAACTGAATATTGAGAACAAATGGACCTCCTGTGGCATCCTCCTTTGCCCCAGTGAAAACCCTCAGCTCGGATTTCCAGCCTCAGACTCATTCTTGTGCTCTGACCTCTGCTGGGTAACATGGAACAAGTTCATACACTTGGCTGGATCAGAAGGGGAGTATTTCTAGGGTAGTAGCAAGGAGTAGATCTGAAGGGCCACATAATCAACTAGATGTGATTCCTGGCCACACAAAGAAGAGAGGGCAACATGGCCCAAGATACCTCAAATGGTCTTGATTTTTTTTCAGAGCAGCATTCAGCACAGGTGAAATAGCAGATCCAGTCCTGGTCTTGTACCACTTCCCACTCACTCAGCTTAAGACAGTGGCATTGCTCAAGTTTTGGGATGGTTTTTTTTTGTAGGACTTTTCATTCCGAGAGACACCCTACCTACAAACCTTCAGCATTGTTGGAGGCCAACAGTCCTGCATGGCCTGCAGCGCTAGCCACGTGTAGTCTCACATACACAACGGAATCTTTTCTACATACATCGCCGCATGAGGTTTCTCTGCTCTGCTTGTTCACATTCCCTCCTGCAGTGGGTCAGAGCAGTTAGCATCCAATGCTGGCCACATCTCCACAGCAACTGTCCTTCCACCCTCCTGCTGTCCTTTGATGCTCTGTGCTTGGTGTAAGACTGCTCTTTGGGAGGCAGATGTCAGGTCTCCCTACCCTGCATATAGCCAATGACTATAAAAATCAGTAACAGGATAAGCTGACACAAGCTGCCCTGATTTTCTAGGGCTGTGAACTCTGCGTGAGGACAGCTCACCTTCACAATAAGTTATAACCATGATAACGAGCATACACAGGCCTTGGGGTCCAGCAGTAAAGCAAACATCCAGACATAACTGGGAGTCAGCTAAAATTTGAGCATGCCTTTCACTGACTCCTTTGCTTTAGCCCCCTGCCTGTCCAAACTACTGTTGTGGTTTAACCCCAGCTGGCAACTAAGCACCACACAGCTGCTTGCTCACTCTCCCACCCCAGCTGGGATGGGAGGGAGAATCGGAAGGGTAAAAGTAAGAAAACTCATGGGCTGAGATAAGAACAGTTTAATAATTGAAATAAATAATAATAATAATAGTAATAGTGAAAAGGAAAACAACAAGAAGAGGAACAAGACCCAGGAAAAACAAGTGATGCAATTGCTCAACACCCACCGACCGACACCCAGCCTGTCCCGGAGCAGCGATCACTGCCCCCTGGCCAACTCCTCCCAGTTTATATACTGAGCATGACATCATATGGTATGGAATAGCCCTTTGGTCAGTTTAGATCAACTATCTTGGCTGTGGCCCCTCCCAGTTTCTTGGGCACCTGGCAGAGCATGGGAAACTGAAAAGTCCTTGACTAGCATAAGCAGTACTTAGCAACAACTAAAACATCAGTGTTATCAGCATTATTCTCACACTAAATCCAAAACACAGCACTATGCCAGCTACTAGGAAGAAAATTAACTCTATCCCAGCTGAAACCAGGACAACTACAAATGCCAGAGAAGACCTACAGATCCTTACTGTTACTCTAAACCCTGAAGACACAAAAAACATGAGTTGCAATAAAATGACAAGCATCAGATTCAGAAACAAGCAACCCAACAGGAAAAGCAGCACTAAGAAACAGTCTTTGAAACCTCTCAGATTATTGCTGTGTAATACTTCTCAATCTTACGTTAATAACATCCCTTACAAGAAAGAGAGCTGAGTTATCCACTCTTACCTTTGATGTCCCTGTGGATCTTCCTCTCGGAGTGTAGATAATCCAAACCCTTTAGGATTTCTCTCAGGATAGTAGCTATGTAAGTCTCCTCCAGGGGTCCCGGCTTCAGCTGATAAAGGGCAGAAGGATGACTTAAAGGAGAGTGACTGATGTCCTGGATTTTCCAGCCTCTCAGTTTGTTACTTGGAAACCTTGGCCAAGCAGGTCATATTCAGCAGGAAGCACCTACTGCATGCCTGGTGTGCATTCTGCAAGCAGAATGCTGGACTTTGCACCTGACAACATTAGACAGAAAATCTTTGGGGCGTTTTCTAATAGTCTATTAAAGGCTTTCCAGACAAACAGCAGGATGCTCATCTCCCACTTTGGCCTGAAAATACATTGGTGAACAGAACATCTTAACAGTTTCTCTTGTTCAAGTCTCTCTGCTAGCATGCAAGAACCGAATTTCAGCCACTGCAACAGCCCAGAGACAACTTCTACCCTCTGGCTGTGGAGTATTGTATCAAAGCTCTTCTCCTTTCCATCACTTCTAGTCTAAACAAGTCCTGCATTCTCAGTGCAATAACTGAGGTTCTGATACTAAGATGACTTCTGATGATGAGAGCCCTGCCACACACCCTTCCTCCAAGTCAGTGCAAGGATCAGCAGTTTTCACTACATGACCTTAGGTTACTGCTCTGGAAAAACAGGCTTTATTGTCCTACGGAGAAAAGCAAAACCCTGTGACGGAATACAGCACAACAGAACTTTGCCCATGTGTTCTGCATTTGTATTCCCTTAAAATCTGGGGTAACTTGTTAAATGTAATTTTTATTATCAAACACCTGGGAATCCTGATCTTAGACCAGGTCCCTGCTGAGCTTGATGCCATGCAAGTACCAAACAATACCACGAACTCTTTGCAGGCACAGAACTTTGCTTAGGTGAAATATGGATTCGCACTGCTCAAAACCAACTGGCTGCTGTCATATTTCAGTTCACTGGCTCTTCCCATTGTAAAGCAGCAGAGCATGCTGGAGAACAGTGCTTTGACAGCTGAGCTCCGTGCAAACGTTTCCTCTGTCCTAGGATATGCATAACCAGCATGTCTGTCCTGCACTGCCTACCCTTCAGGTACAGGGCTGTCAAAAAGACGGTAAGAGGCAAGTGAGTGTCTGGCTTATGGGCATTTCACAAACCAAGGCTCCAGCCAACGTTTTTCATGGTCCAGAGCTTACCATGTACTTACCAAATCCAGTGCTGAACCGCCTCCTAGGTACTCCATGATTATCCACAGCTTAGTGCCCTGCAAGCAAGAGCACAAATCGAGAGCAAAGACAGTAATAAAAGCAGGCAGAAAAGTGAAACACTCCAGAAGCAGCAAGACACACGAGTAGTCCTGTACACAGTCCAAGAGATGCAGCACACCGCAACTCTCAAGAGGCTCAAGGAGGGAGCTCCCAGCTCCCTCTTTCCTGCTGACACAGCATTATAGCGTGGACCCGCCCCCAGTACATTTCTTTCTCTCCATCTGCAGTTTTGTCTGAGCAAGCTTAGTGCCCCTACAGGCACCAGACTACACAGCCCACAAGATAAGCATATTCTTAGGTTGGAGCCATTAAACATCACTCCAACAGATCTAGCACATCTTCTTGACAATGATGGGGAGCTTTGCAGCCTTTGATCTCATTAACAGGACTGCCCGCTTGAAGGGTATGATCAGCAAGACACTCTCTTACTCCTCAAGAGGAGAGATTTCCAGACTCAGGTTCACAGGGTCCTGGTAGGAAATAAGCAGCAGATCCATGAAACCACAGCTTGCTTGGTGTTTTCAGTAGAAGCCTGAAAAAATGCATTATGGCCTTTGAAAAATATGTAAGGAATAATCAGGATCCAAAGAGCTCAAGAACTGTTTGCTACAGACCCAGTGTTATATACACCTCCAGCAGCTGGTATGCAGAGACCACTGCTGGTCATCACTACTAGTAGCTTCCCCATTGGGGAAGCTGTTCCTAAACCTGTTCTCAACGGAAGCGGTATCAGCACTCCTGTGAAGACTCAGGTCCTGTTGTTTTCATCGTTTCTCATGAAATGATGATCACAAGGTCACAAAGTACAGTTTCAAACTCCTCTTCTTTCCAGAGGCATAAAGCCCTCAGTGGTACTACCTTAAAATTGTGGCATTTTGGAAAAGTATTCTACAAACTTCCTTTCAAGAATGGTCTAACAGGGGAGAGGTCAGCCTCTTCAGCGAATAATTTTCTCTCCAGTGAAGTGCCCTGCTCTTGGGACCACACTGTACCGGGCACCTCATTTCCACATGTTCTGCAAGTTAAAGCCCAGCCTCCTATTAAGACCACATAAATGCAGTGAGCAGACCCACTGCTGTTCCTGCTGCCACACTGACACTCACAGATTGGGCACCTTTCAGTGCTGTATGCTACCATCACCTGCAGCACCCACAGAGAAGCCCACCTCGTTCCCAAACTGCTGGCAAGAGAATTGCCATGGCTTTGTCCTACCTTCAAGTAGGAGCCATAGTACCGGGTGATATAGGGACTATCACACTGGCTGAGCACTGTAATCTCCTGCTGAATGTCCTCAATTTCATCCTCAGCCTCCTCCAGATCAATGATCTTGATAGCAACCACTTCCTTGGTGCGGTTGTCGATCCCTTTATACACTTCACCAAACGATCCTTTGCCGATCCGCTCCAGCTTGGTGAACAGCTCCTCAGGATCCACCCTGGAGTGCTAAACCAGAAAGCAGAGATGGGAAAAGTCTGTGAAGTCCCAAAGCAGCCTGCAGAGCGCCATGCATACCCAGACAGCTCATCTCCCTATCTATGCATCTACTGTGTGGTTTAACTTGCCCGAAACTCACATATCCTAAAAGGTCTCCACATGCTGAGAAACTTAACACAGAACATACCCAAGAAGAGAACTAAAGGAGCCTTTTACATAGGCTTTCCACCCCTGCAGTGGGAGAGGAAGGAGAGAGATGCCCAGAAGGAGAATGTCAGCAAGTATCTCTACGGAAAGTGTCAGCTCCTTTGGGACAGGACTGCTCAACTACAAACTGGTGCCAAAGCAGCTCCATAAGCAAGCACTTGTTCACACTTGAATAAAAAGGCAGGCAAGGTGTACCAGAACCAGCCTTCTTTTGAAGATCCAGATAAGAAAATGGGCACAAGCAAGAGGCCATAGGAAGTTCACAAGGATGTTTCCCTAGTCTGCTTTCCTGCATTCAAAGATTGGAATGATTTGAAAGATTTTCACCCTTCCCTACTTGTTTGGAGGGTGAAATACTCCGGTAATATAAATACCAGTTCACATTAGCTGTCTTCTCTGCTGCAGCCTGATTTCCAGGCAGCACCCAGCCCAGCTCTCTTCAGACGTTTGCAGAGGGAGCCTCACATCTTTTGGAAAGTCAGCAGCAAGGAGGCCAGACACCTGCCTATCCCAGAGGAGACAGGAGAGCTGCAGACCTGCTTTTCTGGAACAGCCTCTCCTCTGGCTGGCACTCCCAGATGCAAAAGCAAATAGCATTTCCCTCATTAGATAAGCACATCAACTGGGAAGCTACTAACATGATCATCATTGGAGAAATACTGACTCTTTAATAGCAGCTTCAAAGTTAACTCTTCATTAAGATGAGTATGGACAAGAAAGGAAAGAAATCAGAATCATTTTCTGATGCTATTTCATTCTGTCCAGCTGCAGACCAGGAGGTCCTGCTCTGCTTCACACTACTAAAACGCTCTTTGTGATTAGCTTTTCTGCCTTCTAAAAAAAAAATAAGTCTAGTTTTAAAAAAAAAAAATAATCTGGAAAATATGGCCTGAACTACAGGAAGTGGCCAAGCCATTACAGTGAGTTTTCCACACCCGGAACTTCTCAGTCTCACTTCCAATGCATCACCCAGAGGGACCACTCCCTTGCAAGGGGCTTGAGCTGGCAGAGATTTTATCTGAGAACAGGGCAGCTGCATTTTTCCATCTAACACCAGGTTCTAGCAGCAGGCCATCACTGAGCAGCCTTAGGTGCTGCTTAATGATTAAGCTAGCCAATCATTACAGGTTGTTTGCCTTCTGTGTCCAGTGCATCACTATATGGAGTAAGCCAGGCCCAAAGTGAGCTTTACAGTCAGCTCACTCAACAGGATTTCCATGTGCATTCCAGTCCAAGATACAGAAGGATAATGAAATATCCTTGTGCATCCATGGCAACACCCAAACAGGCTGTACTTTGAACAAATGAACTGGAAACAGACTGGAAGGGATATGCAGAGAAGAAAGGAACTGGAGATACATAACAGGGACTGGAGAGAGGGAGGCGGGGGGAAAGGAAGAGGATTTAAGCTTGAGAAATGCCAGGAGAAAACACAAGAATGATGACTGCAGCACAAGGAGAACAGTTTGGCTAGTCCAGGCTCACAAGAGGCCAGAAGCCGTTTCCACGTCTTGACCAACTTACAGGAAGGGGCAGCAAGGTGGCCCAGACGTTACCCTCCACAGTCACCTACTGCACCGTAAAAATGCCACTCACCACATCAGCCACTCCACACATCAGGGAAAGGGAGAGAAAGAGTATCATCATCTAGAAGCATCTGGCCAGCTGGTAAATGAAACACTATCCATGTGAACCCTGCAGGGAAGCAACCCTGCAGGAAAACCTTCCTCCCCTCCCATGTAGGTAATTTTTCCATGAGAAAAGAAATGGCAAAGTTTAAGTTACTGCTCCCCTCCTCAGCCTGGCAAGGCACATCAAAGAATCAGGACTGATTCTTCAAGACCAGGATATTAAACATAAGAGCACCGGCTACTGCAGGCAGCTTTTGGGACAACCATCATTTTATGTATCAGGCTCTGTAATCATAGACAGCTTCATAAACAAGCTTCTGTACTTCGATGTCAGTTTATCCTGTTTTCTGCGGAACAAAGCAGTTCAGACCTCTCAGGTGACAGGGCAAGAGTATGACTCTACGGAGGGCCTGAAGACGTGCATCCCTTGACAGAGTTCCCAAAATCACACAAGTCATATCCAGCAACAGCCAGAACGTAGTGAACAAGTATGAGGCAAAGTGGTAGTCTCATTCTAGTCATGGTTATAGTCTCCTGGATGCCTGCTGCAGACCAGAGTCTGTTAACAAATTTCTTCACTTTCTGTAAACACAGAGGAGGAAACAGGCCCATCCCCAATTCAAGAAGGCCAATGCCTACCCAGTGGAACACCTTGAGAACTACCATTGTGGACACCACAGAAGACACTGCCAGGTGACATTTTTATGGAAACAATTCCAAATTCCAATGACAAACTAACACAAATAAAATTATGCTACCCTGCAGGACATGTGCTCAGAAAGCTCTGGTCCAGTAAAAAAGTTCCTGTTGGAGCTGCCACATGGTAACTCACAGCTGATGAGCAAACATTCAGACTGATGGGCATACAAAGCCTCACCGAACAGCAGAACAAATGCAGTTATGCCAGGAACGGAGAGCTATGCAAGTGCACCGCTCCATCAGAAAAGCAGCACACTGCCACACTCATGGGGGCTCAAGCAGGGGGGAACAGGGGAGGAGAAGAATGCATTCTGTGTAGCCTGACTCTCCCCTACCCCAATAAATTTGCATCTGCAGAGCACTGCAATAAAAGGTGTAACAAGCAGGATCTTTCCCTTTTCTAAATATGAACTGATCTCAGTGCCAGTCTTGTCAGAGAACCACCCTGGCTGCAAATCCATGTTCTGGAGCTGCACAGCTACAAACACACCTGAAAGACTTCATTAGTAGAATGTAACAGAATCCAGATGAAATGCTTTATACCTGCATAAATAAGCACAGATAACCCAAAGAAGCTTGTTAGCACCTGTTAACTTTGCAACTGCTCATCAGCTTGGGATCTTTCCATTTTCTTCCACATTCACAGAACCCACCAGGACTGCACAATGGAGCTCCAGGCCAGAGTGTGAAGAGCTAGCTGACCAGCTGCTGCTCCTTGTTCCACTACAATACATAAAGCTTTTAAGGGATGGTCACCTCAGCATACCTTTTTGCTTGACTGACTGTCAATTACACAACAGTTCTGGAGCAAAGCGCCTCATGCAGTCAGACACTAGAGATGGGTCAGTCAGGCATGAACAGGCTTTGGGGGGGAAAGCACACAAAGCACTCTCTTGGTTGTACATGCAGAAAGGGGAGGAAATAAGTATGAGAGGGATGAGGACAATCTACTCGTAATGTGCTCCACTTCTGCCCTCCAGGATCTAACCACACAGCACAGAAAAGAAGGATACTCTGTCATGACAGGTGTGGGGGTGTTTGCCATCACGACTGATGATGCCATGTTTTAAAACAGAGCGACTTACTGCAGACATCAGGAATTAAGAATTGCAGTGTATTTTGAGACAAGCCTGGCAGTAACACCAGCTGCTTCATGGGGAAAGAATGGGTTTGGCAGCTCTGCCACCTCCACCACCTCCAGCTGCAGAGACATGATATCCACAGCCTTTGAGAGGAGACTAGAGAAGAAGGGTAAATATCTAGCCTCGTTTCAAAGCTACTACCTGGAAAGATAAGCTGCATATTGGGAACAGAAGAAAATACCCTTTGAACTAGCTCAAGGTGTTCTCTCTGGGCTGTGTCCGTCTGGATCTCACTCTCAAAAGCATCATATTCAGCATCGCGAGCAAGAGTCACACCTGCATCTGCTGCATAAAACACTGAGAGGTGCTTAAACCCTTTTGGAAGTGAGAGTTCCTTGGTCTGGGGCGGGGCAGGTCAGGATCAGAATCACTGTTCTATATGGGAGAAGTCTGTAACAGAAAAAGATTGTCAAGGCCACAATACTTTAAGAGCTGAAGCTGACTGGGAGTGGCAGCCTCAAAAGGTTTATATGAACTACAGCAGCTTTTAGTGTTACTTCTGACTGGAGCACTTTCCAACCAGCCAAACAAACAAACATCATTTTCCTCTGCCAAACACAGTGGAAGGAGGAAGTTGATTTTAATAAACCTCAGCTACTGACCTTCTTTCCTTCATTACCTTCTCTCCTCCCCAACTTCCCATCCAGCATTGCATGCTACACACTAACCTCTGGGCCACCAACAGAGATATCTGCAACAGGCACTATGTTCTCTTCGGGGAAATCAGCTTTGTATCTGGAAACATTTGAAAGCTTCCCTGTCTATATGAAATTTGTGCACAGCTCTTTCAACTGATAAACCTGAGACAGTTTTGAACTTCTGCAGTACAGACAAGAGGGAAGTTTGTGTTCTAACTTTGAAACACATTAATTTGTCTGAGACTCCCCACTTGCTTCACAGATAGTAAGTATTCTTTTGCTTCAAGGGAGCAAAGCATTACTTAGCCAGAGAACTTGAACGGCTTCTTCAAGGTCACATAAGGAACAACAAAACTAGAAACAGAGCTCAGATCAGAGCTTTAAACACAGTAACGCAAATATATCATCTAGCAGATAGAGCTCCCAACAAAGACTGGAGGCCCACTGTGCTGTATGTACACAGCAAAGGGCAGCCAAGAAAAGAGAGCGCCAACTAGCTGAGGCAGGGAAATCGAGGCACAGAGGTAAAGCATCCTGGGCATTTGCCGAAGGTAACCCTGCACATCAGCAACAGAACTGGGAATCAAAGACAAGTCAAGCATCTGACATCCCAATCCAAGTCTTAGTCTCTCAATTTTCACAGTACCTCCCACCACTTCCTAAACTCTGGTGAATAGAACTTCAGGCCAACTCCTCCTGCCCTTACAGCAAACCTCAGCTACATAGATTACGAGGTCCCATCAAGGATTCCTGAAGAGACCTGAGGAAGGACAACACAGACTGCTTTCATATTCCAGGACCAGACAGAGAGTCATGGGATGATAGAATCTGAGAATGCTTTACATTTGCGTAATAAATTCAGAGATGAGACCACGGGAACTCTGATAAGCTTCATTAGTAAACGTTGTATACAAAAAAGCTTCAGAGCAACCTCCTCTGTAGCTACAGAACTCAGTTCTCAGTCCTAACCAGACAGTATCCTTTCCTATTCCTTTCATTTCTCTCCCTGTACTATGACTCACTCAGGCACTATATTTGGATTTATTCTATACACACTTTAGGGAAATAGTTTATGTGAAAGACAGCATGCAAACTTAGACACATTGCAAATCAATTTTAAATCAGAAAAGGCTTGGAGAAAGTATCATCTCAAAACACTAAAGCTTTTAGTATTATAATTCTACACCTAGGAGCAGAACAAAAAAATGCCAAAAATTCTCACAAAACACAGTTTAACAAGACCTACATTCAGTATTGACATCTGCCAATAATCAAACACACCCCACAACCACATTCAGAAGAAAGAAGATTCAAGCCAATACTATTAGTGTGGTTTAGCTTTTAGTCCCAAGTCGTGACATCATCCTTCCACATTCCTCTTATGAAAATGTCATCACAACAACAGGATTTAATCACATGCACTGAGGCTGGTATCCCTCTCAGAAGAGTTAAACGTTCAGTATCAAATATCACTACCTCTTATGCATTAAGGTTACAAGCACTGTTCTTCTCAGGCTACTGCTAGGAACACTTCAGTAAGGTATGTCTGGCACAGCCTGCTCACATAGCTTTTCTGTTCCCATTGCTAGACTTCCCCTCCCAAAAATACTCAGAGAGCCAATGATTCCTGTCTCCCTAAGAAGAGCAAAGTTAACCTCAGAGAAAGGCAGAGACATTCCCTTTCTATATGGCTGACAACCTAACACTGTCAGCCCAACACCACCACAGAATAAGACACAAATCAATTGACTAACAGGAGTAAGTCAAGATGTGTGCAAGAGAGATAAAGAGTGGCAAAATGTGATTTTCTGGGGGTGTTATGTTTGCTCTCAATATAAGAGTTTAAAACAAAATTTTAATCGCCACTTACCTGGCTGGCAAATTCTCTCAAGTGAGCCATGCCTACAGGATGTTCAGACATCTGCTTTTGCAAAAGCAGGGAGGGTTGGGATGTTGTAGCACAGAAGGAAAGCAATGCTTTCTCATCCACTGGTCAACTGTGACAAGCAAGAACACAACAGCTCTAACTCGAGGTTCTCAGAGCCTGGCTCATTCCCCAAGAGCTACCTTCATCTTTTTTCTCCTCGATTTGCAGTTCTCCTTGAACCTACCAGCCCATTCTAAGCATGCCAGCCCCTCCTTGCAAACCCCATTTCTCAATTCTTTCCAGACATGCCCTCCAGACGTATCAAGGAACCTCACTTTAATGATGTACACTGACAAAGCCTCAGGCACCATTTTCACCACCACCACCACCATGCTCCCCGGTATTACAGTTGCCCCACAGCACTATCCCCTCATCACCAATCCTAGCATCTTCCCCAGCACAGCCCACAGCGTTATCCTCAGACACCCCTTTCCTCCTACTGCTCCCCAGTAATCCTTTCACTGAGGGTACCCCTGCACTCCCCTTCTCCCCAGTACACTCATTTGCAAGGCTCAGCTCCCCAATGCACCTCTTCCTCCCCAGGGAACCCCAACCCTACACCATCCCTGGGCACTCCCCCCCCAGTGCTCCCCAGTTCTGTCCCCAGACCCTGTGCTTCTCAGCAACCCTCTCCACAGGGGTCCCATCCACACCCCAGCAACAGAAGAGCCCCAACACAGCACGACCCCTCAGTCCAGCCCAGTCCCCTGAGGGCACCCCCGGCCCAGCCCAGCCCTCTCCAGGGCCCCCTACCCCAGTGCTCCCCACACGGCACCCTCAGCTCCCCACAGCTCCCCTCAGTGTTCCCCTGTCATGGTTGCCACACGTCCCACCGCCGTCGCTCAGGGCCCCTCCCCCCAGTCCCCTCAGGGACAGCCCACTTTCCCCAGAGCCCCCAGCCCCATCATGGCCTCCTCAGAGCGGCCCACGCCAGCCCCCTCCGTAGGCCCCCTCGCCCCGCACGGCCCCCTCACAGCCCCTCTATTGCGCATCCCCGCCCCGCACGCCCCCCAGGGAACCTCCCGGCCCCGGGCGCCGACGCACCCCGCCGGGCAGCCCGCCGCACCTACGGCCAACGGTCCCCCCGCAAAGGGCGGCGCGGTGCCATGCCGGGCCCTGGCACACGGAGCCGCCGCTGCCGCTCCGGGCTACCCTGGGACACCGAGCTCGGCGGCGGCGGGGCGGGTGGGGGCGCCGGGAGAGGGGTGGGGAGAGCCAGGCCGGGCCAGGCCGGGCGCAACAACACGGCGCGGCGGGGTAAGCGGGGCGGGGGAGGCCGCGCCGCACTGCCTGCCGGGAGGTGTAGTTCCCGCGCGGTGCCGGCCGGCGGCGGGGCGCCTCCGTGGACTACAGGGCCCGGCAGGCCGCGGGCGGGGGCGTGGCAGGCGAGGAGGGCGGGGCGGCAGCGCGGGGGCTGCTGGGACGCAGAGTCCTCCAGCGCGGGCGACGCTGGCGGCGCGGGGCAGGGCGCGGACTACCCACCCCAGGGGCACCCGCGCCGCGGGCGGGGCTGCAGCGGGCCGGGCCTTCGCGGCGGGGCGGGGGTGGGGGGCCGCGCTGGGCCGCCGGGCGGGGTTTGCCCTCCGGTGGGGGCGGGAGCAGGAGGACCTCCCCGTTGTCCTCACGGCACCGCTTCCCCGCCTCATGGCGCCTACCCCCAGGCTGGTGATGCCTCTCGCCAGCCCTCGCGGGGCCGTGCGCTGGAGCCCGCCGGGTGCTACCCGGCCGTCCCGGGCAGGCCTGTCCTCGGCCTGCCGCGGCGGCAGCTCTTCTCCTGCCCGCTGCCCCCCGTGAGGGCTAGGGGCTGGTGCCCCCCACCCCGCAGTGGGAGCCAGGCCCTCGCCAGGCGGGGGGCCCGGCAGAGCAAACCGGGCGGTGCGTCGTCCCGCTGGCAGAGGAGAGGGGAGGCGCGGCGAGGGGGGACGAGAGCTTTTTAATCGCCCTTTTACCAGGGTTTGCTTTGTGGTGCTGTTAAAGCACGTGCTTTAACATCAGTGACTGATTCACGTTTTCAGAGGAAAAAATAACTCTCTCAACCTCTGTTGCCAGTCAGTCAACTTTAAAACGGGGCTTGAATTTCCCTCCCCAGAGTTAACAAAACAGACACAACTTTTTACTGAGCGCTGGCATGGCTGCTTGCATACAAAGCGTTTTTCATAAGCTGTTTTTTCTGATGGTGAATTTGTGCTGCTTTTGTGAAGAGCTGTAGCAAGAGGAACAACCTTATGACGTGTGTTGCTGCATGGACAGATGGGTCTGCTGCAGCGAGCAGCCCTCGTATCCGTCTGTTTCCCTGCCCCCTGAATCAAACCATCCAGCACTTTGACGTACTTGAGTTGAAAACATCAATTAGATAGAGGACTGGTATCAAATACCCCTGTAATGAGATACAAAGGTCTTACCTGTCGGATCCCTGGATTGCTTGAGTTTTGAGTTTATACCTGCAGGAGCAGTCTTCCAGCCCCACAAAATATGATCATCTTGTCTCATAAACACCCCTATTCCAGCACAACACCTTGACTTAGGAGATCTAGGGACAGAGGAATCAAAGCTTCCTTGTAAAATGAGAAAGGAAGGAGAAAAGACTTCTGTTGCAGCAGGGACCAAGGGGTGAACCGTTCCTTGTTTGCACACGCACAAATCACCCTGTAGGGGGTTAAGTTGTGAGTCCCTGTGTATGTTACTTAGGAATTGTTTCACCACAGTGGGTTGGCTCTCCACCTCCTGTCATGGGGACTCATTAATTTAGCCATGTAGTTTCATTCTTGGCATCAGGCAAGAGGGCAAAAGTGTCACCAAAAAATGTTTACGTTAATGGGCCAAGTCTGAACATACACCAAAAAGTTGTCTCACTAACCTCACCCATAGACCTCAGGATGGTACAGTATAAGGATAACAGTGACATGGAGCTGCTAATGACTGCAAGGAGAAGCAGCAGTTAACTTGTTTTGTCAGCTTAATTTAGGGTAAATCTTTAATGGGTGATCAGCATGTGAGATTAGTATGGCATGCCCATCTTAAATTGCAAAAGCTGGCCAGCTGTTTTAGAGCTGACCCAGAAGCACAGGAGACAGAGGGGATTCAAATGTAGGCTGGTGTTCCTCCTCATTTGGGACCTGTGGGCAGCCTGCCTCATAGCAACAGTGTCCATGGGTGGGCAGGAGAGGTTGTGTGGGAATTGTGGTCTGGTCACCACCTAGAAGAAACCATATACAGGTTAGTAGCTGCTCACTTTGGTTTGGACAAGTCATATGTATAGGGCTGGAGATGATTGCTCTGTTGTAAGGCAGTTATTTCTGTGACTTTCTTGTGTGGGGAGAGCATTATTAATGTGCTCAAAAGAAGGCAGAAACAAATTGCTGACCCTGGGGAAGCAGGCTTCCCTGACTTCTCCATGGCTGTTGATAGCATGTTTGTGTCCATCACCAGGTTCCATTTGATTCCCAGAATATATCAATTGGAGCCAAAGGAGAACACAAGTGTCTTCTTACTCTCCTTGTTCCCCTATTTTTCAGTCAGTCAACAGTTTCCCCTATTTTCCTAGGGGAAACTAGCTCTCTTTTTTTTTTAACATTAGCAATTATGATTACAGAACAATCATACTACAAGTTGTATATCTATAGTTGTTGCTTCAGCACCCAGAAGCTACCTGCACATTGCGCTGAGCTGCACTTCCACAGAAAGAAATCCAGTCCCTGTGTCTAAGAGATCTATGTTTAAAAAAAGCCAGCTAAGCAAGTGCAAGAGAAGAAATATTTCAGCTAGAGGAAAGCGGTAGAGAGTTAATTATATGCTGGAGTGTCCAGGCCTACAAAAGGTCTGTTACTTGCTATTTAGGGTTAAAGCTTTCACCTGGCCCTGGGAAGCAGGGCAGGACCATGCTGTTTCCTGACTGTGGCCATCAGTGTAAGCAGGCAGCTCCTTGGGGTAGTATGGAGGACTACCTTGTTCCTGAAGCAGGTAGGCATGAAAGCAAGTATGGCTGATGGAGCAGGGAGCTCTAGGAGCTGAGCCAGCCTTGCTGCTGTTCCTTTCTTCTATGCCAGTTCTGACACTGCTGGTTAGTCTTTTCCTTCATAGCAGTATTAGTAAGTTCTTACCTGTTCTCACCTTTTGCTTCACAAACTTGTAGGAACTTTCTGCTTTGGGGGTTCCTACTCCTTTTCCTAAGCTGATTAAAATTGGTCAAAAGCTATGAGCAGAAAGAGTCAAATACATACACATGTAAGCATGTGTATTTGCTATCCGTGTGTGCTGTATGGCTGCCCAAGCCTGGATGCTGTGGGGAAATAAGGCTAAAAAACAAAGACATCTGTGTATGTTGTTGGGGGCTCTTCTCACAATAGAGAATAAATAACTTTTTAAGAGTATTATTTTCAAGGGGCTAAGCTGGTTTAGTTAATTTTTTTCTTCTCCCTTTCCTAGTTCTTTATTTTTAAAGCAGAGGGATAAACATCCAGAATAAAGAAAAATTAGGTTAAAAGCTGGTGACAAAAAAATACAGTATTTAAACAAGTCTTCTGTTCAACAGCCCACCCTGACCCCAAACCCCACTTCAATTCTGAAAGCTGCTTAAAAATAAGCTGTGCTGTGGTCCTCATTCCCAAGTCAACTTTTGCCTGACTGAAGCCTGCTCTGTTCCTGTCCACAGAACTGGAGCCTTTGTTGGAGATGCGTGCTTAACATTCTCTCTCTAAAAAAGTAATTATTTCAGAAAACTGTTGTGTATTGCTGACAGTGTGGCATGAACACATGCCATGCTGCTTGAGATAACCCATGTAATTATCTCGTAATCGAGAAATATTGATAAAGGCATTTACAACCTTTGCCCAATAAGCTGATACACTGGGCTATGTTTCTGTGAAGTCCAGAGAAGAGCATGAATAGTTGTTATGAGAAACTTCAACTGTTGTGTTCCTAAATGTTCCACTAAAGTAACACAGCTTTTACTTTTCGCTAGGAAACATTGAGTGAATCATGAGGGGTCCTGTAGCCTGCTCTCTTGCTGTTGATGCCCTTCACCAGATGCTTCTGAGAACAAAGAAACTCTTCAGTGAGATATCTCAAAGTTGCTTCCCCACTTGAAGGTAAAAGAGCTGCAGCTGTATTACCGTATCCCCACCTGTTGCCTACTTACTTGGGTCAGACAGAAAGTTGGGGGGTCTAAAATGTGTGATAAGACATCTTAAGGAGGGTCAGCCTGGAGCTCAGTGAACTCATAAAAGCAAGAATGCCAGTGAGTAGACAGCATCTGCAGGCTTGGCTGGGGCTGTAACTATTTGTGGCCAAAACAAACCATGAAGAAAGGACCTCAGGAGCTATTCCTCTACATCTCACCTGCTCTGGCTTATGAAACTTTTCCAAGAAAATGTCTGTTCATGGTTGGTTCAGATTTTTCTGTATGAATTACTCAAAACACCCAGATTTACATTGTTCAGTACCTCTTGAGAAACTTGTTGCGACACTGCTGTCAGAGAGGCCATGCAGGCATCCCTCGGAGAGCTGAGCAGAGGAGTATGGTATGGCCTGCTGTGAGATGTCCGAGGACGCGAGCAAGCCTGATGCTGTTGTTGGAGACCTGGGGCTGGCTTAGCCTGCAGCACCTCAGAGCTTTCCACCCTGTTCTCCCCCTCCCACGCGTGCAGTGGGTCTGGAGGGCCCTTCCAGCGCCCTCGCCAGTCAGACTGTGCTGTATGAGAGCTTTTATGGTAAGCAGTTTTAGAAGCAAACCTGGGTTGCTCTTTTGTTGGTGCCACCAGGTGGCAACAGTGCATTGCAGCCCCACGCTCCTTGCAGGAAGGCCACAAATAACAGCACCCACTCCTGCCAAATCCCCGTTACTCCATTGCTGCTCTTTCCCTTCCTGTGTGGGTCACGCCATATGTCTCCTGCAGCCCTTCATGCCGGAGCATGAAGTGGTGGCTCAAAGCCAGTAACTCAACACTGTGCACTCAGCTTTAAAGCACGCATCTCTCGCTTGCAAAGAAGAAGGGAGCAGCTGGCTGGGGAGCAGGGAGGTGGTGGCTGGTAGCTAGATCACTACCCTGGAATGCCAGGGTTTCCTGCTGCATGGCCCAGGCCAAGTCTGGTTCAGTTTCTCATGCCTACCCTGGGTACAATAATAGCAATTCAGGCATATTGAGGGTAAACCAGCAGAGTGTGTGTCACGGAGGGTGACAATGACTGTGCATGCAGCTGGAAACAGCTGCTAAGTGACTGGGTTACATGGTGGCTGGATGACATCAGGTCTGGCACCTCAACTTTTTCTGTACTGCTCTGTGGAGTTGTTATGGGACATTACTTGCAGCAGCAACTCAGGCACCTTGAGCCTGGAGAGCCCTGAGAAGTGGTAGTACTTTCCAAGTGTAAACAGAGCTGTGGAGCACAGTGGTTAGTCTTAGAGGGTGCGCTAGGTGTTAAGTGCTCTCCCTGAAGGTAGAGTTACTTAGCAGGATAGATGGGTTAAAACTGTACTGTAAAAAGCGCAACAGAATAACTCTCTCAATGCTGCAGTGCTTGTTCAGAGAGGAGTTATTTCTAGCTCCATTAGTATGCCGAGAGGCTGAAGTGGTTTTCTGTATTGTACTTGGAGATCAGTGATGTGGAAAAGTACTATTGCTGCTTTATGCAGTTAAGCAGCACCACTACAAGAATAGAAGGAAAGTTATCTTTCTGACAAGAAAATCCTTTTGAATTTTTCCTCTTCCCAAGGCACATGCTTTTGCCCAGTGCAAAGTAGAGCTTTCAAGCCCTAGGAAAAAAATGCACTTGTACAGAGGGAAGCAAGAGTTGGACTTCACCAGCAGTTTTCCTCTTTGCTGTGGTTTATAGTTTGTGTCTGGACTTGGCCCCTAAGGTTTTGTGTACAGGATGCTACTCGAGCTCATCCCAAAACAGTCTCTGCTTGAACTTGCAAGCAAGTTTTAAATGGGGGTGTTCTCTTCACTCACCCTTCTTTTTGGTGAAGGTTTTGAATTGCAACAGTATCTTATCTGAATTTAGCAAAGGAAAGTTACTACTTAGCAGAGAGTGCTCTAAATCTAAATTGCTCCTCCCTTTGGTGTGAGGCATAGGGCTGATTTAGTTCTGCTCTACCTGGGTGCGTCACAGCTGCTGATAAGCATACAGTGACAGATTGTTTTGGCAGTAATGTACTGCTCCAGGCCTTAAACCTTGCTCCTTGTAGGAATGCAAGGAGGAATTCAAAGAAGAATCTGTCCCTTTACAAGATAGATCAAACTGAGCTGGTACTGTAGAAATCCACTTGCTTTGATAGCTCTTCCTGAGATCCCTGCTTGTATGGAGACTGGAGGAGACTGTTAAAGTACTCTTGTTCCTGCTTTCAGACTGTATCGCTACTGTGCTGGTTTTGGCTGGGATAGAGTTAATTTTCTTCATAGAAGCTAGTATGAGGCTATGTTTTGGATGTGTGCTGGAACAGTGTTGATAATACAGGGATGTCTTAGTTACTGCTGAGCAGTGCTTACAGGGTGTCAAGGCCTTTTCTGCTTCTCACCCGACCCCACCGAGTAGGCTGGGGGTGCACAAGAAGTTGGGAGGAGGACACGGCTGGGACAGCTGACCCCAACTGACCAAAGGGATATTCCATACCACATAACGTCATGCTTGGCATATAAAGCTGGGGGAAGAAGAAGGAAGAGTGGGACACATTTGGAGTGATGGCATTTGTCTTCCCAAGTAACTGTAACACATGATGGAGCCCTGCTTTCCTGGAGATGGCTGAACACCTGCCTGCCAATGGGAAGGAGTGAATGAATTCCTTGTTCTGCTTTGCTTGCGCACACAGCTTTTGCTTTACCTGTTAAACTGTCTTTATCTCAACCTATGAGTTTTCTCACTTTTATCCTTCCGATTCTCTCCCCGATCCCACTCGGGGGGAGTGAGCAAGCAGCTGTGTGGTGCTTAGTTGCCAGCTGGGGTTAAACCATGACAGTCACAAATCTTGCAATATTGACTGCATGGGTCTTGCTTTCTGCTGATATTGTGGCTCTTAAGGCTGTCTTGAGTGTTCAGCAAAGAAAAGAGCATTTATCTCCCAATTCTGCTGGCAAAGTGGAATAAGCTAGAGTGATGCTTGCAGCTGTAAAGCTCAAAGTGCAGCTGACTCTCCTGTTGGCTCAGCATCCCTTTGCTTCCCACAGTGACTAATCCCTAAATTAAACTAGGGTTATTCCAAGCCAAGAGCATGGAGTACTTCTTCCAAGTCATGTTCCTGTCTAGTGGTAGAAGACTGTTTAAGATGATGAAGCTGAATCCTGGGTTCTTGCAGACCTCTGTGCTATGCTGAGGCAGGAATGGATGTGGCTAATGGCATTCCTGGAGAGACTTTTTCTTTGCTGCTAGTCTCTTCTGACTACCCTGGAAGTTGTATGCAGATGGGTCCCTGTTTAACTGAGCAATAAAGGACAGGTTCTTGCATACAGTTTATCTGTGGGGTGGACCTGGCACTCACTGAACACTTCAAGAGAGAGTCCTGTCTGGAACCACAGAGTATTTATGGAAATTAGTGTAAATGCTCCTTGAAACAGAGAACAAAATGCTCTGCTGGAACTGGTAGCATGACATTATGCTTCAGTTACTTAGCTGCTTTTAAGCGGGAGCCACTAAATGTGGTTGAATCCGTTTGGAGTTATCCACCCAGGAAAATGAGGAGAAAGAGATGGCACTGTCCAAAACTCCTGGAGGAAAGAATATTGGTTCAATTGCCTGCAGATTGGCCAAACACCTGCTTTCTTACCCATGTCCAAACTAGGAACAGGAGTACTCAAGTATAATTCTGATAAAACCACAGCGTGGTCATACTTGTGTTTACAAAGATCTCTGCAATTCAAAACAGCCGCCTAACTCACTCTTCTGAGATGCTTCTGACCCTTTCTGTGTTCAAGCTTTCCTCTGTGAAGCTCCCACCGTGCCTTTCTGAAGCTTTTACTGTCTGAGATTACCTGCTTTGTGAGGGCGGCTCCAATGTGTGGGAGCCATTTGGAGACTCCTTGGAAAGGAAACTCATGGTTTCATTTGCGTGTTGAGAACCACAGTTTTGTCAGTGGAGTAAACCCATTGTAGTGCTGATTCCTGGTCTGAGTTCAGTATGCAAGTTGTTATGGAGAAAAACCCCTTCTTTCTCTCCCCAGGTGACTTGAAAGCTGTTTTTCCCCTTGCTGATGGAAATTTTTTCTTATCTACATGTTTTTCATGCCATTAAACTAAAATATAACACTAAATAAAACTGATTACTAGGATGCATGTACTTTGGAGAAAAGAGCTCCGATTCTGTGCATGCAAGATGTCTTGTGGAAGGGAAAACTAGTAATCCATGTTTTGTTAAGGAAAGACTCCTCTTTGCTCATATTTGTCAAGAAACATTTGTAAACGGGAAGATGCAGAGTTACCTGATTGGCTGCATAGTTGCTTGAATTAAGATTCTGAAAAGCTTTTTCTGTCCTCTTGTAAAAGAAGAAGATGCAAAGCTACCTGCTCTTTTATGCCTCTTTCTGATGAGGGGCTCAGTGCCAGCATCAAACTCCTGTTTATTACGAACACTTCCTTGGCCTCTGCTGTCTGGACCAAAGCTGCCATTAAGAGCTCTGTCATGTGAGTTTCTGCAAGGTTCAGTGATAACTTACGTAAATCACTTAATCAGTCCCCCACTGCAGCGGCCTGATCTCATGGCTGCTTCTAGAACTGAAGTTCTTAAATCACAAAGATTATATTTCTCCTAACAAAATGCTGTCTGTATGTATGTCAGTGCTAGCAAGAAATTTTGTGCTGCTTTGGCTTCTATCCAGAGAAACTAGTCTGTGGTTACCAGGAAATGAGAAATCAGACCTTAAGTGAAAATACACTTTGGGAGTGTGCAAGAGAAATAGGGCATAGACCCTGTGCAGGTCTGTGTGAAGCTGATTTTGCTCTGATAATTCATGATGAGCATCATCTGCTTCTTTTAAAACAAGAAGCTATGTCTGCTAAATGACCCATGCTGTACATCTACCCTACTTTCAACTTCTACTTAGAGGGGCACCTCTGTCCCTTAAACAACAAACATTTGGCAGGAAGCATACAAGACGGCACAGTGGCTGCCTCTCTTCCTCACGGAGGGCTGTGAGAGGAGATGTGCTTAACAGCTCCCAACGTCTTGGCTGCAGTGGAAAACTCACTACCTGGGAGGGTTTCTTGCATTGCTTGCTCCTCTCTGATGCAGCTTCTCTTAAATGTGTGATCTGGTTGTGTATGTGTTACTTCTCACTGCCACACAGAATGATACTAAACAACATGGACTCCCTCCCTTACAACCGCTAACCCTTCACTTAAATTACTGAAGTAACTATGCACTTCGGCTGAAACTGGTCACTTGAATGGTCACACCTCTTCCTCAGAACTGTAGTTTTATGTGTTTCTACTTCATTCTTTGAAAACACTTCCCCTAATTCTGGCTTCACTGATTAACCTCCTCCTTGCTGCTGAGTGACTTCAGATTTAGGCTGGCTAGAGTATTGCTGGTGTTTCTTTTCTGTATGAGCTGTGGGATACTGCACTCTTATTGCCACTTCGTGTGCACCTTTCTCCAGTGAAACTCCTGGAATGTTAAAGGGAACTTTTAGTGCAAGTTTTCACTTAGAGTTTATTCATGTAGGTAAGTAAATATTTCATAGAAACATACAGGTTGGAAAAGACCCTTAAGTTCATCAAGTCCAATTTAAGCCCTTTCTTTGCTGTAAAACAAAAATATTAGAGCTGTGAGCATCTGTTGAAATTCTGAAGGGATGTAAAGCACAGCAGAGTAATATGTGAGTGTCTTGCAAAATACAAGCAACCAGCATTGCTTATGTTGAGGTTGTTCTTCAGGCTTTTTAATGAAAAGTAATTAATCTTGCACAATATGTGGTAGATTCCCTACCCTCCCCCTCCCAGCTCCTCATAATCAAATTACAAACTGAACTAAGAAGAAAGACTTCTCTGAGGTTGCAACTTCTCTGAAGCTTTGACTTCATCCAAAGGCTATTGGTCTTGAAAGTTGCTTATTCATTTCAACACTTAGTTCAGTAGCTGAATAAAAAGTGTTCTGTGTTGTTATAGTGTTGTGGGTTTGTTTTTTTTTGTCTTTTCTGCATTCTAAAAACCTTTTCAACTTCATGTTTGCTAGCTTAATTTAGCACATAAAATAGAAATAAAATTATGTCTTTAATTGCACTTGTATGAATGTTCAAGACAATTTTATTATGAAGATTTCTGATTTGTATCAGCTGTAGAATTGATTAAATAAACATCACTTTCCTCCTTTATAGCTGAGAAAGAAAACATAGCATTGAGCTATGTTCAGATGGAAATAAACAGGTCTTAATTCCTGCAAGTCTGAGACTCACCCTCTCTTAGAAACAAATATAAACTGAGATTAAAATCAGTGAACTCAAACAAGATTTCCTGCTTGCTGATTCTTACGTACGATTAAAATTGACTTGAATCGCTTTGACTGAAGTGGGTCCACCCTGAGCATCTTTGGCAATGGCTTTTAACATGTGGCCAGACCACGTTCGCTGTTGTCATGCCAATGAACAGTGCTAGAGTCTGATGCACTGGAGATGTGCAGGCTAGGCAAGAAGCAGAGCACTAAGAGCTTCCTGGCCCTTGCTGAACTGATGGTCCAAGACCTGTAGCAGATCTTTCCTGAGACCCTGGAAAAATAATGAGGATGCGTTGTGGAGCCTAGGAAGGGACCACTAATGATGGTGGTGGGGTTTTCCTTCTTCCCTGAGCAGAGGCGGGCATATGTATCGCCTCATCCCAAATAGTCAGAGCAGCTACTGCACCCAACTGCCTTTCAGAATTGTGTAAACACTCTGGCCCAAAGGTTTCCAGTCGAAGTAAGGGAGACGATGGAATTCAAAGTCAATAAATGTAAGTTAACCCTGCTTTGGACACCTGCTTGATCAAGCTCATGTTTCAGCCAGAAGGAAGGACCTGACTATTGTATGTGCCTGATTCCGATATCTCAATGTCGGGTAACAAAAAGTTGCCATTTTTCCCCTCCTCCTTTTTGTTTTTCCCCTCCTCCTTTTTTCCCTCCTTTTCCCCCTCTTTTATTTAAAGTCTCCTCCATCAGAAATCATGAAAGCTGTCATCTTAAAAGTCCTGGGAACCCTAGGCATACTGAGCAATCGTTGCTTTTGTGGAAGGATCTGTTGATTACCTTCTGTCAGCATTTCTCTGTCTTCTACAGTGGACTAGGAAGCTCCAGATCACTACAGCTGCATTTTTATATGCAGAAACAATACTAGCGCTATAGTTTCACGGACGTTTGTCTTGATGGCAAAGCTGAAATTGTCATCTCCTGCTTGTAGCTACCTTGGTTGTACTAATACAACTCCATCTGCAGATGTGCTTTGGATGGAAGGTTTATTACATCTGGATGAAAAATAACCAGCCAGCTCCCTGAACCAGTCCACGGTGCCAGCAAACACAAAATTATAGCAGTGCGATTAGGAAGGACAATTTGGGAATGGATATGAGGAGCTGGAGGTGAAGGTTGCTCTAGCTGACCCTGCTGCTGAAAAAAACAGCCCTATACTGCTCCACCGAGTAAGAGGGGTAAATCTTGTTAACCAAAGCAGTCTTGAAGAAAATTTTTGTCAACATGCAGTTCCACAAACTCCTGGGGTATTTTGAGTGTGTAGAAACGCTTTGCTGGCAGTCAGGGTGGAACTGTGCATCCTAATAGCCGAAATGCTGCATGGCATAATCAACTACATATGAAGGAATCATGTGCTCCGAATTTGATCTGTGCAGACTAGAGACATCAGCCTACCCTCCTTGTCTGACAACTTGAAAAGACAGGGTTTTTTAAAAGCATAGTTGCTGCCCTGCCCAGCACTAGAGGCTAAGACTGAAGAGCCTGAATAGCCTTTCTGAAAGTCATTAAGGGTTTAATTAAAAGTAGGGCTAGATTCTGGATATGCAAAATTTGAGTCTAAATCCCTCAGAGCCTGTTCAGGTCATGAAGATGTGTGCAGGGTAAAGACTGCTGCCTTGTGGTTATCAGATCCAGCAGTCCATTTGCCTGTGTAGGACATGTCCAAGCACCAGCATGTGTCTCAAAGCAGCAGATAAATGCATCAGAGCTCATAAATGCTGCTGAGCCAGTGCAGAAATGCCTGCATCCACTTCAGGCTCTTGAGATTTCGGGATCATTGCAGGCAGGGGCACTTGCTTGTCCATGTGCTCATATCCTGTGTGGAAGCGATTGATCAATCGCTATAATGAGACAAGGGCTCATTCTCTGCCTTTGTGGGTTAGAGCTTGAAAGGGAAGAGTCCTCTTTGCTCTCTTGGGGATAGTGACCTCATTCGGTGTTTTCTGCCTTTTCTATTTTCGTGGTACGGTATGTAAATATTTTATTTGTGTTTCACAACAAAGTTATACCTGTTGAACAACTTAAAATGTCTTATTTCTTCTGTATGTCTGCTCCCTTCTTGGCTTATGAGATGATCCGTTCAGTAAAATGTGTCATTCTGAAGCAAATTAGAGGATAGGAAACAACCAGAACAGTTATATCTACCATTATATCTAATTAGGTTCTTAAGCCGATGATGCAGCCTTATCAAAGCCCTAGATTTAGCTAGAAGCTGCTGTTTTACAGTGGGCAGCTGCTGGCTTGATACCTGAGTAATAATGGTTGGTTAAACTCTTCTTGGGCAACATTTCCAGAATAAGATTCAGGAATACAAGTAGATATATCCTATGACTCAACTCATAATAGCACTGCTTGCTAACATTAAATTCATGCTACAGTTTCCCCTTCAGTTGTTTGTACACCAGTTCTGGAGTACATCATATCTTTGTTCTGCCTTTGTCAAAACATACATATAACAAGGAAGTTGTGTCTACAAACAGTAGCATGAGCATGACAGTGGGTTAAGAGAAGAAAACATTGGGTATCAGTGACAATCTGTGTCAGAAACCTAAGTAATGGATTGGTCGCTAAACCTGATGCGTTTAAGTTACTGGACCTGTATCCTCATGAAGGACAACAGTCTAAAGGCTGTGGAAGGTAAGTTCTCTGTGACACAGCCTTTTTGGTCTGGCACATGACACTTGGCACTGCAAAATCCTGCTCTGGGAAAGGTGCTGCAGGTTGATCCTGATATGCAAGTAATACTGCTTGGCTTTCAGGAGGCTTTGAATCAAGCCCTACAGAAATGAGAGAAAGGTTCAAAAAGCCTCAGTGTTTTGCTTGGGTCCCATTAAGCTGCTGCTTCCACGTATTGTTTTCCTGTTGCAGCTGGCAAAATATTTCTGTATAAAAAGAAAAGTTTCTTCTAGCCTCCCTGCTCCTCCCATATGGCTTTGCAACCTAAAGCCTGACACTGTAGGTGTTTTCACAGTGTTAAGTGATAACTTCACAAACACAGAATTGAAGTATTGCTGCAAAAATCAGACAGGAAGAGGCAGTGGGGAGAAGATGGTATGTTAAACTGGGAGAGATAATGCAGAAGGTGGTTCCCAGTGTTTTGCTAGACCATATTTTCTCTCAGTTGGTTAGAACATGGTGCTAGTAACACCAAGTTCACAGGTTCAATCCCTGCTTACTGCAGGGGGGGGTTGGGCTCGATGATCTCTCAAGGTCCCTTCCAAGCCAAAGCATTCTATGATTCTATGAAGGGAAACCTCTTGTAGCGGACAGGGGCTAGTGGGGTTGTTTCCCAGGCTCTCTGGCTATGAACTCTGTGTCTCTGGCATCCCTCTGCTTCCCTGAGCACTTACTTCTGCAGGTGTTTTAGAACATCGGATCTATGTGTTAGACTGTGTAGTTTCTGCTGGAATTGCTGTAGGTTCTGCAAAGTGGCTGGGATTGGCACTGTGAGGTAAAATAAAACAATACCTCTGATAGAAACCAGGCTGTGTGAACACAAGGCTGGAAATGACCTCCTAGGGCACTTGGGGTTATTCTCCTCCTATTGCAGGAAACCATGTCATGCAGACCCTTTCATAAGCTTAGTGTGCTGACAGCTAGCTATTTTACTTCCACTGCAACTGTTAAAAGGTCCTTCTGGAGACTTACTTCCCTAATGGTTAAACTATTTAATATTTAATATAAGCTGTCCACCTTTACACTATTGCTGTGTTCTCACTGATGTGGTTTCTCTAGGGTTTGCTTCCACTTCACATACTTGTAAAATGTAGTCATATCTCTGTGGTCCCCTGGTTTTACTAAATGAATGCTCCAAGCTGTTTTGGTCACCCCCTCAGGGATGGGCAGGAGCTGTGGTGTGGAACTTGTTGTTCCAGCCAGAACGCTGTCATGCCAGTAACAGCTACACTGGGAACAGTGGGTTTGAGTGATATAAGCTGTTTCTGTGTTGTTTCCTGATACTCCTTTGCCACAAGGGTTTTTCCAGTATAAATCTAGTCTCTAAGTGGTGTAGCCTAAACATACTATGGAAAAAGGGGCTCAGATTACACTGGCAGCTCCTTGGATTGTAACACCCTATTCTTCTGCGGTCAGCTGAGCACTGTATGCTGTGGATTCATCTATTTTTACTTATAGAGGTATCTTTCAGTGTGAAGCTGTATTTTTAGTGTGTAAATAATATAGATAGAATACCATGCACTGTTGGGTTTGGTTATATAAAATTTGTTTATAATACACAGTCTTCATGTTTCTACTTTTTGTGTCTTTGCTGCAGAGTAGAAGTTGAGGTGTGACAGTCAGGCAGGGAACATATGGGATGGGTTTGGCACCCGCAGAGAGCTGGGAGGCACTGTGGCACTTGTATATTTGCCAGAATTCTGGGAAACGTTATCATTAAGTAAGCAATACTGATATTTAAGCACTCCTCTTTGTTTCAGTGCTCTACTGAATAGGGACAGTTTAAATAGGACTACTGTTTCAAGCTGTCAGCTGCTGCAGGAAGTGAAGATGTAATTTTTATTTATTTTTTCAGACCATCAGGCACACTCTACAGAGAAAGGGTGGGTTAGGGATGGGCAGTAGCACAGGATCTCTGGAGTCTTGATTTCAGCTTCTATGGGATGGGCCTCTGTCTACAGTGATTATATTTAAATTTGAGGAAGAGCAGTGGATAAAAACAAATTTCTGAGAGAATCTTTGAGCAAATACTTCTGGTGCTAGAGATGCACAGTCCCTATTGCCACCTTAACATGATCATATTAAGCTAAGCCAGGGGTCCCTAGATGACTACTGCTCCATACATGTACCGCTCCTTAACCCTGCTCCTTTCCCAGAAGAAGCCAGCTCAGAAAGAGGATCCAGAGGGAGAATGGGCTTTACCGCAGACCCCTTCCCAACACAGCAAAGCACTCTCCAGCAATCCAGATAATGGCAGACCAAAACATATGCTCTGTATTAAGCCTTTGCATGAGTTGTGTGTTGGATGCTGGCCAGAGTATTTGGTACATCATATAATAAGGCTTTTTCATGCAGTTCATGTGTTCCTTTTTATTCCTCAATTTTGAGACTGGCAGTGGTGCACATTGTGCTTGGGTTTTTTTTGTGATCAACACCTTAGAGAGGTGTACTTGCCTCTGTCCTTTCTGAAAGGCAACAAGCAAGAGATGACAACAATTGCTTCTGACCTCCTTTTGGAAAGACTGTATTTTGAACATGCTGCATACCCAGTCATTAATCTGCAAATTGTTATTTGTTGGAGAGAATTTGTTTGGGCTCGTAGAATTTCTTGTCTGCAGGAAACTTCTATTTCTAAAACTTATTTTGTTTCAAATCGTAACACAAAAAGCCAACATTTGTATGTGGTCTATTGAGTTGAAATGGTATCACATACACATGCTAAAAGAAGTTGAGCATTGTCATTATCAATACGATAATATTGCAACAAGAAGTTGATGTTGAAATTAATTTCTGAGTATGTTGGAACTAATTGAAATGTTTTCCTTAAACTTTATATGTTAGTTTTCTTAACACACTGACATGAAATGCACGTGTTCCTGCAAAACACTTTATTCTGGACAAACTATTTCCTATCAGCAAACCCACTTTTTTTTTTTTTTTTTTTTTTAACCAGACTACTCATAGTTTGGGGGAATGCAAGCACTGCTTGCTTTAGCCCCGAGCTGTAGCTCTGTTTGTTAATAATCTCCATTGTTTAGGATTGAACTGATATGACTAGCGCACCACTGAAGTATGACATCCTGCAGTTGCCCAACTTGGCTACCATCTTGAAAATGCCTGGCCAACATCAACTCTGCAAAAGCCACCATGGCAATTCACCACGAGCTATTCCTATTTCAGCAGTGCATTCATTGCATTCTGTTACATGGGGTAACCTAGTCCAGAAATTATGCTCCTACCCTCACCCCGAAGATGGGTCCTTGAACCAAGCCCCGGTGTGCTTGCAGTAGAACAACAGAGAACCTCCTTAAGAGAGAAGAAAGGGGAGGAGAAAGCGTTGGTCTCTGGCTCTAGCAACCCCACCTCCCGGTTATTTCATCTTCCTTACAAGGCTAAAGCTAGAAGATTTTCTCTGCCGCCTGGGTCCCTTAAAAGCAGCAGAGCAAGCGCCGAGGATCCCGGTGGGGTGCAGCCGGGATGCGAGGCTGACAGAGATGGGGAAGCTGGCAGTGGCATGAGCCCTGCGGAGAGCCCGGCAGAGAAGGCTGGTGCTCTCCAGAGAGAAGTGTGACAGCATCCTATGAATCCTAAACCAAGTGTTCATTGATGCAGATCTTCCAAAGAAACATGAAACCAAATCCAAAAAGAAATCACTGAGAGGGAAAAAGTGCAACATAAGAGGTAAATATATTTTTCATTGGGAAAACCAAAAATAACTGGCTTTATTTAATTTGAAAATCGTTATTGTAAGTAGATGTCTAAAACTGAGGACTGAAAAATACATTTACTAACATCTAAATAAAGACTTTGGTCTGACTGACTTCAAAAGCAGCATGGGGTTAAAGAGTCAGATCAACAGATGAATTCAGGTGCCTTTGAAGAAATTTTGAATTTTCTCTTTAGGCATTCACACCTGAAAACTTTTTTTTAAATCTGCTTTTCTGTTTTGCCCTCTCTGCTATTGCTAAAGGTTTTTGAGAAGTAGTATGCACGTTACTTTGGGGGGGGGGGGGGGAAGAGAAAAAGAGTGGCAGAACCAAAACCTAAACTGAGAATGTGGTAAACTGTCTCCAGCAAGACATTTCAAATGCTCCCATGCCCCTGTTCTTGCACTAGTGCCATTTCTTCAGAAAGATCCATGACCTACTGAGCTGGAATGTCTGTTGACATCTGGTTGAGGTTACTGTAGCTTATATTTGAGATTCCTTTTTTTTTTTTTCCAGTTTAATTGAAACAAGCTGAGATTGTCTACACATTCTATGAATTGTTTCTACACTCTGACCATCTAGTCTTTCTGAAGGGTAGTTCTAGGACTGCTGAATCCAAACTGGAAAAGAGGAAACACCTTGCTAGTTCAAAACTGCAGCCCTTCTGTGGGTCATGCTGCCAGTGAAAGTCAGGAGTGGCTGAAATACGGAAGACTTTGATCCTTGTCTGTAAGATGTGCTGAGACAGATGTTTTGCAAATATGATAATACTCACTTCAGTGTAACTGTAAGGTTGGACTTCTGATTTACAGGTTTGCAATGCTAGAGGACTTACAGATGCTTTTATTCACCAGGTAAAATGAAAAACTGGCCTCTTGAGAATAGCTGCTGGGAGCTGTGACAAACCAAGAGACCAGAGGATTACGACACAGGTCCTGCAGATTCTCATCTAAGGCGTCGGCTCAGCCTTCCAGCAAGTGTACGCTGAGGTGTGGGTTCAGCAGCCAAGGATGGAAGTGCTACGCCGTTCCTCAGTCTTTGCTGCAGAGGTGATGGAGGTTTTTGACAGGTCTCCCACTGACAAGGAGCTTGTGTCCCAAGCCAAGGCTCTCTGCAGAGACTACATAAATTCAAGGCTAATTCGAGCAGGTGTCAGTTGGAGCAAACCTGAGTACAATGCACCAGTGCCTGGTGGTAAGCTGGCCGAGGTATCCACCATACTGCTGCGACTAGGTAAGTCCCTGCGGGTGTGGGTGAGAACTGAAACTATATGGAGTAATTCAGACCAGACTAAGGTTTCTGGAACTGATGAGGGGCAAGAGGCTTTTCATGTGATGACATAGAGGTTTTTCTTCTCTGCTTTATGCATATAGATTTGGTTTTGGTGATCTTCCCTAAAAAACTCCTTTACTTGCATTTCCTCAGTCCCTTGGAGCACTGCTCAGCACAGTGTTTCTGCAGAGCTACTTTTTTCTGAGGACTTGCAACAACTTAAAAACATGATGCAGTCCAAGAAAGCCCAACAGCAAACTAATTTTACTTGCGTTAAGACTCCAGCTGTGTAACAGTTTTCACGGTAGTTTCAGTAGTCTTTCTCAGCTTGGCATTTTAACAGGTCTTGCAGTGTTTTCTCTAGGGGCAGGTGACTTGGCTGCTGTGACGCAACCCAAGTTGGCGTCTAGTAGAGTACTTATACCTCTAGACTTGGGGTTCATCGGTTGCTTGCCCAGCTGCAAAGATGTTTAATTTGGAGGTAGTTGCTTAGACCATGTGCATTGAAGATTTTATAAAGCCGCTTTTCAATGACAGCGTGTTGATAGTGGGTTCAATTTTCCTTTGCCTACCTTAATCATTCAGCAAGACATGAGTTTTCTTGCTTTTTGTTGGAGCAAGGAATTGGCTGATGTTGCCTAGCATACACTGCCATTCAGTGTCCAAACTAGCCAGCCCCCCTCACAGCCAGATGACTACCAGGACTGCAGGGAGAGCGATTTGAAGGTCACGCCTGTAGGGAGTTGTGCTTGTACACTCTAAATGCTGACAGTTGCCTGGCCTTTTGCTTTAGGTTTTAGCCTCCTACGTGCTCAAGTCCAGCCATTTGTCTTTTGGGATCCCAACACCCTCGTTCTTGGAAGTTGCTTCCAACATCCCTCTTTGCCCGCCGGCTGGCATATTAGTTCACATCTGGCTTGGAAACTACCACTAGCATTTGCATCTCATTTAATTACACCAAAATTCAAATAAGTCTGGTAAAGCAACCTTTAGCTGGGCCTAACAAACTCAGGACCAGGCTGGTCTCCCTACTTTCTCCCCTTTCGTTCTACTTCTGTTTGATATTATCCCAAATTTCTTTTTAAGGCATAGATGTGTTTCTTTTAACTGACTTTTTTTTCATTCATTCTTTTTCACTTTTTCTCTCCTATGCTTACTTCTATTTTTGTTTCCTGTGGTTGTTTGGTCTTTGGAGGGTTTTTTTGTTGTTCTGTCAATCTCAATGCCTCTTTGTCCTCCATTTCTTCTCTGCCTGGGTTGGGCGTTGAGATTTGTTTGCTTTCAACCAGATCTTCTGTGGGTGGCCAGGAGCATGTTAAAGAGCAAGCAGGTGGCAGACTGGATCTGAAGGCGTCTCCTAGATAACTCTCCTGTTACTTATTTGTGTCCAGATGGAAAGATTTGGCTGATAGTCCCAGGAACTTGGCGCCTTCTCTGAGCAAATCTGGAGAGTGCCATGTGGTACCCATGCAACAAGAAGGGTGAGCAGTCCTTATTAGGATGAAGTTATTTCCATCCTGTTCAGAAACTCTGCCTGCCACATGGCCTGTCCCTTTCTTTTCCCCTTTGCTTCTATAACCAGTACGAGGCCGAGTGGTATCCAGCCACCTGCCAGCAACAGTAGTCCTTAGCTGCTTAACTAAGCAGTGCAAGAAGCTGGACCAGTTTTTTCTTCATGATAGCGCCGAGAAGCCTGTGGAGATGAGAAGTTGGAGTATTTCCTAGCCCTCTTGCACACAGAGAGTTGGATGAACTGGCTGGTGGGCCAGCAGAGGTGCTGGGCATGGGCAATGCAGTTGCGGTCTTGGGGAGCAAGAGCCCATCAGCTCAGTGAGGCTTAGCAGCTAATTAGTGCAATTAACAAGTCAGAGGTGGCAAAACCTAATGGTATGGCCAAATAAGACACCCCAGACCAATCTGCCATGTGTGTCAGAGGTCTGGTTTATCCGAACTTGTCTCTTCTGTGGCCAAGACCCAGACAAGTGCCCTTTCACCGCTGCACTGAGCTTCTGCATGTGGGAACTGTCACTGCTGCCCTGCTTGCTCCTCCATGATTACTGGAGGAAGGAGAAGCAGCACAGAAATTGCTCTCAAAGTTGCAAAGTACGCAGTCGGGTATCTGAACATGGACACTGAAGACTGCCACCAATGTAACACACTGCTGGAGATGTCCTGGGGCTGCCAGGGCAGGGAGTCTCCATGAGCCTGGGACTGCTTTCTTGTGCTTTTCTTCCCCTGCTGCTTTTGTCTGCCCTGTGTGTTGCTGCAGGGCAGGGCCCACTTCAGCAGTATGTGTACCTCCAAACAAAACCTGATCTCATCTGGGGCCTGCAGGCACTGCTTGTTAAAAGCTGTCACAGTGGCAGGCTACCAAGTGCTGATCCCAGCCTCCCATGCCTCCCTCTCAGCTAACCACTGGCAGGGCTATCCCTAATTCCTCACATTTACAGGGATGTGTGCTCCCTGTGAGGAGAAAACATCTGTTGAGTAGTACAAGTAATGTTTCCTCTTATCAGGGCTGACCATGTGTTGGCAGGGTTTCCTCTTGCCATCAGATTGTGTGGGACAATCCCCCACCATGCACAAAGGGCCTTGAGAGCTTGTCTGTGGAATTCTATAAAGCTGGGCTTTGCCTGTGCTGTGCTGAGTGCCAGTGACCACTTAGAGTCATTAGCTACTGGACCTTAATTCACAGAATTATAGGATCGTTTAGGTTGGAAAAGACCTTTAAGATCACCCAGTCCAACCATTAACCTACACTACCAAGTCCACACTAAACCAATCAAGGGTAGACTAGACTAAACCATGTCCCAAAGTGCCACATCTACCCATGTTTTGAACACTTCCAGGGATGGTGACTCCACCACCTCTCTGGGCAGCCTGTTCCAATGCTTGACTACCCTTTCCGTGAAGAAATATTTCCTAATATCCAATCTAAACCTCCCCTGGCACAGCTTGAGCCCATTTCCTCTCGTCCTATCGCTAACTACATGGGAGAAGAGCCCAACACCCACCTCACTACAACCTCCTTTCAGGTAGTTGTAGAGAGCGATAAGGTCTCCCCTCAGCCTCCTCTTCTCTAGGCTAAACAATCACTCAGCCGCTCCTCATAAAGCCTGTGCTCCAGACCCTTCACCAGCTTTGTTGCCCTTCTCTGGACATGCTCCAGCACCTCAGTGTCTTTCTTGTACTGAGGGGCCCAAAACTGGGCACAGTATTCCAGGTGCGGCCTCACCAGCGCCGAGTACAGGGGGACAATCACCTCCCTGCTCCTGCTGGCCACACTATTCCTGATACAGGCCAGGATGCTGTTGGCCTTCTTGGCCACCTTCTTGGCCTTCTCTCATCTATAACAAGCTCCTGACTGGGGTGTCATCTTCCTTTTCAGTCCCCAATGTCCTTGTTTCGGCTGGGATAGAGTTAATTTTCTTCCTAGTAGCAGGCACAGTGCTGTGTTTTGGATTTAGTAGGAGAAGAATGTTGATAACATGCTGATGTTTTTAGTTGTTGCTGAGTACTGCTTATGCTAGTCAAGGACTTTTCAGCTTCCCATGCTCTGCCAGGTGCACAAGAAACTGGGAGGGGGCACAGCCAGAATAGTTGATCTAAACTGACCACAGGGCTATTCCATACCATATGACGTCATGCTCAGTATATAAACTGGGGGGGGGGGGGGGGGGGTTGGCTGGGGAGCAGCGATTGCTGCTCGGGAACTGTCTGGGTATTGGTCGGCAGGTGGTGAGCAATTGCATTGTGCATCACTTGCTTTGTATATTATTATTACTATTATTATTATATTGTTATTATTATTATTTTACTTTATTTTATTTCAATTATTAAACTGTTCGTATCTCAACCTAGGAGTGTTTCTCACTCTTACTCCTCCGATTCTCTCCCCCATCCCATCGGGGCAGAGGGAGTGAGCGAGCGGCTGCATGGTGCTTAGTTGCTGGCTGGGGCTAAACCACGACACCCATCTAAATGAAATTTTCAGGAGGATCAGTTGCCCTCTGACTAGGGCAAGTCATCTGGGTCTTGCAGTAGGATGTAAAGCTGCTGTGACAGCTCTCCTTTCCCTGGGTGCTCCAGAGCACCCTTGTGCAGGAGAAGGACATAGGCTGTCCTTCTAAATCTAAACCAAATAGGACTCACCATGCACAAAGGGCATTGGTCCCATGCAATGTTTGCATTGTGTAATGTTCCTACAGCAGCTGTGCAACCCTCATTAAGTATCTGTGAACCCCTATAGAGAGAGAAATCCATTGGAAACTGAGGTTTATTAATTCTACTGCTCACAAATGGTTTGTTTTGCTACAGAGGAAAAGCTTTATTGCTCTTGCCCAAGCTCCATAGCACAAATGTGTGGGAGGAGGTTCTCTGCTTGTCCTTGGTATTTCCATCTTGGTCTTCAAGCTAGCCTAATGCCTCCAACCATTTCCCAGCTGGGGAGAAAACAACCTGGAGGTTAAAGCACATGTCTGTGTGTGTGTCGGGAACCTTGTTACTGAGGAGTCAGCCAGGCACATGATTATCTCTTTAACCATTTGGAGGAAAGAAAGAACTCCAGATCATCACTCAGTGCCTGTGTGAGCGTAAAATAGCTGAGCTGATAGTCTTTTTGCTCAATTAATGTTCTGCAGCTCTGGGTGGATCCTTGGCTTTCATCAGCCTCCAGCATTCTTGAGTTGCTCTCATCTTGAGGCTTTTTTGTACAAGTCTGATGGGGTGTTGAGAAAGGGTGTATCTTTCAAGTGCTTACATAGAGGCACATGCCTCCTTTTCACTTCTGAAGAAAAATGAGATGGCTTTGCTTATCTGAGGCCTGTCTCCGGTGTTGGAGGAAAAACAGGCATCCAGCCTGGGAACATCATTTATATCAGGGGTTACTGCAGCCACACCACTGGTAAAGGGCCACTGCCTGTCCCCATCCCCTTTAGAAGTCCCAGGCACAGGGGATATTAGGAAAGCATGGTGCAGGTGGCAGGGGGTTGCATCTAAATGACCCCAAGCACTCTGCTGCCTGTTTAAAATAAGGTGGACCTGGGATTAAGTCTCTTTGGCTGGAGGAATATGTGGGGTGGCCCCAGCTGTAATTCCTACATGGTGAGAGCAGGACTTGGTGTTCTGCATGCTGACTCCTGACTGTTTGTTTCCAGGGGATGAGCTGGAATACATTCGCCCCAACGTCTACCGGAATATTGCCCGACAATTGAACATCTCGCTGCACTCGGAAACAGTGGTGACAGACGCCTTCCTGGCAGTAGCTGCGCAGATTTTCACTGCAGGTACTGTGCCCTGACAGATATGCAGACAGGGCTGGGCAGAAAGGAACAGGATGGAGCCACCTGTCTCAGAAGAAGGCGTGTTTCTGGGATGGCCTGCAAGGTGGGGCATGGTTTCTGAAAGGGCTGTGGGCAGTTTGGCAGTGTGCCCTGCTTTAATGATTTAATGAGAGCTCCTCTATGCTCTGTTGTTCTGGCAGGGAAATGCCCTGTTTTATTATATCCTCCTGGCAGGTTCTCGCTCATTCTGGAAGGCATCTCCTGCCCTTCCTCGTTAGGAGGTGGTGTTACCTCATTGCACAGGGAGGTCACTCATTCCAAGCTCCTTTGCTCACCATTGGCAACTGGAGAAGATTCATTACATGGGAGCCTCCCTTGTTCCAGCTCATGCTGCTGATGCTAGGAGCCAGAACCAACTCATCACAAGGGAGTTCCTCTCTTTCTGGCTTCCTTTGCCCCAGCAACAGCCAGAACTGTGATGGAGCCTGCTGCTTCCAGTTGCTGCTTCTCCTTTCTTCATACTCAGAGAGACAGGAGTCTCGGCCCTTGAGGCTAGCTGTTCCAGACAGGCAGGTGCTTTGAGCTTTCTCACTGCTTAGACATGAATGTTCTTCTGCTTCTGTTTCCCAGGGATGATTGTCAAAAGCAAAAGTACATTCTGTGCTGTGTTCCTGTGAGGGAACCTCATCCTCCCTGAAAACTCTCCCTGCCTGCGATTAGGAATGCAGTCTGGGGGAATCAAATCTCCATGTAAAACGTTTCTCTTCCCTTATGTCAGGCAAGTCTTGACACGTTGTAGGCAAGCAGTGTCTGGTTGCGTTGTCCATGGAAGTAGATGTTAGAGACTGGAAACAAAACAACAACAACAACAAAAAAAAAACACAACAAAGACAGCTACTTGCTAACAGTACAGTAGTGTGAAAACACTGGATCCAGTGACATTGACATGGGAAGTGTCACAAGAGGCAGTGATTCTTGTTACTCTGAGAGTAGTTGGTACAGAATAGAAGTACAGGTTTCTGTTGTACTTTCAAATAGGCTTCCTCACTCAAACCCCTTTTATCTTCACAACTGGCTATGCATCTTTATGCGTATGAACTGCATGGGAACCACTGAAACCCTAGAGAAGCGCAGTGCTGACATCCTGGACTTCAGATCTGAAGTGTGTGGTGGTGGAGAGCACAGATCCTCTCCAGAATCACAACAGATGACGAAATAGATCTCTGAGGGGGACTTGCAAAAGCATGGCTCCCAGCAGGTCTAGTAGGGCAGATATACTCCCCAGATCAGGGAAACTGAAGTTGTGCCATAAGAAATGGGTGGAATTGGATCCTGTAGCTAGTACTGTAGCCCTCAGCATCCTTTCAGAGCATGCCTGGAATGCAGATTGCCTTTGCACTGGGCTGGCTTGGGAGGCCATGTAGGCTCAGAAAGCAAGAGCTGGGCAAGTATGGCAGGAATGTCTGAGTGTGGCTGTGTTCAAAGTGCAAGCGCCCTGTCTTGTCACTTAGTGCTGAGCTTTACTTGCATCAAGGCTTACAGAAAAACAAAGGTCAAGTTCGCACACTCAGGTATTTGTATTGTGGGTAAGTAGGCTGTCTTCTTAAATGACTATAGCTGAGTGCATCAGAACTGGCCTACCTCCAAGGCTGAAGTGACACAGGGAATTAAGCCAGAAAGGTGGATGGCTGCAGGTGGAGCAGAATGTGCATGCTGCTATGTTGCATAAACATGATGCTGGGGAGAAAGCCCATCTGGCTTCTGGGAGTCCTGCTCTTGCCAGTGTATATTGACAGATTCATTGAGAGCTGTGTTTTTTGGTGTTCTTCAACTTCTCAGCTCAGGAGTCAAGTGAAAAGTGTGGATGGTTTAAAATGTTTTTGTTGGACGTAAAGCTAGAAATTGTAACTTTTGGTTCTAAACTTGGGGTTTTCAGGGTAGTAAGAATGGGATCTGGACTCAGCCCTTTGAGGCTGGCAATGCTAGAGACTTTGGGAACATGGTAGAAGCCCAGGCTCAGGCTCTGTTGCTAATGCTGCCCCTCGTCTGGTGACACCATGCTGCATAGATGGCTGGCAGTTGGCTGGCTGCACAGGGTGTGGATTCAAACCTTCCCAGTACTCTGTATGCTCCATTTTTTCTTCTTTCTCATCTCTGTCTCAGAGCAACTAACAGGATAACCTGTAAGTGTGAAGCTGTGGTTGTGTATTCAGTTGCTTTTATCAATTTGTTGTTGTAATTTCTCTTGCTAGAAGGCTGCTGAGTGGCAGAGGGGGAGGAGTTTGCTGATTTTTAGCATTCCTGGATCCCAACTGCAGTCTCAAGACTCAGTATTTAATGCCAAATCCAGAAAATCGGAGTTGGCCGTGGCAGCCAGACATTCATTACTAATTTTTTTTTCATAGTTCAGAGGAAAGAGGCTCTTCTTGAGCAAAGGAAACAAAAGACT
Source organism: Pelecanus crispus (assembly GCF_030463565.1). Lineage (NCBI taxonomy): Eukaryota > Metazoa > Chordata > Aves > Pelecaniformes > Pelecanidae > Pelecanus > Pelecanus crispus. The sequence goes on along the minus strand of NC_134651.1, from coordinate 30,739,915 downwards.
CAAGTGCAGTCTGAGTTTTCATGCCAACTACCTATTGCTGAGTGCTAAAGCATCTCAGCCTGTTTCTCACTGTCCAGTTTATTAAGAAAACAGTTACAGTCTGACACTGCAGTGCCTAGACAGTCTGGGGAGCCCCATTAGTCACTTGCAGTGCCTTTCCAGCAAGGGGGTGGGGGATTTTGACCCTGTCTTGCTGGAGAGGTTTTCTCCTTAATCTTTTACATGGCCTTCTTCCACACTCTGGTCTGGTTTTCAGTCTTCACACTGTAGCTCTGGCTGTGCTCACTTCCTGTCCACAGTCTGCAAGTCCTGACTAAGCACAAGCCCTAGGTGGACCTGTCAAGAAGGCAAGACTGAGGACATCTGGTATCCTTGTTGGTCCCACTGCATGGGTACGTTGTACCATATTTGACTTTAGACCATTTCCAGTTACCTCAGGTTTGGCTTTTCTCTGGTGTAGCAAGGACAGCTTGAATCCCAATTACAGCAAGATTAACAGCTGAGAATGTAGGCATAAGGTGAGCAGGTCACAGAGCATGGTAAGGCTCAAGTTGTATTTTGCTTCCCTGTTTCCATACAACCTGTTAGTTATTCAGGGTGAGGAGAGGCCATCTGTGTGGAGACTGGCACCACAGAGCCCTGACCTGCTTTGGACATTGAAGGGTCTGCAGCAGCATCACCTCTGTGACAATACCACTGATTCTGGTGTGTGGTCCAAAGCTGCTCTGCAGCCAGCAGGAGACTTTCCACTGACCTTAACAGGCTTTGGATTGGGGTCTGCCTGAGCTGGCATTTACGTTACCTGTTAAAATAAATCCCAGAAGGCAGGGGTCACTTGGTGGAAAAACAGAAGAAGAAAAGGGAGATACTTTTTCCTTTCCTAAAGGAAACAGTTTCCTCCAGTTGGTAAGAGCTGCTAGGCATGAGGGCTCTCTCAAAGCTTTCATCCTGGTTTTGTATTGTTTTAGGTGCTCGTCAGTTTTTAATCAAGAGCGCTTGGGCTGAAGTGAACCCTGTACAACAGGGATGCATGGTTAATGGGTTCTAGGGAGAAAATACTTTCCCCTGAAGGAGCAAATGCTGTCAGAAATGCATCCCACTGCTTCCTCATTGCTTAGGCATTATGAGTTGAGCTTCCTGCCTTGTGCACGTCCTTCTTGGCTTCTTTCTCTCCACCAGAGGAAAGGATGTTGTGTCTGGCTGTATCCTCCCAGCTGTTGAAATGTAGCACTTGATCATGTTTCTCTTAGGTCTGATTTGAAAGTTAGGTTTTGATGCTGAGTGGAGTGGAGGGAAGTTTATTTGAGTAACCTTGGATAGTGCAGTGCTCTGAGACTCTGCGCAGTCATGTCTCATGGCTTCTTGAGCTCTCCCCTGGGGCAGGCAAGCTGATGTGCAGCAGGAACGCTTTCAAGAGTGGTCCTCTCCTGCTAATTCATTTTCCCCTGGGCTCACCAGTGTTTACATACCTTCAGCTCCATGACTGGCCTTGAGTCTGCAACTTGTATTTCTTGTTTTTTACAATGCCTTCTAAGCAGCTTTTCACATTTTCCATGTCCTTTTGTTCCATGTCTATGAGCAGAAGTTTCAGAGTTTTCTCTGTTTTGATCACTCCTTTCTGGACCAGTTTTCCATTCCCTCTTGTCATTAGGTCCTGTGCATGCTAGTCCACACAGTGAGAAGCTGTGAACACATTGTTTCTCTTGGTGATGAGTGCCCATTTCACCCAATGTGGATGGCAGCCAGATCTTTTGAGGAATTTGGAGTAAGACAATGTCTCTTCTCTGCTCATGTGCACTGGCCAGATGCAATTCCAGCTTATGCTGAAGGATGCATCAAGCAAGTGTCACCTTGACCGTGGCCTGAACATCACAGGTGACAGAGGCACTGCCCTGCCAGTAGATTGTGCTCCTCTACCCCTGCCAAGGGAATACTTGAGACAGAAAAGTTAATGGAGCTGGAGTCCTGGAAAAGTGCAGATGGGGGCTGCTGTGCCCTGTTCCCCTGCCCTGGCTCTGCCTGGAGCCCTCCTGGGGCAGAGGGACCAGCGACAGGCATGGCCCAGCTTTAGTCTAGAGCAGCTGTTAGAGGTGTCTGCTCTTCCCTTGCTTCAGAGCTCCCCTACAACATCTTGTGCGAACAAGAGCATAAGCTGTGCCCTGCTGTCTTGGTTGAGGAGCCCAGCCAGCTGTCTCAATCTTCTGCCACCTCCAGCAGTGGCAATAGGAGGTTCCATGCAGAGAAAGCAGGAGGGGATTTCCTCCTCTTCCACCCCTGTGGCCCAGCTCTGCTGGTAACAGGAAAAGCAGACTGAAAGATTCGTTTGACCCTTATACAGGCATTCTCTGTAAAGAGGAGGATAATGGGAAGTGACCGCTGAGCCCTTCACATCCATCAACACAATAAGCACCGGCCAACAACTTGCCCTCTTTCTGCTGTCTGTGTGAAAGGGAGATGGGCTCTGTCCATGTGCTTGGGAAGCATTCTGCAGCAAGCACTGCTATGTAGCAACCTTGGCAGAGAAGCCAGAGCTGAAGGGCTTTCTCTCCATCCTCCCTGGGAGGAGACACCTGGACTGACATGTCTGTAGAGCAAAATGCTTTCCTATGTATTAGGGAAATCATAGGTCTATTGAGCCTTTATCTTTCATAGGTTGTGGATACACTTTTCTCCTGTTGGAAAGAGAAACTTGGGTTTAAAACAAAATTAATCAAGACTGCAGCTGTCTTTCTCTACCAGGGTGGCCTCAGTCCCCTGTCAGTCTTAGTCACTGCCATGTAATTATCTCAAAGCTAATGGACTTGCTTCAGATACTTAAGCTGTCAGTAAAAGTTTGGGAATAAGTCAGTGAACTCTTCCCTGGAATTATGGGTAACTTTGGTTCATTTAACTCAAGATGCAAGGAGCCACATTTCTGCAGGGATGAAGAACAGCAAAAACTGACTTACATTAAAGTAAGTATAAGCCAGCTGAGGCTCTGGTCCAGGAGATTGTGGTCAGCAAGAGGTAACCCCTTAAACCCTCTTCATTGGGTGGAGAGGTATTGACCTGCAACAGGACAGCCTCTTTCTTGCCAGGAGAAGCCCTCTATCTAGTATTTTCTCATGTGGTTTCATAGCTTCTTCCTGGCTCGTTCTGCTGGCTGTCATGGTGACATGCAATGTGAGTAAGACAGATAAATAGTGTGAATACCACATAGGCAGTGAACTTCCTGAGTGACAGCTCTGGGGAAGGGACACCGCAGAGTCTACTCAGAAAATAAAATCAGAATAAGAATAACAGCCAATTTAGCTATATTATGTCGTGGTTTAGCCCCAGCCAGCAACTAAGCACCACACAGCCGCTCGCTCACTCCCACGCGATCGCTGCTCAGGAACTGTCTGGGTATCGGTCGGCAGGTGGTGAGCAATTGCATTGTGCATCACTTGCTTTGTATATTATTATTATTATTTTACTTTATTTCAATTATTAAACTGTTCTTATCTCAACCCAGGAGTGTTTCTCACTCTTACTCCTCCGATTCTCTCCTCCATCCCATCGGGGCAGGGGGAGTGAGCGAGCGGCTGCATGGTGCTTAGTTGCTGGCTGGGGCTAAACCACGACAATTAATAACTTCCTCTGATCTTGGAGATAGTGCTGGTGAAGGACAGAGTATCACAGGAGACTCTGAGCTACTGCTGTTACTGTTGCTGCAGAGCCTCACAAAAGCATCATCTGTAGATTTTGATCTCATATCAGTCATGAGTGAGAAATGGCTTTTTTGGAACACTGAATGGATTTTCTTCAGTCTAACAAGCCATTCCTGTGGCTGACATTTGAACAACTTCTCTAAAGTTTAATACTCTTTTTATTAAAAAAGAAAAAAAAAAAAAGCAATTCCCAAAAGTGTTAGTGTGAGTGTCCCTTTTGAGGCACTAAGTGGAAGGATTGTGGAAATGCTCTGAAACCTGCATGTATTGTAAAGGAATGTGGGGAACTCTGCTGTGGTGTGAACAGGCATGAGGAGTCTGGAGCTCCATCCCGGAGAGATGGGCCGGGGTGCTTGGGGGTCCCAGGGTTTTGATGCGGGAAAGAGGGAGACTCTTCATTTCAATGGTATTTAAGGGTTTGCTTTCTTAGCTGATAGATTGCTGAGCACATCCAGTTTCCCGATCATGTGTTTAACCACTTCTGGTCCTTCGATCTTGTGACTTGAACTAATCTTTCCTTCCTTTCACCTGTTTTCTTTCTTGTTGCACCCCAGCAAGAACAATTTTTGTGTGTTTTTTAAATACTGAAACTTCACCTGGCTTCTGGCTGCATTTGGGAGAGACCTTGCACAGACTCCATAGAGACCTAACACTGTAAAATACTTCACAGTATGCTTGTCAAATACTGCTATTCCAGATAATAAAGTAAGGGGGAGAATTAAACTTCCTAGCAGATCCAAAGGAAGTCCATATGCCGTTGTGCTGTGGTAGTTCTTCTGCATGGGTGCAGAAGGGTTGTGTTTCCAGGTCACCAGTCCTGATAAAAGCCTGATGAGGGACTGCTGGCTGCAATGTTTAAGCATGGAGGATTTATGCCCAGTGGTGTTGGCAAAGTGTGGGGGAGACCCAGGGAGGTTGGCCAGTACCCAGAACTGAGCTCGAGTGCTTATCGCTAACACTAACAGGAAGATGACTGCTGCTGGGACAACTCCCATGGAGCATTTGCTGCTGGCAGGTCAGCCTAGCAGGAAGGCTGTTTTCTGGGAGATTAGATAACTGACTGACACTCTGTCCCTGCACTGCCTTCAGTGGGATAGGATATGCAATGTTAAGTATTGTAGGCAGAGTGGCCAAATTCTTGAAGCTACCTGGTTTTCAGGCGGGAACTGAGGCATACGCCTTACACGGAGGACGCCAACACTCTTGGCCCTGTAGCTTTGCCTCCCTTTTCTGCTCTTGTGTCATAGTAGAACTGACTGAAGATGCTTATCTCACGTGTGCTTTGCGTGCCACATTGGAACAGTCTCCTCTGATCTGGAAAAAAACAGGAACACTTTGTCTAAAGAGTGCTAAGTGTTGCACTGGCAACAAAAGCCCCATGTTGCTCAAACTCTTTGAATTCAGTTGCCTCCTGTGCAGCATGTGCATGGCTGAGAGTTAATGGCAATATAAATAATGGTGGTGCACATCTTCCCTATTTTCATGATGCCTTTGGGCTGCTTTCTCCAAAGCTGTGCACCCAGTGCTAAGAGGGGGGGGTCAAAGCATGCCCAGGTCAGATCATTTAATTCTGCTCCTCCAGGTGAAGTGTTTTCCCCAATCCTGGTCCCCTCATATTTCCTTTCCTCCATGGTAGAGAGCATGCAAAACTGTGGCTGCACCTGAACTCAGCTGCACGCATGCAGTGTGGGCACATGTAATGAAGGAGAGCTGTTTCCCTTGAATATTCAAGACTGAACTTTGTGTGTGTGTAAATCTGAATGACTTTTCTTCTTTTCATAGGCATAACGTGGGGCAAGGTGGTGTCTCTCTATGCTGTGGCAGCTGGGCTGGCAGTGGACTGCGTGCGGCATGCACAGCCAGCCATGGTTCACACCATCGTAGACTGCCTGGGAGAGTTTGTCCGCAAGACCTTGGTGACATGGCTGAAAAGGAGAGGAGGCTGGGTAAGAGGTGCTATCTGATCAAGCTTGCTTCCACACATGCAGACCAGAAAATATCCCATTTAATGAAAGTGAGAGTGCCCCCACTGCAGCTTTATGCAGAAAAACGTTGAATGAGATTCTCTTCCACAGCCCTGTGGCCACCATTGTCCTACTTACACCTGTGCTAGACTCCATATAGCTCTGTTACTGCCTCATGGTCCCGTCCTCGACCATATCAGCTGTTCTGGTCCTCAGCTTCCTGCGTAGGTGTGCCAGACTAATTCAATCCTGACCCACCAGGACCTTTTCTGTTCCTGACCTGAATATCTCTGGAGCTGCCAGCCAGTCATAGCGGGAGACTGTAAACAGGGGTCATTCTCTTGGGCAGCTGTTTTCTAGAAACTGAAAAAAATGAGGCCTGCCAAGTTAATTCCCCTTTCACCTGCCCCACCCACAGTTCCCCAAGTCAAAGCTTAGTATATTAACATGACTTGCCACCATAAGGAATTTTAGAGGGATATTAAAACCTAGTAGTTTGTGCCATTCCCTGACCTGACCCTGACAATGCTTCTTCTGATGTAGCTCAAATTGTAGTGCACTTATGCTCTGAAGGGCACTCAACACCCATTGACAGTGGGAGGGTTCATGGCTCTGTCACTGGCCTGCTCCGAGACTCTGGATAAGGCACAGTGCTGCTCTGCGTTGGAGTGTGGCTCCATCTCATATGGCTTTAAGCATCTGATTTTGTTGGTTATCTTTATACACAACGGGAAATACAATGCTCCTGTGGAGGATGGTTTAGAGTAAGAGCTTTACTTTGGTGCTGTGGAATAGCCAGACACCTTCCTAGTGACCTCCCCAGGAGACTGAGATGACTGGTTGGCTATGTTAGCGGTTGGCACCTGGATGATCCATCTATGTGCAGGGGTCTCAGTGCCTTGCTGGCAGGATATAGACACTGCTTGGAGTGATACAGCCAAAAGCACTTTGGTGTACTGCCTGGCAGATGCTGCCTGGAGCTAAATATTGCCATATGACACCACTGAGCTCGTGGGACATCTTGTTCCCATGGCATGCGCTCTTTCCAGACTGAGCCACTGTGGCAAATTCCCTCCTTTCCAAGAGGTGATATTTATTCCTGAGCCGTCAGGAACAGTCAGGCTCCCCACCCCACACAGACCCAGAGAGAGGGGGATGTCTTTTTCCAAACTGAGCATTGCTCCTCTGTGCTGAGACTTCCCACGTGTGCCTGTAGCTGATTCAGTCACCTAGTTTCTCCAGGAGTGAAGGCACTTTTTTGATGAAGGGCAACTGGAAAAGTAGCGCTGTTCTGATTTTGGATCCCTTGCATTTACTTAAGTGTCATTGCCACCTTAAATCATCTCTGCCCTCTCTAAAACTGTGTGACCTTGAGGCCAGCTGAGTCAGGGAACTGTTTGATTGGGCCAAAAAGTAACCTTTGATTTGAATGCCCTGATCTGTTTCATTTTGCATCCACACAAATAATTGTGCCAAGGTAGGTGAAGAGGATATCCTGGGAAAGCAATTGATTAAGTAGCACTGTTCCTGCCTGTGAAATCCCTGCCTCAGTATCATTTGAGGCTTACTTTAACTGGGTACCTGTAGAGCTGATTGAAGTGTGTTCTCTGAAACAATTTTTCCTTTGGAAAAAATCCAGTTTCATTAAAATTGAAATGTTGCATAGGAACTTGTCTCCTCCTGGTTTCCAACTAATTTTTTTCTTTGTTTTGGTGAAGCATGCATGTCCTGATAAGTTAGCATCCTGTTTTAATTTTTGTATTACATTATTAGAGTTCAAAACAGGGTGTTTTGATAGTTCCAAATGGATATTTTTGAAAGTTTTTTGCATAGCGAACAAAACGCAAAACCCATCCCCAGACCAAAAGTGGTTCTTTGCAGCTGAGGAGATAAGTCCTGTCCACTGCTAGCTCCTTCTACCAATCATCCCTCTTTGGATGGCCAGCACATTTCTATTGGAGTTGCTGAACCTATGCTGCTTGCTCTTGGGGTCTGGCCCTCAGAAAAGGAAGCCAATCTCACTGCCCCCGGTCAAACAAAGCGACTGTAAAAGTTGCTGGGTTGTGCTGATTACAGCCTGTCTCCAGTACCTTTATCAGCATTTTTGGGCTGCAACAAGGAGATATTTTCCCTCTAGAAATGAGTGGTTCCTTCAGTGTGGGGAAAGGCTGCTAATCCTCTTGCCATCTTGTGCTGTGCTTCCCTGAATGTTCTTCCTCCTGATCTAGGCACTGCAGTGTGGCATTTCCCAGCCTTGTTCACAAACGGGCCAGATGAAACAGCTCTGTAGTGGGGACCCTTTCATCTGGTGCCTGACCTAGCTGGTTGTTAGTTTGTCTTGGCATGGAGTCCTTGTTTTCCCTGTGCACATGGCCCCTGTCTCTTATGCATCGGCTCAGGTTGAAGCTGCCAAGAGGAACCACCGTGCTCTGAGCTATTTCAGAAAAGCCACTGTGGAGACCTTGGAAAGGCATTTGAAAGTGTCCACTCAGCAGTAGGTTCCCATACTGCTTCCATAGGGTGGAGAAAGACCCTACACCCCAAAGCCCAACCCAAAACAAACCTCTTAGGAGAAACAAGAAATGTTTAACCCTTTGAGGCATCATCTCTCCCTGGGGAGAGTTTGCAGCCTCAGTAGGGGCTTTACAGTAGAATAGAAAGTTGTGGGGTTTTTTTTTTTTTTAGCAGCTTTTACATATATTTGCTATGAAGAAGAGCATGTGACTTGAACTTGAGTGATTAACAGGCAAAGATCAAGCTGCTATTGCAAGGGTTTATCAGTGCCTCACAAGACTCAAAGACCTGTTTTGTTAAGTAGCTTTGAAATTTTCAATTCCAGTGCCTTATCAAGTATGCTTTATGGATAACAATAGCTAAGGCAACTGTTAAACAGCTGAGCAATTTTGTTTATCTAAGCAAGCACCATAGAAATTTGTAAGTGCTTCTGACTGCAGCTCCTCTTGATTAGCTGCAGTGAGGTCATTGCCTTTGGTAGGACATAGCACAGCTTTAAAGAGTTCACACTCATCTGGAAGTTAACCCTCTGCAGCTATAATCAACCTGGTGTGCATATTTGGGCCTTGTACTGGTTCACGTGAGGCACTAAAGCCCTTCAGAGCTTAGGGTAGCTGATCAATAAGAAACCTAACATCTGAATACATGTTCAGACAGGTACCTGCACATCATGACTTCTCTTGACTTGTGTTTTAAATATGACACAGTGACAGTCCCTAAAATTGGACAGGCTGAATTAGTTCAGACTTTTTTCAAATGCAAATAAGGTGAGTTTGCTAAGCCATCACTGAAAGCATTTAAGCAGACCCATTTTACTTTCCTCCACAATACAGATAAAGTACCTATAACCACCAGTAGTACATTGCAGTGTCTTCTGTTATGTGCTATCTTGGCTGCTTGCTACATTTCCTTGCGCTTTTGTAGCTGTAGGCAGCAGCATTTCCACACCTTGGTTGTCAGCCTCAGGAGCATGCCATGTGTTTATTCACCTTCCTCCTGTCATCCTGTTTCTTCCCATCCTTGCATCCTTCCTATCCCCCCATTCAGGGAGGAACTGCTGGAAGTATGTGGGAGGCTGTTGAGGCTGCTGTCAACAGACCTTTGGTCTGTAGATGACGGTGGAGTTGGTTAGTGCAGCTATAGTTACTAACTGGACACAGGGATTTGTCCCTTCAGTCCCCCTTTTGTTGTCTTCTAATTATTACTAAAGTTGGTCAGGCAAGGCTCACCCATGTCTTGAACACGGGTGGAAATACTGGAAAAGATTATTGGAGTATTCAGAAGCTCTTGTGTCCCATTTTATGGGAGGAACATCTTAGGATTTAGAGTCTGACTTCCCTCTGCTTGGTCAATGAGACACGTGTGTCAGAAGGCAAACTTGGAAGACTGCTGAGCTAAGCCTGCAAAGAAAAATCTTTTGGGGCTCATGAATATTTGCCCTCCTTGTGACCTGATTCTTGTTCACAATTGCCACCCAAAAGCTGTTTCTGAAAACGGTGTCAGGTTGATGTGCTAATGGTGCTCCCTCTGTTACAGAACTACAGGCCATATCTCCTTGTGCTAGGCTGAAGTTTAACCGCAAACTCAATTATATTGCTGGCAGAACTTTGTTTCCCCCACAAGAAGATGCAATTTTCTATCTACCTCTGTCCTGTTCACTTCACCCTCCAGATATTTTCCACCTCCTCTTCCAAATGTCAGCTGAGATCCTGTCTTCATGAATTTGCTGGATTGTTGTTATTTTTTATTCATTGCAGGCCAGCTTCTATTCTTGTTAATACTTGAAACCAGCTGCCCAAGCGATCTTTAAATCTGGCCCACGTGCCTGGGAGGCATCTCTGCCAGCATACATATTTCCACAAACAAAGCTTGTATTGCTTTAGATTTAAATTGAGGGTTGGCTTGCTTGAATGAGTTCCAAATAGAACATTAAGGCAAGAGAAAAAGTGCAAGCAACTTGAGCCGATATTAAACAGGACAACCTCTGGGAAGCATCTTGCTTTACAGAAAAGGATGAGAATGCTGATATTGCCAAGGCTTCCTAGCTCTTTTGAAAAGGGGAAGAAAGTTTCTTTTATTTAGCTGTTCAAAATGGAAAATGGTTGACAATCTTCCTGTAGCATTTCTTTCCCCAGGGGTGGCTGAAAAGGGGGATACTTTGCCTTGTTGATGCAGAATGAAGAAAGTGTATTTTGCAGAGCTCTTGAGCCTGGTTTAATAACTTGCAATGTGTGGAAGTGTCAGAGCAAGCATTTGTGGCTGTTGAAGGTGTGGTAAAGTGGTGCTGCAGCAGCAATGGCGCAGTGCCGCAGGTTGTGGGGCTGGAAGAGTCTGCAGCGGTGGTTCTGGGCATCTCTCTCTGATGATCTCTGTTCCCTCCTTGTTAGGCAGACATCACAAAATGCGTGGTGAATACTGACCCCAGCCTTCGCTCCCACTGGCTTGTGGCCGCTGTTTGCAGCTTTGGTCACTTCCTCAAGGCTATCTTCTTCGTCCTGCTGCCTGAGAGATGAATCCGAGTCACCAAGTGCAGCCCCCCTACCCCATTTTCCCCCACCCCACTCCAGAAGCAGTGGTAACGGCATTCTTTGAAGAGGAGGAAGAGAAGAACCGGGACAAACAAAAGGCTTGTTCTCCTCTTCCTTCAGCTGGGAGCAGATGATCAACCACAGTCTCCTTTTCGCAGCCACAGGAGCCTCTCTCACCATTAATCCTTTCAAAAGTCTTGTTTCCCTGGATGACTTGTGTGTGTGGCCTGGACATTGCTGGGCACACTGACTGCAGCTGTGTGCAGTGTGGACTGTCAGACATCTGTTCCTTACGGCTGTGTTGCATGCTTATGCTAGTGCCAGGCAGAGCGGAGGAAGAAGGGGATATTATTTGAAATGGGATAGAAAATAGGAGAGGGGGAGAGTCCCTCCTTTGCTCCATGTGATTCCCCTTTCAGTCCTCAGACTTGCCTTGTGTGAATTCTTGTTCCATTTGTGCTCCATCTCCATCCATCCAGCTCCATCTCCTCCTTTATACCTAACTCTGACTTGCTGGGCTCTGCCCCCAGCACAGCATGGTTGGAGGGGATAATGCAGCTGTGCGTTTTTAATGTGACAAAACCAAACATACGGTTGTCCAGCACTTCTCCCCGCTTATCTTGGAAATCAGACGGAATGGTGTGTGAGGGGTAGGACTAAAGGGCAGTTGCATGTGATGCAGTTTGCAAGTGTATTTCATAGACCCCTCTTACTGCACTCAAAAGCTGTTTCAAACAGGAGAACAAGGGGCAACGCCTTCAAGCAACAACTCGGGACTGAATTTCACAATGAAGAAAAATGTTTTCTCTACTGAGATTTCTTCACAGCTAAGCATGTAAGTAGGAAAGGCTAGGGTGCATGGACAGGGATTAGGGAAACAGTAAGTGAACTGTCTGGTGTTGTGAAGGGGGAAAGCTGTGTCAAAAGTACTTGGTTTATGTTTCTCCTTTAATGTCTTTGGAAGTACAACTTGCAATCTTCTTTGTAGCAAACAATAAAAGAAAATAGGTGGTGTTTCACTATTGCAAAGGGTATTGTATTTGTTTCCAGAGTTAAAAATTCCAAAAAAGGCCAGAACAGTGCAGAGACAAACACTCAGGCCATGCTAAAAATACTTCAGCTTTTCCCCTGGTAGAACATGTTAACGTGTTAAAACTACAACTGGCCCAGTTCATGCTAGGAATTTAACCCATGTTGTTACCACATCAGAAACATGCTGTTTTCACCGACAGAAACAGAGCCTTGCTGCTGTCGGCAGGGGAAGGCTTGTGGAGCCTCTTCTCTGCCAAAGCCTCACAGGAGACACCCTGCTTGGTGCCTTCCTCCCAAGAGCGTGGCGTTGCAGAAAAACACTGTTCTGGATTAAGAACATGTGGCGTTATAGGAGTTTTTGCTGGTTTTTTTTTTTCCTGACTTCCCTCCCATACCCTGTGTTTATAGAAGGGCTTTACTGTTTCCATGCAGAAGTTACAATTGGGTTTGAGAATAAAGCAAAGCCTTTACTTTTTGGTTATATCTGTGTGATGGGTTTCTGCTAGCAGTTAGTAGTGCTGTGCTCTGACGAGCAGAACCACTGGCAGAGGATATGTAGGTGGTTATACCCTTGCACGGTCCTGCTTTTGACTGGTCTAGCCTTTTGCACTTCTGCTGATGCCTTGACATATGGGTACGAGGCCCAGCTTTACCTGTAGTACTACACTCGCAGTGAAGGGTGCTTTACCAGCTCAGTCTACTATAGTACTTTTTCAGTCGTACAGTAATTCTTGTGAGCAAAACCCTTAAAACACAACCTTCCTGGTCCCCAGTCCACCAACAAAAACACTCACTGAGAAGGAGAAAGCCTCCCATTCCTACTGAAGCTGCATGCTGCCTTTGACAGTGTCTAGGCAGACTTGGGCTACACTATTAAAAGTTGCGGGGGGGAAGTTATACTGACAAAGTTCCCAGTGTGGATGCAGCTGATGGTGCCTTGAGCTTGCTGCATTTTTTGTGTGTGTAAAGCTTGCAGCTGTTCCCCAAATAAAACCACATTGCCAAAGGGGTATTTTTCTTTTTTTTTCTTCCTGACATAATTATACCAACATTAGGGGTTTTGCTGGCACCTCTCCCACTTGGGATTTTCTTCTTTAGATTCCTGATAGATCTGGCTATGGAAACTTAGACCAGGTATAGCATACGTGGTGAACTAAACTAATCATGCTTTGAGCAGCAAAGAGGATCTCCTCTGATCTGTAGTAGATGCAGTAAAAGCTTTATAGTTCTTTGCAGGAGGATGCAGCTTTGTTGTCTTAAAGGAGCTTACGAAAAAGTAGACTTTGGATTTCTGGAAATACCCTGGTTGTGTGCAGACTTTGACTTTGACAGTTTCGCAGCTCATAAAGTCCAGCTTGCCTTATCATGCTTAGTGTTTTATGAAGTGTATATGAGTTAATGGAGCTAGCATGGTTGAACACTGGGACTGTCGAAACCTTTCTCAATTTAGATGCTGTTTTGAAATGTAATACTTAAGGCTATGACTGCTTTTTCAGTAAACAAGTGCTATCAGAGGGACTACTGAGGAACATGAAGAGTTAAATGCACCAATTAAGTGGGTTTAACAAAAAGATAATGATAAGCCAAATAAAGCAGCATTGCTGGAAAGGAATGTGTGTGGGTGAGAAGGGGGTTACAGAGGCAGGCAGGCAGACAAAGACTTAGTTGGGAAACTGCTGGTAATGAAGAGGTGGTGGAGCTCCCCACAAATAGGTTTCAGAGACTTCTCTGGCTTTTGTCTTGTTGCATTTGCTAGTCCCTGCAATGTACATACCAGAGCTGAACAGTGTGCTGCTCATCTTGCACTTAGTGTTAAACCAGGATGATACTTTTACCTTTCTCGCTCCTTCTGCAATAACCACATTGGCACCAATCTCGCTACCCAAATAAACAGCAAACAGCATTGTGCACACCGCTGTGCATTTGGCAAGCAACAGTCTCGAGCCTGATTCAGCCAAGTATTTATGTTGCGTTCAGTTTTAGTTGTAATATTTAGGCATTTCGGAGTGCTTCCAGAGGTCCTTTACAATCTCAACAGTTCTGTGGCTCTGTGACTTTTCTCTTTTGGCCAGTTCTACCTGATGGGAGACATCAGGGTTGGCTGTTTATCACCCCAATAAACATTTTCCTTTTATATGATTGGTGATGGTCCTAGGAGCATGTCTAATTTATTTAGCCGTTAAAGAAAACCAAGAATGTAAGTACCAAGGTTAGTACTATTATGGTCCTTCATATTGAAAGCCTGACTGTTGTTCCTCTTCCAGCATCAAAAAATGAAAATCCCCAAACTAGCCATCTCACATTTTTTTCTCCCCAGTGTTTCCAATTATCTGCTTGAGAAAATTGCTTGTAATGAAAGTTGCCTTCATTTTTTTTTAAGCTGTTTTGCTTGCATTGAATGTTCTAAGTGAGACTTACCTGTGCACAAACTGTCCCCAGTCACCTTTCAGTCCACTGCCCAATTTCATCCCCTTTTGCTAAAGGGCAGCAGTCACCACAGGGGCAGGGGACAGACCTTTTAGCACTGGGAAACATGGCTGCTGTTCATCCCGTTAGGCAGCAGTCACTTGGCACACATATAATCCATCCAAGCTTTTGCTGCCTCCTGCCATGCTGTCACACCAGAACAGGCTTGTGGGTATAGGGGGAAGGTGAGGCTGTTGCACTGGGGGCCAGGTGGAGGTATGGGAGGTGTCTAGGGAGTAGCGGGAGGAGGGAGAAAGGGTTGGAAATGGCATCTTAAATATTTTAGTGGATGTGAAGTATTTTGCAGATGAGAGTGGCCTGGGCATTATTACAGTGGGGAATGTCAAGGTCAGAGAGTTGAGCCTTCAGGAACCTGGGCTTCAGCACTCCTTTGTTCACAGAAGAACTTGCTTGGGTAAGGATTATCCACCCACCCTCCCCCGGCGCTGTCTTCATTCTCGGTTTCTTTGTAATAGACCGACATTCAGTCAATGGAAGTATTTGCTTTATCAAAAAGGTAGGGAGCAGAAAAGCCGTCTCAGCTTGGGTATTTCAATGACAGCCATTTGAGCAATGCTTATCGTGTCCTAGACCTGACATTGCTTTAACCACAGCCTTACTTATACCACTCCCTTGTCAAACATTGGCAGTAGGTTCACCTCCTTCAAAGCAACTAGAGAAACTAAGTGGTCTCAGTACCGCAGCAGATGTCATTTGTGTTCCTGCACTGCCTTTTCTCCTGTAAATGGAAAGAAAACAATCTGTGAAGCCCTTAATTTATCAGACTTGCATCTGTATTATATAGTGAAGTACAGAACAATATCGTCAGGGACCAACATTGAGGTTTCCTGGAAAACTGCAATACCAAACTTCCTCATTTTCAAACTTGTTGTTTAGACCCTGAGAAAAAGCTCTGCCTATTTTTTTTTTCTCCTTTTAATGTGCAAAGGCTGCAAGTGATTTTTCTGTGCAGAGTTAAACTGAATATGAAGCAGGTTTCAGGTCCCTTAGACAGCTTTCTGAAAAGGTCAGGCCCCAAAGGCATTCCGACAGCTTTGCCAAGAGCCTTCTTGATGTGCCTCTCATCAACGTGTGGCTCCTTGAATTTCTTTACTGTTGGTTTTTTTAAATCTAGTATTTATAATTTTTATAGGCATAAATTTGCCACAGATTAATTATTCTCTTAGGGCAATGTGAAAACAATGCATGCTACTAAATTAAAGACAAGAAAACAGCAATTTAATGTACTGCTGGCAGAGTCTATAAATTTCTTCTGTGCAAGTGGTTTGACAGATGGAGTTTAAATACTCCCTTGGAAAAGCCTGTAACCTCTTTAACTCTAAACATTTTGACCCACTGGGATTATGAGCCTGTAGCACAGCTAACAGAGTGATCCTTGGTTGAACTGTACGCTGTCACCCAGCACCTGGAAGTACATTGCATGTTCAAGCAGAGTCTGTGGGAAATAGAGTGCTCCTGGGTCAATCACACGACATGCAGTCCATGTCCAGGCAAGGTCAGATGGAAAAAAAAGCTTCCCCTCTCACAGGAAAAAAAAAAAAAAAGTATTGGGAAGGAATTTCCACCTTCTTTCCAGGCATATTTCAGAGCTTTAGTTCCGAAGAAATATCATCTCTTTTCTCTGCCCATAGACCAGCAGACAGCACTAGAGCTTGTCTTCTCTATCACTGCAGGAGGACTTGATGGTACATCTCTGCTTATGTCAAATACTGAATTGTGAAGGTAAGCTCAGAGAAAAAACACTGAAGAGATCAATCCCCTGTTGTTTAAAATTTCCACTTCTGGCCCTATCTCATGACCTTCAATCATACTTACGTTAAGCTCTGCATTTAAGCAAGATAAGGTGTGTTTTCTACCTCCAGAACACCCCCATCCCCTGCTGGAATGTGACTTGCACTGGGCTTCAGTCAACTGAAGGGCAGCTGATTTGGACTTTGGAGGTCTGTGGGCAGTACCAACCACCTTCATCGTCACTAATCTGATGGGAGCTGAGAGGACTGGCCCCATGGCAGGATCAGGCCCTGCAATAGCTCTCTCTGTCCCGCAGCACGAGGTACTCCCTCACAGTATCTCACCTGACTTTTATTAAGCAGCACCTGGAGTTCCCACAGCTGGTCCCTGCAATGCAGATCCATTCTGATGCTCTGTGACACTGTCCAGGTAACATAAAGCGACCCAAAGGTTGAACTTGAAACCCTCTCAGCATCAAGGTGTCACCTTTTTGCTCCTAATGTTGAGGCAGGAGCTGCACAGTGGCTGCCATGGGGACAGTTTGTTCCTGTTTCCCACCAGAACTGAGCATGGATTTTCTGGTAATCTAAGAAAGGGATTTAAAAAAGAGAAAAAAAGCACCTTTTATTTTGATCTCCTTGGCACTTCAAAAGAAAAATTAAATCACCAGTAAGCTGCTAGGACATACTTTGCTCTCCGTTCCTCAGCCAGAATGCCAGACTGCCCTCATTTAAGCCTGGCAAGCTTCTGCCATCAAAAATCCATTGCCTATGCTGTCAGACTTTCTTTCTCAATGCTTTAAGTGTAGGTTTGCTGCCAGAGCTCCTGGGGAAAGGTGTCTGACCCTCATGGCCATCTGACCCAGCAGGTTGTTTTTTCTCCCGGAGAAGGCAACCGTTTCCAAAATGTTTGGTGCTGCAGCAGAATTGGGTGCCATCGTGAACAGCATCATACCTGCAGCAATGCCCCCATTGCCTGGCATGTTTTTCTAGGGCTGACAGCATGCATTTCTGCAGGGTGGAAAAGGAGAAAGCACAGCAGGCATTTGAAAGGGAGCAAACAACCCCAAAAGTGTTGCATTGTGTTCAGAGCCTCTCCTGCCTACTGAAAGGATCTGGGTACATGCTGTTTTTTCCCATTGGTACTCACTGGGCTGATGCATTGCTGCAAGCCTGTAATTTGTGGCTAATGGTAAATTACTTGAAGCTGGGAAAAGATGCTTTGAATGTCTGTGCCTTTGGTTTTCATGGCTTAACAGGAGAACAGCACTACTAAAAATACTTACACATTCAATCTAACATTTTGTCACTGAGGGGGAGCAATGGATTCACAAAGTGAAGCCAAGGCTGTATATTATTGCAAGCAATAAACCTACTGGAGTCTGTAACTAGCTAGATCTAAATTATGAGACATCCTTCCCAAACCCTGCAGCACATCAGTGGGAAGACTGGAAATATTGCACAGCAGCTTTGCTTAAATTAAAGCAGTTTAATAAAAAGTTAGTAGTTTTATTTGTTATTTTGACATTGCATTCACAAACTGGAGGTTTTCTGTAGGGGTGATGACTGGTTGGAGTGAGGAAACTGCAGGGGACATCTCTGTTAAGTACATTAATTTCTGCTACAGTGAACTGCTGTGAAATAGTTATGTCTGATGCTATGAAGGCTGCATAAGAGGAAGTAAAAGTCACAGTAATATTGCTGCTGCAGTTGGTGGGCCAGTGTCCAAGCTGCACAGGACAGCCTGGCCTCCAAAGGGACTGGTTCAGGTCTGGCTGGAGGCTCAGGGAGATGCTTTGTACTAGGTGAGATTTTCAAGGCAGCCTTCAAAACCAGCCAGGCTCTGCACAAGCTGCACTGGCGTAAGGCATTATGGTAAGAACATCTGGCAAGAGTGGGCTTGAACCTGAGGTTGTGCCTGGAGCCAGGCAGGAATTCAGCCCCAAGGCAGGAGGGAAGAGCACTGCTGTCCATTGAGAGGTGACATTGCCCCCATCCCTCCATGTGGGCAGACTGCGAGTCTGTCTGTGCTGTACAAGAACTCAGGGTGGCGTGAACTTGCCCTCTTAGGTTGGAAAATGTTAAACTTGTGTGAATGAATGCTCAAGTCTAGTTTCTAACAATTCCCAAAGTGGAGGAGAGCTGGGCTGGGGTTAATAGTGTTCAGTCCTGAGCTTAGCACACGTACTAAGTCTGCCTTTAGTCTGCCATCAGAGCTGGCAGAAAGGTCGCCCCATTGGTTTTAGGCTTCAGCTCTAGTTTCCGAACTGGAACTGGAGGAGAAGGGGCATGTAACCATTGGGTGATGGATAAGGACACAGCAGCTCCCCGAGCAGCTGCTGCAGTGAGAAGGTACCTTGGCACCCACCTCAGCACTTTGGCCCTTTGGATCATTGCTGTGTGTCATGCCATGAGGCTGTTTATATTTGCTGCCTCCCGGCGTAAACACAGCTCCAGGGCTGAGCAGAAACAAAGTCTTGGGGACACCAGGAACCTGAACTGACAATGTGCTAAGGTTAATTTGCAGTGACTTAAATGAGCCTGTTTAGGAGTTCATAAAATGTAAAGCACTGAAGGAAAGGAGAAAGAAAAGCTGTAAGGAGCGCAGTGTGGTCCAGGAGTGTCCCGTGGATTCACAATGTACTTTCCAAAAAACAGTTATCTTGTGAAGATAGCTTCTTACTAAGAAGCATTTGTTGACTGCATATATTTATGTCTGCAGACATACAAATTTCAGTCAGCCCCTCTTTTGAAGGGAAGAAGAGCAGCTGAGAAAACATTTGCCCTTTTTTCAAAAAGCTTTATTTACTTTGGGATCAGAGTGATTCAGCATGGAGGCACCAGCTGGGCCTGGATGCAACACTGCACTTCCCTTGAAGCTGGGGTTGAGGATTATATCAAAAGTGGAATTTAATCCTGCTATCTTTCACTTAAAATATTTAGCAAAGTGCCTCTAATTTACTTCAGCAACTTCTCCAAGGACAGCAATGTCTTCAGGCTTTGAAGGAGTGAAGTACTGGGTGGCTTGTCTTGAGGAAATATTTTGAGAGGTAGCTGTGGTCAGCTGGAGAACAGGATGATTCTTCCCATGCTTGCAATCTTTTCCCCAGTCTTCCCTGGCTGCGGCTGGCCTCTGGCTCGTGTCTCACGAGCTGCAAGGCAGCACAGTGCATGTTGCCAGTAGCTGTAGGACTGCCAATGTGCCAGCCTGTGCTGGAGCAGCTGAGGCTGTGTGGGCATGCGGAGGGCTGTGGGGGCAGCAGCAGGAGGAGCAGGACTGCATGCAAATTCTGTTTTCTGCAGCATTTCCTGGCTTTTTCAGTGACTAATGATGAACTAGCTATGCAGGAAAAGGCACATTAAAAAGAACACAAAATGCACTTACCTTAAACTCTCATGCTGAAATTATTTTATGGTGCCATGGTTTCTGCATGGCCCGCCCTGACCCATTACCACTGGTAGTGCTGAGCTGCTCCCATCCCATGAACAAAAAACAAACAGTGAAGGAAGAAAGGAGCACTAAGGGAGCAAACAGGATGATTAATGTCCTGCAACCGACACTGTACAAAAGACCTGACTCCTCAAAGGGACCAAACAGGACAGCATAGCTGGCCTCTGCCTTTGCAGGATGCATTGTTCCCAGGCTGACCCTGTTTGTAGAGGAAGGCTCTTCCCCATGGTCTCAGTGCTCAGGGTGCTGGCTTTTGGCCGGGTAGGGGCTCCCAGGCAGTGCCAGCACTATGGGCAGGCAGCATGCCTAAGCTGCTGCAGTGGCTGACTGCCACACGGGTGCCAAGTGGGGACAACAGCCTCTAAGCATGAGCCGGTTGCTTTCCGTCTCCCCCGCCTTAGCAGACTTAAACTTTAACTTATGGAACACAACACTGTCTTTAAGCGCTTGGGAAAAAATTATGAAAATCCACCCCAGGCTCTCAGTGCCAGGCTGCATGGGTCCGTCTGTCTTTGCATGTCCCTTGGGCAGCTGGGAGCTTCAGACCAAGGGGTCAGACCAGGCACATCGCAAAGCTGCTCAGGGGAGAATGCTGTCAGATGCTGTTACTCACTGATGGCACTGGGATACAACAGAAAGACAGCCAGGCCAAAGCTGGCAAAAAAAAAAAAAAACAAACCTTCAGGAATTTCACAGCAACCAGGGAACAATTTCTAGCAGAAAAACTGTCCTAACCCTACAGTTATGCTATGTGATGAAGCTGCAGCTACAGTGAGTCAGTGGCAGGCACAGAGCTGTGTGGAGGAGTCAGTTCAGCAAGGCTGTGGCACTCAAGCCTTAGAATGCAGGGGAGCATCACACAAGACACCGGTGCAGCAATCTCATGCAACAATGATAGCATGAAACAGTCTCTCAGATTAATCCCGTGTATAAATCTGTGTTGGCTCTTCCATGCCCATTTACTGTCCCTGCCCTCTACAGAAAACCATCTCCCCTGGGTGCTTTGAGGGAGCTGCTTGCTCCACCATGTTTTGGCATGCAGAGGAGACACAAGCTCACGAGACGGTGGGATATGCTGTGGGGACACAGCTGTGTTAAGCTTCTGGGTGATGCTGAAAAACCAGCTCTTCTGTCTTCCTTCTGCCCAGTGCCATACACTGGGTTTGCTGAGTGCCTTGAACTCGAAGACAATCAAAGGGCTTTCTGACAAGGAGAGAGTACTTTGGGTATAATCACCTGTGCTATTAAAAGAACCAAATTGGTATTGGTTTTTGGATGGGATAAGATCAAGCAGCCTCTCCCACAACAGGAGGGGTCGTTAATCACGTTTTACCTGGCTGACAGCTCCTGAGCATGGACTTCACTGGAGCACAAGAGGCTGAGAAAGCAGAGCAGGGTTTAACTTGCCCCCTTAAAATGGGCAGGTTTAAGGGGGCAATGCTACATGCCTGCCCCTGCCCCTGCCCTAAAAGCCTGGTGTGATAAAGAGCAGCAGCCTCTCCCAGAGAGACTGTGGGCAGCATCCAATGCTGCTTCCCACAGCCAGAGCCAGAGGAGCTGGGGAAAGGCACAGCACCGTGTCCCTTACAGACCTCTCATGCACGCCGCCAACTTGCCACTGTTGCACTGGGGAAGGCAGCGCATGTTGGGGGAGCGCTCGGTCCCTGACAGAGGTGTATATACACGGCAGAGACAAATGGGATTTACAGCCACAGGCTTCCTGGCTTTACCTTCCAGAAGCAGGAGCGTCAACAGTGCACAGAAGACAGAAAAACATCTCAAAAGAGTAAAACCATTTGAAAACATGACTGTTCTCCAGGCACTCCTGGGACAACATAAACAGAGTGTTTGGAAAAAACCCCAACACCTTCCTCTCCTCCATTAGTAACAGTTCAACCTGCTGAAAATACGTTATTTGATTTAAAAAACAGTCTGGGAAAGTAAACATTGACCTCATCTGTGCAGCTCCGGTCTCTCCAAGCCAGTCCTAAAGCCCACAGGCAGGCAGTTGTCTTTGCCTCCCAGGCAGCAGCAGTGATGCTGAATAGACCCACCCACAGCGAGATGGTCCATTTTCTTTTAAAATGTTTGTAATTAAGAGCTCTGGTTCCCTGATGATGTATCCTATAAAGCATTAAAAAAAAGCCACTAAATAAAGGAGGCACCATCACCACTCTTGAAAAAGAAGACAAACCAGCAAAACAAGTGTGCACCAGAAGGAAGCAGAGTTTGGGCTGCCTTTCCAGGCTCAGGATGCTGCTTCTGCAGATACAAACATCTATGGGCATGCATTTGTGAACGCAGTTGAAGCTGTGGAGTGGAGTTACCACCCTGACATTATCCACACAAACTTGAACCCTCTGTTAAATCTGGGGTTTGTGCCCTTCAGATGGCAGCCACCCCACTTTCCCAGCCAACACATGCTTGAGAAAGTGTCCTGGTTTCGGCTGGGATAGAGTTAATTTTCTTCTTAGTAGCGGGCATGATGCTGTGTTTTGGATTTAGTATGAGAACAATGTTGATAACACACTGATGTTTTAGTTGTTGCTAAGTACTGCTTATGCTAGTCAAGGACTTTTCAGCTTCCCATGCTCTGCCAGGTAAACAAGAAAACTGGGAGGGGGCACAGCCAGAATAGTTGATCCAAACTGACCAAAGGGCTATTCCATACCATATGACGTCATGCTCAGTATAGAAACTGGGGGGAGTTGGCCAGGGGGGAACTCGGGAACTGTCTGGGTATCAGTCGGCAGGTGGTGAGCAATTGCATTGTGCATCACTTGCTTTGTATATTATTATTATATTGTTATTATTATCATTACTATTTTACTTTATTTCAATTATTAAATTGTTCTTATCTCAACCCAGGAGTTTTCTCACTCTTACCCCTCTGATTCTCTCCCCCATCCCACCGGGGCAAGGGGAGTGAGCGAGCGGCTGCGTGGTGCTTAGCTGCTGGCTGGGGCTAAACCATGACAGAAAGCAAAGCAGATGCAAGAACAGACTCGTGTCTGCTTTTGATAATGCCCCTCTAGCTTTTCTTGCTGCTTTTCTCTGCCACCACTTGGCCAGCACAACCTCATGCCTGGCTGCTGATGCTCCAGCTGTGCCCTCCAGCTGTCCCCTCTGCTCGCCACGTGGATACTGGCAGTGGTGTTGTGGTGGCAGCCGGCTCTCCCATCTCCAGCCTGGCAACAGACCTCTTTGCTTGCTGTGTGCATAGGCACCATTATGGTTTGGAAAAGTGAATAAAAGCATTACAGTTAGTATCCAGATACAGTATGCCTTCAGTAGGTGTGACTCCATGCTGTCCTGAAGAAATGTGTCCAGAACTGTTTGCCTGCTTGCTGCTTACCCTTCCTTACTCTCCCTTAAGTTTGCCTTAATCCCTGTGGTGGGACAGCATGGCCAGTCTGCAGGAGGGAAGAGCAGAGCTATTGGGACTCTCCATCCATGATCCTTGCTGTCAGACACTCAGGCAGGCTACAAATACATGCAACTCTTGCTCCAAAGAAGCTTGATATGACTCATCCCGCTGATTAGACAAGCAAGGAAGAGGAATCCTAAGGGCAGATTTGCTCCTGCTGTATGGGGTTATGCAAGCTGTCGGAGGGCTGATCCTTCTGCCTTTCCAACAGACCCCTCTGCGGGTGCGTTTCAAGAGAAGCCACGATTGGCAAGACCTGGGGCAGCCTTCCCTGAGGAGATGGGCACCTGTCAGCGCGAGCAGAGTCCAGCTGCCTTGAAGGCCCTTGGTGAAGCTCTGTAGTGTGATTCATTTAAAACCAACAGTGGAAATCCAGAGAAACCTTCTCCACAGCAGTTTTGTTCATAAACAAGACACAATCAGCATAGTTTTTAAAATCCGCTTCATTTGTAAACAACCAAAACCCCATAATTAAAAGACATAACTTATTTTATTGTCTTTGGCCCTGACCGGGTTAGAACATTTCTCAACCCACATGATGCAAAGGGAATTTAGGACCCTCAATTCAAAGTTAGCAGAGCTTTGAGCCTCAAGGAGCTGCTGATCTTACCAGGCTGGCTCTGCCACCCCTTCTTCCTTAGACCTTTCTTCAGACACACAGATGATTTGAGGCAAAGAAGTGTCTGCAGTGCTTCAAAACTGGCTTTACTGTGTCACTCTGAGCTGCTATTGCATAAGAAGAAATAACAGGGATGGTCAGCAAGGTCAGCTGGTAGCAAGATCAGAGCTGCCAGCCCAGACCAGCTGCCACCGGTGGGACTAGGGCCAGGAGAAACATGTGAATGCCCTGGAAAGTCAACCAGCTGCCAAAGCTTTCAAAGGCTCAGGGACCTCTGTGTGATGGGAGCAAGCAGGAGGGAAGCACAAGGTAATCCTGCTGATCAGCCATGGGTAACTGCAAGAAAAGTTTGAGAATCTCTGAAATTCAGGAATTTTTTTTAAGGTGTGCCAGAGTTTTTCAGTAATGGCTGTGATTGCCTTTGAAGGCTAGATCAAAAGTCCAGTAAAAAGCTAAACAAAATTTAAAAATCTATACCAAACAACAAAAAATAAAATACATGCCCATAAAAGTGTGACTACATTCCTATAGCTGTGAGATCAGACCAGGAGTCAGAGCTTGTTCTTGGACTTCTGTGGTTCCCATATGTCCTACAGGAAAGCAATCTACAGGGAATTTTGCTGTTTCCATTTTTCCAGAGGCATAATTTATTCAAAAAAAACCCCAACAATAACCCCAAGGAGTTGTTTATTAAGTGGAAGGACTTGTTTGCAGAGCAGAAGCGGAAGGGCCTGGAGACAGCTGGAGCTCCAATGGAAGACAGCAACACCCAACACAGGGAAGTCTGGGTCTCCTGCCCACAAAGTAGCTAAAACTCCCAGCACATGGACAGGTGAGCACGAGTGTGTCCCAGGGAGAGCTGCTGCTGGCCACCCCCACCCTCCCTCAACTTTGAGTCCGTCCAGAAGACCAGCATTAACAAATGCACTCAGCTGCCAAACAAGGGTATTGAGGCAAGACTTTCCTACTCTCTTCCCTAAGGACCTGCCACTGTGCGCTGCTGGAAATGGGTTCTGGGCTGGACAGCCCTTTGGCCTGGCTCAGCATGACAACTCTTGCTTTAATGATCCCTCCTCATCTTGTAATCCATGAAATAGCTTCTGAAGACTGTTGCAGAGAACATAAGCAAGGACGCTATGCAATATATCCAAGAGCTCCTGAAGGTAACATGTAATTATATCCAAACTTGGGTGTCAGCTGGGTCTGAAAGTTCTTTCACTTGCAGTAACTCAGATGAAATGCTTACCCTCATTCAAAGCACTACTTCCAGACAGTGGGAGATTCTCCTAATTTAGGGGTCAAAAAAGAGGACTGCACTGAGGTTAAGTTACTCTTCGGTCTTGCCAAGGCTGCAGCAGAAGAAACCACCCATCACAGCAGTGTGGTGGCTCTTGGTAGTGCCACAGCCCGGGCAGGGTCTCTAATAGGGAACCTGCTATATGGGTCACACCAAACACTCCCCAGGTGGAGAGGCTGCAAGTGGGGGTTAAAACCACCACAGCCCCACCTTGCCAGGGCCACAAGCTGTACCTTGCACTGCAGAATCAAATACAGCAAGTGTTGACAACAGTTTAGTGGGATGTTAAATCTGACCCTCCTTAGAAGGAGCAGCTGGCCAAATATGACCCAAGCAATAGGAGAAGGACACCAGACAGAGGAGCTCATGAACCAAGGTATGCACCTCTCTATTTCTACCACAGGGTCA
The DNA here is from genome assembly GCF_030463565.1 of Pelecanus crispus. NCBI lineage: Eukaryota > Metazoa > Chordata > Aves > Pelecaniformes > Pelecanidae > Pelecanus > Pelecanus crispus. Next base: position 30,714,769 of record NC_134651.1, on the reverse strand, counting down.
ACTGTGGCCAACTCACAGGAGCAGTGGGAAGATGCAGTGCTCTCTCTGTGTGTGTCCCTCCCAGGAAAGCAGAGCAGAGCACAATGAAGGTGATGTGCATGTCACCAACTATCTGCTGTCTCGAAGACTCCAGCCTCTATTTGATTGCAATTTCTGCTATGCACTAAGTATTTTTTTGGTTTACAAACTATTTCTGGAAATACCAGGCTATCATTTCAGGAGAGGAGACCCCCCCCTCATGTCTCCCGTGAGGGGTATTCTGATTTATTGTGACCAGAGAGCTACCGAGTGACATGCTCTGGACAAAGGCATGCAGCCAGTCCTGGAAATGTGGGGCTTTGGACATGAGGTTGTTAGTGCCAGAAAGGGCATGCTGAACTCACTGATGAGATACAAGGATGAACCCTTTTGAGCAGCCCAGTAATTTTCCATATCATGTTGAAAACAGCACTAGAGAACAATGATCACACTGCTCCTCCTGTGGCACTGCTTTTACTGCTGCACCAATGGGTCAGGAGGATGCCAGGCTGCTGCATGGGCTCTGGGCACTGATTGTGGCCACCTTACTTGGGTCAGGTTTGAGGTGGATGAATCTATACTTTTGGTGCATTGCTTTGGTGGTGTCTGGCTGGATGCATGGAATCAGGTTATAAAAAAATGCGGTGGTTCTGAAAAAAAACCCAGTGCTTAGCCTGGTCTTGACTCAGAGGAAATGCTGTTTTATTTAAACACATGATCATTCAGAGTACTTAGATAATGAATGCAGGATTAAAAGAAAAATCTCCATGTCTGGATACACCAATGCTTTAGGCAACAGGAGAATAATATCTTAAGGTTGGAAGACATAAACGTGCGAAAAAGTAGTCCCCTTTTTTTTCACAGCTAGTGCTTGTAGCCAGCCTTAGTTATTTATGTTCAGGCTCAAGATACTCCATAGCTCCTGAGTCTTTTGAGCAGCTGGCTGGGGAGCTCCCTTGGGCAGCGTGACCTTTCACTGGCACTGAGGCTGCACTCTGTCCCAAATACTCCATTTTCTCAATTCCTTATTTTTTTTTTTTTTTAGCAGCTGGGCTGGCCTTTTTCATCTGTCGCTTGCTGGAGGCAATAGCAGAACAGATTTCTTTCTTTCCCCTCAAAACAAAGGCTTTTGGCTCAAATACTTGACCATCCGCCACCAGCCCTTATGGCTGGGTGTTTGGTCACCCATACCATGGCTGATAAATGTTGTATATGAGTAAAAATGACATTATAGTGCTACAGCACTGCTGAGTCTGCCCAGGTCTCCGCTAACGAGGCCAAGGCTTAGATGCACTAATGGAGGCTAGATGCCTCCATACCCTATTGGCCTGGGCTTAGTCTACTACTATATCATTATTATTTGCTTATTCAATAATATTTTTGCTTTTCATCTCATTCTTCTTAGCATTTCCATCTCTGCATCCTTCTTCAGGAAAGGATACAGAGGCAACCTCAGAGCTGCTGCTGCTAAATCTGTGCCCAGGACTCCCTTCATACAACAGCAGTTTCTATATGTGCCTCTGTCATGCAACTGGGATGTGCCTGCTGGAAACGGCCGACACCAATCCCCTTGGCCGCTGTGACCTGCCCAGGGACTGGGGATACACTGTATCGTCAGCCACCACCCCAACAGTAACAGGGTAGATGTGCAACACACCCAAGAAATTATCATTACTGAAACGTTCAGAGCAGAGAAGTGGAAAGCATTTGTTTCCTGTGTGAACTAAGGTATAATAATCCTACCAAATCAATGTCTCCTAAAGGCTGACAGCTCAGGTCTGGCAGAGAGCACCTGTGCAAGTAATTTGTGCGCTTGGGAAACTGGAAGCAAGGTGGGGGAGTACAGCGAAGACATGTTGTTAAGGAGGAATTTGGGTGCCTGCAGCTGCTGCAGGCTCCACAGGCTCCCCTGGGGCCAAATACACAAGTTAATCCTCCTGTTTGGCTTTGCCCATACACAAAGGATGTCTCCTCCTAACCATGGCCACCCATTTGTACCAAGGGAGGGGAAGGAGCTGTAGGACTGCAGCCGTGTTGGGGAGCATCCATCCGCTCCTGTGAGCTCTGCAGCTGGTGAAGCCAGGTGTCCTGCATCATGGTCCTGAGTCCAACATGGCGTGAACATCAATAAGGCTTCTTCAGCACGTGGGGTATTTGAGGGTGGTGGTGTCAGGCGGTCAGGTGGCAGCATCTCCGTGATTTTGGGAGGAAAGGGGTTTCTACCTCTACCCAGTCACCTGTTTTCCTGATGCTTACTGGTGTTTGATATTTTGGAGCTGTATCTCCCTGGCAAAAAAAAAAAAAAAAAAAAAAAAAAAAAAAAAAAAAAAAAGAAGGTCTTTAAAAGTAGCCACCATTCAAAAGTTGTAGGAGGGAATTGACAGACAGAGCATGGTTGGTGGAGCTTTGTTTCCTTTGGAAACCAAGCTAAAAATATCCCATTCCTGGCTGACAGCTCTGTCACAACAAGCAGCACGCAGTGGGAATGCAGGGCATCTCCTCTGCATCCTGTCTTGTAGCTAATCCATGCAACAGTGCACACCAGATTTCAGCTGAAGAATTGCTCATGTTTCAAAGACTGTTACTGACTGTATTTGTTCAAGAAATAGCCAAAGCCATGTTCTGATACTTGGCTCCTGATTTTTGCACTAAGAAAGTCCAGGTGATACCACCTTGGTGGCGATGCTATTCTGGCAGCTTTGGGGCTGCTGGAAGATATGTGTGGTGCCCACAGAGTTCCATTTCTCAGCCCCCTTCCAACACCTCTGTTGTTTGTCCCTGTACTACTTTTCACGATCTAACATCCCAGGCTGCTTTGCATGCTTCAAATTATGATCACCTTGCTGATCCTGTCCATTTATGTCTCTTCCACGACAAAGGTATGAATTAATTTTGAAATCCTCAGGTATGTGGGCATGCTTTTAGGCTAGTGAGCCTTTGCTGCCTGCAGGTGTGCAGCCTAGGACATGTTTCAACACTGCTGCAAACAATCAGCAGTTTTAAAGAAAAATTAAATTATCAGGCCATCCAGCCAGATCTTGTCAAATCCTCTCACTTGGTGGATGAACTCTGTTTACTTTATTGCTTTAAAAGAAAAAAAAGTGAAGCCAACAAATCTCACTGGAACCATACCTGCTCTGATCCAAAAGCTGCTGCCAACACACCTCTGGACTTACAAGAAGTTGAGCATGGGCTGCCCCACGTAAGAGATGTGCCCTTCTTCCAGGTCCTGGAAGGGCTTCATTGTAGGGAAGGTCTGAGAGCCAGGTGCCCAGCATCCAGGCCAGGGGCTGCATTACAGGATTCAGCTGGGGAGTCTCTGTGGAGGAGAGGAAAGAACAAAGAAAGAAAATCTGGGGCTCTGTGCTCTGCGGCTTGCTGTGAGCTGCCTACAGCTGGGTGAAAGTGAACAAGAGGCACCTAAGCAATGCTTTTTTGGGGCTAGGTTAACTCCAGACTACAAAGGGACATAGGGAACTAAGAGCAGTCATGGGAAGTAGGTCTAGGTTCACATGTGCTCTTGGTCTTACACTAAACAGGAGACAAGCTTCCAAAAGACCTGTATCTGATTCCTGTCTCTGCTGCTGATCTGGTGTATAAGTCTGGTGGCCCTCATAGGTTCAAAAGTTTGGCTGTGACTTTTGTAATGTCTCCCAATAGCTGGTGTTGACACAATATCAGATGTGAAGACGTTATTGCTGCTCCTTCCTTCCACAGCCTCTTTGACCTGGTGCCACCGGGGAGGAAGTGGTGGATGGAAGAGGCAAGACTGAGTTTGGCTGAATGGTATTCTGAATAAAAGAATAAAATATCTATTTTGCAGAAGTTCTGGACACGGTGGTAGCTCCCCAAACAAGCTGCAAGCATGGTACAAAGCACGGCATCACCAAAATCACGCACATACAAGCATTGAGGACAATTTCATTCAGCAACCCAACAGCTTCAAGTTCAGTAGCTCACAGAGGCTTTCCCAGCACACACAGTAGGACATGTGGCTCTCCTTAGCAGACACCCCCCCGCCCCCCCGATGAACACCCTCTGTGCTCCAAGCCATAAAGACATGCAAGAGCTCCTGGTTGTGTGTACAACTGAAGGAACAGAATCAGAGCCAGCTTATAGTCGTGTGGGGCCTTCACCCAAAAATGGGGTGAAATGGGCTGGTTGAAGCCCAAACGGAGCAGCAAGCTGTTTTCTCGTGTTGTTACATTTAGAAAAACAGCCAGGCTGTGTCTGGCAGAGTGACAAGGCTCCTTCTTTAATGACTCATTTCAGAAGAACAGCCTTGGTAAGCAACAGTTTTGCACTTTGCTGTGATTTCAGAGGGTGTGAACTAAAAAAAAAAAAAACCCAAAAGAATGAAAGGAATCAATTGAGCCCAACTCAGAATGGAGACCACATAGCTGCAGGCTCAGCCTTATGCTGCAAGCCAGGAGAGGGACACGCTGCCGCTCATGTGTCGTCGGTGAAGGCCAGCACATGCAGAAATGGAAGAACCTGCAGTGAGCCTACAGGTTGGCTCCGTAATGTGTTGTCAAAGTGGTGATTAGGATTTCAGTGTGGCTGTAAGGATGTCCTCCTCCCACTCACCTGCTACGTGACTCATCCTGGTGATCTCATCCAGTAAAACCAGGAGGGTGCTACCAGTCTGGCTGGGCTGAAAGGCAGAGCCACAGCTGCATGGGGAGATGCTGACCTAAAAAGGTGATGCTGTGAGTGAAAGTGTGCAGTACAAGTTTCACAGTGTTCAGCTGAGTACCTCAGACTGGGCTGGGAGGGAGCCCGTGTTTGGGGTGCCAAGGTAGAGAAGTAGAAACTTCCCCTGTTTCCAACCTTCCCTTTCAGGGGCAAGCCAGCTCAGCGAGGGAAAGGCAGCCAGTGTGCCCATGAAGTGCTGGTAATCACGTTTCAGTATCCTGAAGTGCTCTGAATGAAGCCACAAGAGCTCCAGAGCAGGATCTCATGGGCTTTTAGCATCTCTGCAACAGCATGAAGTGCACGCACTGCATGTCATTGCCTGTGCTTACCTTCCACCTCTATTGGGAACACCCCCAGCATCGCCACTTATGTTCTGGTGCTGTAAAAACCATCCATACAGTGATCACTGATGTCAAAAGAATGAAAGACTGCCATGGAAAGCCCTGGCACTCCAGTTTGTTGTCAAAGACAGACCATTTTCTTTCCACTTCCATCTTGAAAGCAAACAATTTTGAGGCCCAAAAGAGTACTGCTAGCCTGCCCACTGGGTTTTTGCTTTTTGCTTGCTTCCTCTATACATTGCTTTTCTTTTGCAGCTTTCTCTGAGCAGCTTAGGAGATGAAGGCAAGCTTTGGTAGCTGAGGCTGCAGCCTGGGCTGCTGCTGCCCTCTTCTGGGTCCGAGGCAGCCAAGAAGCCAAGAGCTGATTTTTTTTAAGAGCTTCCTGCAAGCCTGGGTGCAGGTCACCCTCGGTGCATCCTCTTGCAGCCTTGCAGGGGAAAGAGTTGGGGCAGCAAGTGAGGAACAGCCCTCGGAGGGTGCCAAGCCTAGGGATGCTGCCGAGGCTGGTACCAGGGTTGGCCTGGCTGCACCATTTGAAGACCTTCTTTCACTGTATCCCCTCATGACTCCTAGCAAAGTTTATGGCAGGAAGATGAATGATCAGCTTAGCTAGCTCTTGCAAGGATAACAGCTATGCTACCCAATATTGTGGAAGCTCATGGTTTCTGGCCTCAATTGCTACCTGTTCTCTCCAGGGTGGTTTTATTTATATTAAACTAAAAGGCCTTCAAAATAAGATGCTATAGCTGATTACTTGTACACCAGACAAGTCCCTGGCTCCCTCCTCCGGTCCCTCGCCCTACTTCATTGCCAGCTGAAAAAAAAAACTCCCACTTGCACCTTTTGCTCTGGCTTGCCCACACTGTGGGTCTTCCCAACACAGGACCCCATCCTGGATGGAGGGCTGTGCACCCACCCAGGTAAGGCGGCGGCCACTGCCTGCTCCCCGTGCAAGACAGACCTCACCTTCACAGAGCAGCTTGCTCCTGCTGCAACAAGGCGGGGGCACCTGCCCTCCCCACCTGAGTCTCTGGAAAGCTTCTTGTCGATGACTCTCTGAAAAGGGGCGGAGGAATGGTGGAGCCTCCCCTGTGGCACTGAGACCATTTAATGCAGCTATTGGCTAATGGTTTCAAAAGCCATTTAGTGGCTTATTGTGGTATGATTGCCTTGTACATGGCTGCAAACTCAGCACTGGAGGGCTCAGACACTCCGAGGTATTTTTGCAGCCCCTCCATTCTTTTTGATGGCTGCACAGAAGAAGGTGGTTTCAGTGGTCTCTCTCTACCTACAGCCTGCCCAGGTGTGGGAGACTTGGAGTCAGTGACCCAGACCCACATCTCCCATGAAAGTCTCCCCTCCTGTAGCCTAAAGCAGAATAAAGCCCCAGGACAAAGGCTGGAGCTGAAGTCCTCCCTGCCACGCAAATGCAATTGCATTTTGCATTCCAGCTGTGCTACTACGTCGAGCTACAGGGCCACAAGACACCATTATGGCCAGGAGCAGAAGATGGATACCCACGAGGTGGTGCCAGACTGATGTGAAGGGAGCTGTGTGCCCTGCACACCCCTGGGTGATAGCACGGCACCTGGTGGGTGGACAGTCCTTACCTTTTAATTATTTGCCAGACCAAATTTTTGCTTTTCTTTTTTGCTGGAGCTCACCATTGAAGTTGGCTTCACACATGCAGCCATTCATGTCATTCCAGGTATTTAAAGGCCAAATTCACCCACTTATTGAAAAAAAATCAAGTGTTTGAAGAGCTAGGGAAGAGAAGAGTTGCTGTGATGTGATCTACCTCCCTGGCCAGGGCAGCCAGCAGCCGCATGGACAAGCTGCAAAGCCCAGGCATGAGGCCACTATGAGGGGTAAATGGCAGTTGGCCAGGTGGGAGCTGTGTCTTGCTGCTCATGCAGAGCCGCTGCTGACCATGCAGCACCTCTGGTCTTGGCGCCTGCACCGGGCTTGCTGGTCCTGCCGGCTGCTGTAAGAACAAGCCATGTGGGCAGTAATTCTTCCCACAAATGCTCTTCCAGTCAGAGATGGAAAACTCCATCATCATGGGCTATTAAAATATGAAGTCCCTGAGCCACAAATCCTGCCCCAGACAGAAGTGCTAGACTATTTATACACTCCTGTATAAGAGCCACTGCAGACCTTTGGCTATCTCTATTGCTTTTTGAATGTTTTCCAGTCCAGCTATATCCTTCTGAGACGGGGAGAGCAGAAAAGCACTCGGTGAATTATGGATGTGTAGAGGGCTGTAATGATGTTCTCCCTTTTACAGGCTCCTCTTTTCCAAATACTTTTTAACATGCACTTCTCATTTGAACAGCTTTTGGACTATCTGGTAAAGCTGAGCTCTTATTCCACAGAGGGAATAACTTGGTGTGCATTATAAGATTGTAAAGAGAAGAGAATAGGAAAACCACATTTATCCCCATTCAGTATCAGCTGCCATTTTATTATCTGTTCACACAATATCACAAATTGTTGCTCACCCTGAATCATGGATGGTCTTGTTACACCACAACCTAAGTGGAAGGTGGAAGCAGTGATGTGGAGGGTTGGAGAGGCTGATGCCAGCACCAGGGTTTTGCCCAGCCTGGATGCCTGAATACTCCCAAAATGCTGCTTTGTCCTCCCCATCCTCTCTGCTCACTCCTCTTCATCCTCCCCAGCAGCGGGGGGGGAGCAGGAGGAAGGCAGGAGGCAGACGGTGCTGAGGTGTGTGAGGAGGGAACCAAGGTGGCTGGTCCTGGGGATGGAGCTGTGGTGGCCCCGACCATTCCTGGTCCTGGAGGGAAGCAGTGGTGGTCACAGCGGTGCTCCCTGGCCTGGCTCCCCATCCCACTGCACACCAGAGTGTGGCCAAGGAGGGCTTGTCCCTGTGCCCTGGAGTGGCAGTTGATGAGGCAGGAGGTGTGCAGGAGTTTTTCCAGCCGTTTTCCCTGTCAAATCCTAGCCAAGCCTCCAGGGCTGCCTGGGAGCCCTTGTCACCTTCCCCAGGAGCTGCAGGCAGGACCTTGAGCAGCTGTGGCTTGTCCCTTGCCCTCGGGGGTGTGTGTGTGTGTGTGAATGCATGGGACCATGCACCCAAGGTAGCTCTATTCCATCTTCACAGAGCAAAAGCCTCTTGTGTGCAGCAGAGGGAGGTGCAATGTGTAGCAGGATCAAGAGGAGAAAATTCTTGCTGCCCTGAGTGCTTAAAAGCCAGTGTGGTATCAAACCCTCTGGGGTCTGAACCCTTTTGTCCCACACTGACAGGCTGAAATAGGGAAAAAAAAAAAAAAAAACCAACCCAAAACCAAAAACCCGCCTCTTTTCCTATCTTCACCCTTCAGCAAGAGCAGCACATGGGATGATCTTGGGGTCCCCCAGCCCTGCCTGCAGCAGGATTTGCAGGGCCGGTTGGCTCAATGAAAAACTTTGACTTACCTGCTCCTCCTCGGCATCCACAACTGGTCCCACACACTCGCTGTGCCACTGGGTTGAGGTCCCACTGCTCCAGGCCATCTGCCTGCCGACAACACTGCCAGCAGCCCTGTTTTCCCCTTGCTCCATCCTGAGCACCAGGACTCAGTCTGCTGAAATCCCTATCGAGGTGGAATTACTGGGCACTGTCATCTGGACCTCAAATTGCCAGCAAGGTTTTTCACATCCCTTCTTCTTTAACGTTTTGCAGTCCTAGGCAGAGGACAAAGCTTCATAGAAAATAAAAACACAACACGGTTGGGAGGCTGGCACAAGCTATGGGTGTGTACCCAGGTTGGGGCAGGGTTCACTGTACCAAAAGCCCTGTTTGGGTGCTGGGTATGGGCAGCACTGCTGCCTGTGGGTGCCCAGCAGTTCTGCCACAGCCCCAGCCTTGGCACAGTGAGAAGGACATGCCCCACATCTCCTTCCCACCTAAATGTCTCCCTGCTGCTAGATGGCTGCAGGTTGCCCACACAAGTGAGTCTACCTGAGCATCAGTTAGAGGTTTGCTTGCCAAAACACCAAGGCTTGGTACCATGGAGCTCCCTAGGGAGTGCGAGGAGATGTCTTCAGGGGCTGAGCAGCTGATATAACTCCTGAAAGGCTTCATGGCAGGTGAATTGTTTTTGCTAGGTGTTTGGGACACTGCTTCACCCTGCCTGGGCTAGGAGACAGCCACGCTTCAGGCACAATGGAAGAAGAGCAGCTCAAGGACCTATTAGCTTCCAAGTGTGGACTGACTTGAGGTGCAGTATATAAGAGCATCATGGCATGTAACGACCTTGTATCTCTCCACTGCCACGTCTAGGGATGGAGTTTGGCTGGGCTGTGAAAACAGCCTCCAAGAGAAGAGCCATCAGTGTCTCCAGCAGCATCGTCCCCCCGCCCTGCACAGGGATGGGGCTGGGAGCCAGTAGATCCCAGCTCAGCCTGCTTTGACCAACTAAAATAGAGGCCAACATGACTGGGCAGTTCTAGGGTGTTTGAGCTTTTCTCCAGCCCATCAGGGGAAACACAGACCTTTCAACTGAGTCAAGTCCTTGTGGAGCAGCCCTTGCCCTCCACCCACCTCCTGCAGCCTTTTGCAGGCCCTGCTGCTCTTTTTCCCAACCTAGAAACAGGGCCAGTAAGTGCTGGAAGACCACTGCCAGGAGCTCCTGGAGGGCCTTTCTTCTCTGAGTGCCAATGCTGAGAGGTCCCCACCAGCTTTAGCCCTGCTTGATGGCAGGGGGCCTGGGTTTCCAGGGGAGAGTGAAGGGGACAGAGGCATCTGGACCCACTAGCTGAAAAACCCTTGGGAAGAGGCAATATTAAGTTGCACTTCACAGGGGTGAAGACACCCCTGTTTCAAATGGATCCTCTTGCTGGACGTGGCTTTGTGAAAGCCACAGCAGCATCCAGACCCAGGAGCAACAGCCCCAGGGCTGGGGAGAGGGTGTGGGAGCTGGGGAGAGGGCAGCCTTGTCCTGGTGACCTGGACCCCCACCTGGACCCAGCTTCTACAAAGGACACATGGCCCTGCGTGCCCTGAACAATGGGCTGTACCCTGGACAAATTCTATCCCCACAAGCACATCCAGAGGCTCCCTCCCAGCCCAGGCAGCATCCCACAGTGCAGACAAAGTAGGGGCCCAAGCAGCCAGGGAGGAACAGAAAGCAAGATCCTTTATTGTACACAGTACAGAATGTAATGCACCTTTGCAGGAGATACACAGCCCTGCTCTAGTAAAGATTATTTCAAATCAGTCCTCAGATTAACCCCTTCTGCACTGTAGACCTGCCACACTGAGCAAATGGTTAAAACTCTGTCCCCAAGGTGGGGTTCCTGCAACTGAATGCTCCCCACAGGTACAGGGCACTGCAGCCACTGTGGGGAGAGCAACTGAGTCTACCCAGAGTTAATCTTCATACTTCCCCAAGAAAGAATGAATCAGTCAAAAAAAAAAAAATCCAAACAAAGCTAACAAAGGAAGAGAAAAAATTTCCTATACAGCATTTACAACAAAACCATGTAGCTGGTGGGGGTGGGGGGGATAGGCAGGTATGGATATACGAGTGGTGGAGTGTTAGGAGGCGCAGCGGCAAGGGGGGAAGCTAGAGGGACGCAGGGTACCTGGGAAGCAGCATGGGGGACCCCACCGTCCTGCCCACTGCAGCCTTACAGCCCAGCTCCGAGGCCATGCTGAGCAGGGCAGGGAGCACAGCTGAGCCAGCACCAGGGTTCAGCCTTGGTTCCCCCAAGAAAGAGGACTCGAGTGGTGAAATGGAGTGGACCAGATACTTCGGCAGCCATCCCAGCAAGCCGCAGGCACCAAGGGCTCCCCTGGCAACCATGCCACCAGGAAAGCCAGGGAGGGCATCTGCAGGAACAGCAGCCAGGTTGCAAAAAATAGCTTTGCCTTAAAATACAAAAAATCTACAAAAATCAGTTTAGAAACCTTTTTTTTCCCCCCTAAAACATTAAAAAAAAAAAAAGGCGGGGGGGGGGGGGGGGGGGGGAGATAGTGTCACGGTCTCCTCCTCTGAAATGCAACCCATGGCACACAGCCAGAGCTGGGGAGGAGGAGTGAGAGGGACATAGAGAGGACCTGGGGGGCCAGGAAACTGTTATATCAGGTTATATCATGAGGGCAGGGTGGGGAGGGTCAGTTCAGGAAGAAGGCAGAAGGCTCCTCAGGGTTGGGGTAGGATGCTGCGCATGTCAGCCCTGGGGTGCAGGCCCAGGGGGCCCCCCTGCATCCCTCCTCTGTGCAAATCAAAGCCCTTTCCACCACAGAAGGCAGCTACACAGATCGCGCTCGATGCAAAGCAGATTGTCGTGAAAATTCGCCAGGCGGCCACACTGGCTCAGCCCAGTCCTGGGACACTGCTGGAGCCATCAGCCCTCACGGTGCTGGAGAGGAACAGGGCCTGGGTCAGAGACTGCATCTTTAGCTCCCATCACCCGATGGTTGGTGGGAGGTCCCAGCCACGGGCAGTCCTATGCACTAGCCCTTGGACATTAAGGGTGGGAATTCAGTGGTGACACACAGGGGGCATTTTACATTCCTCTAATTTGTGTGTGCGCACATGCGCTGTGTTGGTTTGGTGTTTTTTTTTTTTTCCTCTCCTTATGAACAGCAAAAAATATTCTTTAGAAAACCGTATTTGCCCCAAGTGGATGTGCTAGTGCTTGTGGTTCTGCAGGCTGGCTGAGTCAGTAAGCAAAGCCCTCCGCGTAAGGAAGGCTGCTGCAGGGATCCATTTCCAGGAGGTATGCTGGGCTGTCCTCGAAGTGCGTCAGCGGCACTGTCTCCTCCTCGGGCACTGGGCAGTCAGGCTCCATCTTCAGGAAGGGCCGCTGGTTGTCAGGGTAGGCCATGGAAAAGAGGGCATCGGGGTCGCAGACGAACTTATAGACATACCTCTCACCAGCCACCTGCAAGGAGGAGGAGGGCATAAGAGGTGCCCTGCACCTTCAACCCCATGGAGTAACAAGCATGGCATGACCGACATTGGACTTAGCCCCCCTCCTGCTGTGCCCCGGGACACCAGGGTGACAGTGGGGGATGGTCACACCTTCCACCCACCCCTCCCGTGGCAGTAGGGTCACTCGCCTTCTGCATGATGCCCTTCTCATAGTAGTAGCGCAGGGAGCGGCTGAGCTTGTCGTAGTTCATGGCTGGCCGGTTCTTCTGGATGCCCCAGCGCCGTGCTACCTGCAGGGAGAAAGGCAGCAGCCGTCAAGGCTCCAGCCAGGGCTCGGACATTGGTCCTCAAAAGGAAATCACAACCAAAATGCAGGGTAGGGGCTTGTTTCTGGGGGCTGCAGCAGCCAGGGGCAAAAGCATCACTGTGGTCCTGCAGAATTTCCCCGCCTGATGCAATAAATGCTCCAGCTCCAAGCGCCAGCTGCCACAATGCCGCCACCGCCAAACCGGGGCCAAATCAAAAGACATTTGATTAGGGGAGCCTGCCAAAAAAGCCGCTTCAAAAACCCACAATTTCCATGCACGGCGTAAGAGATATTATGGGTAACTACCCACAATGCGCAGCTCAGCACTACAGCTGCTTTCAATTACTGCCCAAACAGCTTCTTCCTCTGCGTCACCCTCCTGCAGAGCTGCACAGCTCCAGCACAGCACCATGCCGGCACAGAGATGCCGCTGGGTACTCAGGGCGAAGCAGCAGATCAGTTTGGGAGGGAGGGAGGGAGCTGTGTCTGAGCAATGAGACTCAGCAAGACACCCAAGGCACAGCAGAGACAAAGCTACCATGAGCTGGTGACCACCAGCAGCTCCAGGAGCAGAGTGTGTGCTGTGCAGAGAGGCAGTGGAGGAGATGAAAGGCAAATTTCTATGGCTGCTTAGTGCAGACAGGTGGTTGGCTTTTCCCTCTTGCCCTCAAAAGCTGCCTGTAGAGTAAGATACGTGCCTCGCTTCAGATGCAAGTGTGAACTGCTGTGTTGCATGGGAAGGATCCAGCCCCCGACCCCACACCCTCAGGCTCTCCCCATGGCCATTCCTGGGCTGTAGCCCTGGCTCCAGCACGCCACGCGCTGGGGCAGGACTGCCCATACCTCCTCAGGTTCGATCAGCTTGAACTCCATGCCCCGGCCGGTCCAGGCAATGAAGTGGGCATTGGCGGGGTCATCCAGGAGAGTGACCAGAAACTGCCAGAGCTGCAGGGATCCACGCCGCTGGTAGGGAGGGCCCTCACGGTACAGGGTGGGCTCCTGCTTCACTTTACCTACCCGCACCAAGACATGGCTGGTTAAACACCCCGGCTCTGCCCCTCTCCTGGGCTGTACCACCCGGCAGGGGACACGTACAGCAACACTGGCTTTCCACTGTGCCAGGACCCCCTGTGCAGGATCAGACCACAGGGTTGGAGAGGGGAGAGGTGCTGGGGATGGTGCTGCAGACAGGCAAGGCTTGGGGTGAGTGGCAGGGACGGGGATGGGGCATGGCGGCGATGCCGAGCAGCCACGGACAATGCTCGGCAGCTCTCAAGAGCACTGCACTGGCACAGCTTGGCCTTAAAAGCTGTCCCCTGTGGAGCCTGGCCCCCTGGATCCCTCCATGAGCCCTGGTCACCCCCAGCCCTGGGGTAAATCTGGGGCCAGATTCTTACCCTCCAGCCTCTCTGGTACCACGCACGTGTCATCAAAATACAGTCGTGTGTCCTTTTCATATGAAAATCCTAGGGCAAAAAGACCCTTGGGTAAGCACAGGGCCCCTCCACCACCCCAGCTGGACCCCAAAAAAACCCGTGGTTTGGCCCAATCCAGCACCAAGACCCTGTCCCCCAGCACCAGGAGCAACCCCAATTATTTCAGTGGCGTTGCACTGGCTCACCAGCTGAATGCCACACAGCTCTGTGTCCCCCCCACCCTGGGGAGCTGGAGGAACCAAAACCCTCTTAGCAGCTACACTGGGCGTGTTACCCTGCATTATGTGGTGCAGCACTGCTGGGCCCTTGCAGCATGCTCTCAGGAGCCAGTGGCTGCATGGCACAGGTCCTGTTTTTAGCAGCGGTGCCGGTGCTGCTCGCATGCAGGCTCTTACAGGCACCACAGTGCTCTTGCAGGCATTTTCAGGGTGCACAGCAGCTGAGAGGAGGGGTCTGCCTGCCCCAAGGGAGGAATGGGACAGGACATGCCAGGGATGCCTGTGAACAGGAGGTGGCCAGGGGCACACTCACCATCATGGCTGCTGGGGAAGACGCCCCCCCGCAGGTACGAGGACTGGCAGTTAGGCACTTCTGCGAGGGAGATGAAGGTGGCGTTAAGGACATATGCCCCATGGGTCCCACAGGTGCTCAGCAGCATCTGCCTGCCCAAGCACATCCTGCAGCCAAGCCCAAGCGTCTTTCCCCCTCATGAACCCTGGGCCACTGCACCCACCCCCAGCCCCCACACCCAGCTTTGGGGGAAAACCAGTACAATTTATGGGGAGGGGTGGCGCTGCAATGAGGACCGGCAGCAAGGTCTAAGTCAGTTTGGGTTTTCACCATGTTATTTGGGCCCCACAGGAAGGGAGGCATCGTCACACCTCCCCTGCCATCTGCTCGGCTATGCCACCCTCCATCCCGAGGTCGGGGTATTTTTAGGTCCTAAGGCGATTAGAGGATTTTTCCATGATGCTGGTAGGGTCCAGAAGCCAGAAATCACAGCTGGCCCCAGGCCAGAGCTGCAGGGGGACCCACCAGCTGCCACAGGGTGCCCCAGCACACAGCTATGGCACAGACCATGCTACACAGCATCTGGTGAATGCCTGCTCTATCCCCCCAGCTTTGGAAAGGAAAGGGGGGGGGGGGTGAAAGAGGGGGGAGGAAAAAGAGAGAAAAACAAAAAAGATCATCTACCAGGCAAAGCAGCAGCCTGGCTCTGCGGTAATCCCAGGGTGACATGGCACCTGCTGCCCGAGGCTCAACCCTGCACCCGCCATGCTGTTGCCCACGACCCATAGACAGCAGAGATGACTCCACTCCCCTGGGTGCCACTGCTGTAACCCACAGTCCCCCAGGTGCCAGCACCCAGCTGCCCCCCCCGAACTTGCACCCACCTGAGTCGATGCAGTAGTCCCGGGGCTCCTGCTTGATGCCGATAGGGGGCTGGAAGCTGTGGCCAGGGGGGCCAGGCAGGCCAGGGCCACCATGCTCATAGAGTGGGTCGTGGTACTCCTGCTTGAATCCCTGAGTGGGGCGGGGGGCAGCAGGGCCAAGGGGCTCCGACAGCTGCCGGTGGTAGATGGGGCGGCTGTCCCCCGGGACCCCGGGCTGTGGCAGGAAGGGGTGGCAGGGCTCCGACAGCTGCCTCTGAAACCTGGGAGGAGAGGGATGCAACATTAGCGAGGGGTGGCAGGGTCAGCCCTGCTGGCACACTGCCGGCTCCTGCCCCAGACCGGGACCCCAGGCTGGCTTGGTGCCCTCAGCCTGGGGTGCTGCTGGGGTGGTTCGGGTGGCATTGTGTCCCACCCGCAGTGGGCTGGGACAGTTCCTCAGGAGCACGGCCACCATGAGGATTCGTCCCATGGGGACCTGGCAGGGTGCTGGTGACCCCTGTCCCTCTCCAAGTGCTGGGGACACCCTGCCAGGGGAGCAGGACAGCCCATGGGCCATCATTGCAAAGCACTGCATGATGATGGCAGCCCTGAGCTGCAGCAGGGATATCTGGGAAACAAAAAAAACCCATCCCACAACAGTAAAATCTCTGTAAACCACTAAAATCTGCCCCCAGGGTGGGGGGCAGAGCTCCAAGCCCCAGGGGATTCTGCACCTAGGCACGCGTTTATGCAAAGCTAAATACACTTCACTGCCCTGCAGCCCCAGCTGGCCACTAATCTGCCTGCATGGCTGGGATTAAACCTTGAACTTGGTGGCAGGGAGCACTATTTTCAGCTCTGGGGTGCTGCCACCGCAAGCTCGAGCCCCAGCACAGTCTCTCCTGGCTGTGGTGGATTAGGGACCATCTCGAGGGAGTGCTGCCGCATCCCCTTGCCCTCCAGCACCTTGAAAGGCGATCCCCACACCCGGCTCCTCTCACCAGCCCTGTGCCATTTGGCTTTGTAATCGGAGCTCTCCCAGCTGCCGGGCTGGGATTACTCCATTTCCGAGCTGCGTCCCTCTGCCCTTCCTGAGTGAAACCCAAGCCTCACTCTGGCACAGCGCTTCCCCAGGCATCACAGCCAACCCCCCACATAGCTCAAAGGTTGCCCAGAGCAGAGCCCCGCTTTGCTGGGGAGGGATGATCGCCTGTTGCAGGCGTGTCCCAAGGGTTTCCATGGCCCCGCTGCATGGCCTTTGCTGTGCTGCTATGTCCAGCCCCATGCCCAAAGGGGACACCCCGCTGCTGGTGACACAGCAGCCGTTACACCAGCAAAGGGCATCCAGGAGGGCACAAGCAAAGCCAGAGGTCAACTGTGGCCTCCACCATGCCACCTACCAATAGCACAGGCAAAGCTGAGGTGAGGGAGGGGACCAACAAAGCCTTTGGGGACACGGGGGTGATGGGGGACAAAGCCACAGCTTAAAGAGAAAGTGGGGAGCAGGCTCTCTCCCTCCACAGCCCCAAAATCATGGACATGCCATGCAATCCACGGGGGAGTTGAGGACTGACCCTCAGCCCAGGGGTGCCTGGGGGCAGGATGGGGATGCCTGCAGCTCCCCAGACCAGCAGGGCTCAGCTTGGATGGCAGAAAGCTGCAGCGGGTGAGAGAGAGGAGAGCAAGAGCCCTGACACAGCACCATCACCTGCCACCGCAGGGATGGATGTAGGCAGCAGCTTCTGCCTCCTTCACCTTTCCTGAGGGGGAGGTGAAGGGTTTGCCTGGTGTCCCCGGGGCTGGGAGGAGCAGGTCCCCGTTTGCAAGGAGCTGCCTTGTGGGAAGAAACAGCTGCAAGATCCCAGTGGGAAGCAGCAAGTTTTGCCACACTGGCTTCCACGGGCCTCCAGGCAGCAATGTCTGGCTCACAGTCCACAGCCACAGCAAGGGGATGAGGGGATGGGCATCCCCCTTCCCTGCCCACACTTTGAGTCCACCAACCCATCCCATGAGGACCACAGTCCCCATAAACACCTGCAAGACACCAGCATTCACTTGGGCAGGGGAAGCCTTACCTGTGCTCCGTGGGGTATTGGTTCTCAGACATCATCTTTGGCATGTGCATGGGCGGGTGAGGTGGCCGTGGCACGGCGAAAGTCTGCTGCCTCTGCTCCTGCAGCGGGTGCGGGGCTGGGGCTGCCCCATGGGCAGCTGCCTGCGCAGCCGGTGCCGGCGGTGGCAGGGCCGATCCCTGGTGTGCAGGAGACACCGGCGTGGTGGGCGGCGTTAATGGCTTGAACCCGGTGGGGGGCTTCCTGTCATAGGCACTGTGGAGGGGAGAGGGGCGGGGGGGGGGGGGGGTGACAGCGATGCTAATGAGGACACCTCCACCCAGTGGAGGCTGACAAGTGAGACGAGTCCCCGCACCGTGACCAGAGGCATCTCAGGGGCCACCCCCCTCCGCTACCTACCAGCAGTTGTAGAGGCACTTGTCCCCGTAGCCAGCACAGAGAGCCTGCTCGTGGCTGCAGGACGACAGCTCTGAGGAAGGGCTGTGCAGCTCCCTCTTGATCTTTGCTGGAGGTGGAGCATGCAGGACCACTGCAACAAGAGGAGAGTACAGGCTCACCCTTGGGTGCTCTTTGCTCAGGAATCAGGTGCCGAATTACCCCCCTGGCAGCATGAGGCAACCAAACTATGGCAGGATGATGCCCCAGCAGACCCTGATGTGCCAGTGGACCAAGTCAGGGTGGCAGAGCTGACTTCTGCAAGGGAGGGCAGAGCTCCCAGGGGCTGGGACAGTCCCTCCAGCCCAGGACATCACTCACAGAGGAGGGGAATAGTTGCCTACTGTGATCTGAGAGGGAAATGGCACAGGGCAAGAGAGGGCAGAGCAAGGCCTGTGAGAGGTGAACAAGCAGCTCGACAACAGCCATGATGAGACATGTGCCCAGGCCAGTCCAAAAGCCCCTCAAGGAGGGGAGATCAGCCTGGGCACCGCAGGCAGCGGTTGCCTTCCTGAGCCAGGGGCAAGGAACAAGGGGGCTTGACAGCCTGGAGCTCCAAGAGCTTGTAAGCAGGACACAGCAGCCCACGCACCCATGCAGGGGCATACCCAGGTCCCAGTTAGGTGGCCAGAGAGTTGGCAAGTGGCTAAATGCATCCACCTATCCCCAGCCAAGGTGCTCCAAGGGGACCCAGTCCATACATTTGTATGAATTCAAGTGGCAAACATCCCGTTAAACCCAAATCCTTCTCAGGACCCCGAGCCCACTCGCTATATATAATTTTAAACTGAGTAATATACGCTTAACCTAATTAATTTCTAAAAGCAGGCACTCTAGGAAAGGGAAAGCACCTCAGAGATCTTTACCTAAATAGTGCCTGCCTGCAGAGGAGAGCCAAGACTAATCGGAAGTGGAGTATTAACTTCATGCAAAGTCTAAACACAGTCCAGCTACAGCAGAGAGGAGCGAATAGCTCCAGGACAACTGTTCACAGCTTGCCAGGTAATTAGCTGCTCCCCTAATTTGTCAAAATCTTTAAAGAGCTGCTGAGTCCCCTCTCTACCCACCCCCCGCAACTGACTGCACAGCTGGTACCAAGGGCATAACCCCCCCCCGCCCCAGGAGGATTTGAAACACGAAGCCCAGTGCTGAGCCAGCACAGCCCCCTGCACGCCCTCCACCCGCTCCCAAGCCGGATTTATCCCCCTCCTCCTTCCCCCCGCAGTGAGGTTTTGCCGCTCTCAGCATTTCTAGCCTTAATGGGGGGCCAGCACAGCAGCAGCAAAGCCCGGGCACCCTGTGAGAAAGCAAAGGAGAACTGGGTTTGGAAGGGCTCCAGCTGCCTATCATGGGCATGTTTCTCCCTAACAGGCTCTGTGTTGTTGGAGCGGGTTGTTTTTCCGCCAGCCGTACAATGGGGTCTGGTTATTCATTGAAAAAAAAAAAAGTCTCTGAGCGGGCACCACCCTCCATTCACAATTTGGAGCGCTCCATTCATGTGGCCAGGGGAGAGAAAAAAAAAGAAAAAAAAAGAAAAATTTCCCCAGAGCTTAGCACTGCCATTCAAGAAAAGGGAAACGAGCCTTAAGATCCTAACAGACACCAGCTGGCCAAGCCCAGACTTTGTGCAACGTTTGGATTCCTTACACAAACACGGTGGGGCCAGCCGGCGCTGCTCAGCAAGATGTGCTCTTGCCGCCAAGCTCACGGCCAGCTGGGGCAGCAAGGCTGGAGTGCCCGGTGGCAGGAGCCAAGTGGGGTACCAAGGCTGGCGGTGCAACTCTCGGGGGAAAGGAGCTGGCTTTGGGTCCCTGGTGGCAAGCGGCCAGGCAGGGAGCAGGGAAGGCAGCAGGAAGGTTCCCAGGGAAAGGGATGCCCTGGCCCCAGCATCCAATGCCCTAAAGGCATGTTGGGTGCGCGAGTGCTTTTAACCTTTCCGGTCCTGCACTCGTCACTATAATTAAAAGCTAAAAAAAAATATAAAAATAGGCAGAGGGAGCAGCTTAACTACAGACGGGGCCAGAGAACATGCCTCGGCACACCTGCGCCAGGACTGAGCCACAGAGTGGTGAGAGCACCAGTGGGTGCCTGACGGCCCCTCTCAGGACTGCTTTAGCCCCTAGGGATGGGCAGACCCTGGGGAGGCTGGGCAAGGGGACCGGCCACGCATGCTGCTGCTGTGCCCGGCCAGTAAGGCAGGGAGGGGAAGATGGCGGTGTACCCCCCCCCAGTGCTGTACCACCAGCCAAGCTGGAGATGCCCCAAACATCAACCTTCAGTCAAGAGGTCTCCCATGGGAAAGGTGACACCCCAAAGCCATCTGGGGCCTGGAACTGGTAGTGAAACCTCTTGGTGGGGGACAGGGCAGGTTGTTCCCAACCACCAGTGTGATGGGACCTCTAAGAGGCCAAGCCTGGAGGATGCTGGCTTTGCCGGTGGCACCCACTGCCCAAACCACGGCAAAAGCAATCAAACCACCATTTCCAGCCCAGCCACCAGCTGGGGACCTTGGCACCTGCTCAAGCTGTCACCTGGGAGCCGAGCTCCATGCCTGCTCGTCCATCCCCCAGCGTTACAGGACGCACCCAAGGTCACACCAGGAGAGGAGCCAGAAATAGAAGCCAGGCTCCTGCTTTCCTTTGTTTAAACAATCCTTCCTCAGAAACAAACCTCCTGCTTTCATTTTGGCGTGTAAGAAACCCCACTCTGTGCCCTGCCTGTGGCTTTAGCCATGCACCACCTGTACAGGGGACCACAAATCCCCTGGGAGCAAACCCCTGCAAAAGGCAAAGCTTCTTGTGGTGCTTGATCTCCCCAGCACGACCCCATCACTCCCCAGTTATTTAAACAACTGATTTAAGATGTAACATTGTACGTATACCCTTCTCTCTGGGACCATGCCACCAGTGAGCCCACACTTATGCCCGGCTAGGGATGTGGCACAATGGCCAGTGCAGTGAACTCTGCAGGAGTCACCCACAGCCTCCTTGCCTTTCTGGGAGGATTTGCCGCTTCTCCAGGTAGCATATAAGCACTGAATCCAGCCTCTTGCTGCTTGGTCGAGGGTGCCAAGAACAACACATCCCTTATATGGGGGAGCCCTGCTTTCTGCATCCTTACGGCAGGATTTCCTCCCCAGCACAGCGACCTGCCACCCTCCAGTGTGTTACGGCACTTTGCTGCCAAACCCCAATTTTAAGCCCGTGTCTGCCAGGGACCTTGGCTACAGAATTGGGAACAGCGAGCAGGCATCAGCCAAGCTGCAGACAGCCACCATGCAATGAGGGTTTTTTAGCAATGCAAGAACGATGCTGCAGTTTGGAGCATCTCTGAGACTCAACATGGCACATGTGGTGGCATTCCCCATGGCAACGGGGTCAAAACTGAGCCTCGTTTGTCCCTTTCTACTGCTGGGCAGAGGAAGCTTGGCCCTGGGAATGCCAGGGCCACCGAGCAGGAGACGGAGACGGTTTGCTCAAGGTAAAAGAGAGCAGCAACTTCCTCAGGGAAAAGGCATGGAGCTATACAACTGCAGGATCCGAGTCCAACGCACACCCATAAACATCCATATGGGCTAGGGAAGGATTTACCTTTCCCCAGGAGCTAATAGGCACTGAACCCCAATGTGACCCCAAGCCCAGGAAAGGAGCACATACCTGCTAGCAAAACCCAGGTGCAGTGGGGAAGCTGCACCAGATTTGTTCCTCTCTTTCTTCCTACACCGCACATGGTTCAAAACCGGAGTAAAATGCAAAGATGGGGACAGAAAGCTATAAGCTAGAGAGTTTCTCCTCCTTAAATGCTCTCCAGTGCTGGTATGGAAGAGCCAGGCTCCCTGTCCAAGCCCCCCCAGCTGGTACAGCCCTCTGCATGACAGCAAGGGAAACCTTTGCTTTCTCTCCCCAGGAAAGTTAAGGAAGGTTATTATAGCAGGGAATCATGCAGGGAAATCTTCTTTCAAGTGACAAAGTCATTTCAACACCAGGTCCGCAGAGGCTGAGCAGGTCAGAAGAACATTTTAAGAGTCTCAAACAAATGCTTCTTCTCCCCCCACCCCCCCCTTTTTTTTTTCTCCTTTCCCTGCATGTCCCAGAAAAGTTTGTCTCTTCTCTCTGAGCTCTTCAGGCTACAAGGAAACAAGAAACTGCCAAAAGGCACTGGAAACAGCTTCAGCCCTAAGAGCCACCCTCCCACGCACACTGCAGTTTCTACCGCTCCAAGCAAGAGCTGCCGGGCTGCGCTAGGATGTCAACAGCCAGTTGCATTTCTGACTCTGGGCTCGCCTTTTATCTCAAGGGAGACAAGGAAAAAAGCGCATCTGAAACTTGGGCTGTCTGGAACAGTTTAATGGCAAGCTTCCCACTCAGAAGTAATCAAAGAACAATAATTAACATGCATTTACTGTAGGAGAAGATACCCTTGCTGCATGCTGTGACAAAGCTGGAATGAAAAATCTGTTCGACTGCAGGCTAAATTTGATTTCCTTTAAGTTCTGTAGCTGCCTGGCTCAGCAGCAAAACCCAGTCACCAACACCAAGCTACTACTTCTGTTTGCCAGGTAACAACTCAAAACATCCTGATCCCCCCTTCCCCTCCAACCGAGCCACGAGAGCCATGTAAGCACCACACGCCATTAACCAGCCCCTGCCCTCACCGCTAACCCATTCCGGCAATGAACCACAGCTCAGAAACAACTCTCGCTCTTATGCAATTCAAGAGGGACTGCGTTTTCACTGGCCTCCTTTTAAACACGCTTGCTTGCCAGTGATTAATGCTGCTTAAAGCAGCTCAAGTTTCACCGCTCAGGTCCTCTCTTGCCAACAGTGCTGGGCCAGGACTGTAAAAAGCTCCAGAAACTGCAGAGATTGTGGCTAACCAAGAAGCCCATCACAGGCTCTCACATCCACTTGAAAAGGAAAAGGAGCATTTATAAGCAAATGAACATTACTACAAACAAGCAGCGAGTCTCAGGGGAGTCCACAGATCAGTTAGAGATATTTCCATGTGTTTGGCTATAATTTTCCCTGTTTACAAGAGACAGGACACTGCAAGTTTCATCTCCACGAACCCAAACCGCACGTGCTTTCTCCCAAAAGTCTGTGATTTCACAGTTTCAGCCCCAGCAACAACCACTTTCCCAAGGAAGCAGCTCCAAACCCAGCACGAGGTTTTGCACAGGCACCCAAACATTTCCCCCTCCACTGGAGAACAAAAACAGAGAACAATCACTTACAGTTGTCAGACTGGAAATCTGGGACAAATTGTTCGTCATCGGGGACCTGAGCTAAAAAAACAAAAAAAAAAAAAAAGAAAAAAGAAGTGGTTTTATAGTGTTTTCAGTTCTCAAAAAAATGTTCGTGGAAAGATTTTACACAGCAAAAGGCGGAGGTGAAGACTTGCCTTCAGCTAGCCAGGCCTCTTGGAGCTGGCTGAGATCCTGGAAGAGCTCTGGAACAGAGTGAAAGACTTAGGCGTTCCACAGAAGAATAAATAAAACTGCCATTATTCACAGGATTATTTCTAAACGGACAAACGTGAGGAGAGCGGTCTTGCAGGGCCACAGCAAGGCCACGGCTGCCTGGACCGGCTCTGCCTACCTTCCGAGTCGTGGGCCAGGTCTGTCTCCAAAAATTTCCTTTTCCTATCAGACCCCAGCCGGCCTCTGCCCTCCTCTGTGCAGGACTTCTGCAACGACCAGGGCGACAGCAGTTCAGGAGGGTGGCAGCCCCCAGGGACAGGGCATCCCCAAGGATAGGATGGCCCAACGGAGAGCAGTGAGGAGGCACAGGGCAAACTTACCCCAGGGCCCATGAAGGGAACCTGCTGGTCGTAGAAGCCGTCCATGGTGTGGGGGAAGCAGGCAGTGCCCCCGGCCCGCTCAGCATCGACGCCGGCCCCGGGAGTCCCACCCGGGCTCCAGTAGGTGCGCGGCTGGGGGTTGGAGGGGAAGGGGGGTCAGGATCAGGCCCCGGCCCCTGCCCCTGCCGCCCCCGGGGATGGCTCGGTGCGGGGCCGCCGCGCCTCCCCGGGGAGCCGGCCCGCTCCTGCCGTGGTGGGTCGCAGCCCCCCAGCTCGTGATGTCACGCGATTTCTATAGGAACGGCCGTGACATCATGCGCCGTGGGAGCGGGAGGAGGGGACCGGCAGGCAGGGCAGGGCAGGGCCGCCTCGCCTCGCCTCGCCTCGCCCCGCGGCCGCGTCCCGCCGCCCCTGCCGGTGCTCGGCGCTGCAGGGCCGCGCCGCAACCGGGCCCGTTCCCACGCCGCCCCGCGCGCCCCATTCATAAACTCCGCCCCCCCCCTCCCCCGCGCGCGCTCGCGCGCGCCCCCCGCCATTCACACCGCGCGGCCCGCGCCATTCATAAACACCGCCCCCGCCCTGGGCCGCGCTGCACCGCACCGCCAGGCCCCGCGTACCCGGCCGGGGCGCCGCGGGCTCGGGCTCGGCCGCAGCGGAGCGGAGCGGAGCCGTGGGGGGGACACCAGGGAAGGCGCCGCTCCGCGCCCGGGCACCGCGCTGCCGCTCTGCGCCGGCCCACAGCCCCCGAGACAGCGGCCTCCGCCCCGCCCCGCCCCGCTTGTTTACCCTCCGCGCCGCCCAATGGAGCGCCACTGCTCGGCTGCCCGTGCCATCTGATTGGCTGCAGCACAGCTGAGCGCCCGCCCACACACCGCCCCGCCGAGCACCATTGAGGCCGGCTGGGTGGGAGGGGGCGGCGGCAGCCAATGGGCGCAGATTGATTTGCATGGCTCCGCCGAGAACGTTTTTCATTCATAAAAAAATAGAAGGGGGAAGAGGCTGGCGGGTGGGGCGGGGGCAGCTCAGGATTTAAAGGGGCCGCGGCCTGCTCCAGAAGGGGACGCGGGGGGGACTTACGGGCAGCCTTGGGGGTTGGTGGGGCAGCCCAGGAGGCTGGATACGGGGGGAGAGACGACCACGCTATGCCCAAGAACCTACCACACAGCAAGCTCAGCAGATGGGATGGACCTCGGGCCTTGCACGCCATGGGGCCCCCTCTGCTTTCTCGGGAAGTGGTGTCGCACCAGCAGGGTGGTGTCACACAGGTCCCCCTTCGAGCCCGGGGCTAACCCACGCCTGAGGGCCGGTTTTAGCAGCCTTTCCCCTGCAGGCACCCTGGAGGCAGGTTTGCCTTTGAGAAGGGCTCTTTGGAGGAGGCCATAGGGAAAACTGCAGGGGCTTTGGGGCTGCCCTGGCCACAGATCCCCCTGAGTGGGTTCATGGACACAAGCCCTTGCAGAACTGCAAATGGCTCAGAGGATTGGGAATGACTTTAGGACAGAGCCATGCTGCTGGGGGCCTGCTAGGTCCCCCACTCCAGCATTGCTCTGCCAAGTGCCTCAGTTTCCCTATCTGTAACTGAAGGTTGTGAGACCCACCATGGAGACTTGCCAGTGGCTGCTCATGGAGGACACAACAGGTTGCACAGGATAAATGAACTGGCCTCACATTGTTGTGGAGTGAGACTGGGAAATTATTGCTGGAGAAGGGAAACCCAAGGGAGATCGCTCAGTTAAATATTGCTCTTCTCAGCTTGGGAAGGAGAGGAGCCTTCTGCTTGGATCCTGGGAAGATGCCCAGGGATTAGGAAGCATGTTGGTACGGAGTTGTCTTGCCCATTTTGAAATCCTCAGCCTCAGGTCATGCACTTGCAGGTGTCCTGGGAGAGCTGCCCAGCATGTCTCTGGGCTGCTGGTGGGAATTTCTCTGTCGATGCTGGGGTACTGATGAGCTTCCAGAGTCCTCTAGGGCTACCACAATCCCCCAGGAATGACGCTGGTAATATCAGGTAGCTTGTCTCTCATCGTATCCTGGGTGAAATGGACGGGGAGCTGCCACGATACGTTGCCCACAGAGAACCTGTGTGCTGGGGGGGGGGCACACAGAGGGCACGGGGTGTCCTTGCCGCCCAGGGAACACTCCCGGGGGGCTCTGGGGCTCTGCAGGTGCTGACACTCTCACTTCCCCTCTGCACAAAGGCAACCAGGATTAAATCACCACTGGTAAAATTAGCAGATGACACATGGGTGGGCAGGTGGCAAAACCTGGGCTGGGGAGCAAGGCAGGCTGCTGGAGATGAGCTGGGTCATTGCAGAGCTGGGCACAACCAGTGACCCAAGGCAGCTGTGGCCCTGCACCAGCTGGGGGCTGCTTGGCACCCCTGGGGCCTCTTGCTGCCACCCAGTGCAGGGAGAAGCGATGGGGGCCTAGTGCAGCTGTGGGGCAGGCAGGTGGGTGGCTGCAGGGGTGTCTGCAGGGGTGTCCTGGGAAGAGCCAAAGACCCTGGACAGCCAGGGCTGGGAGGGGGGGATGGCAACCAGCACCTGCTAAATTTAGAGCCTGCTCAGGAAAAAAAAAAATTAAAAAAATTGCAGGCTCCAAATTTAGCCAGTTGCAGCTCCCACTGAGTGCTGCTCCATTGTGCTGCCACTGACAACACTCCTTCAGCCCTGGTGCCCCAAATCAGGCACCTCTCACTGGAGTCCCTGAAGGTGGGGACCCTGTGCCTGGCCAGGAATCGGGGAACCTCAGTGCGTCCCAGGATCAGCCAAGTATTTCATCACCATCTTTATTTGAGGCAAGCCCACGGCAGTCCAGGTGTACATGGCAACATGCGCTACACTACAGACACCATTTCCATGCAGGCAACCACAGCTATGCACACAGCAGGAGGACGGGGCTGGTGCTGGACTGGGGCTCCCACGGGAATGGGGTTCCCCAGCTCTTGGGGTCCCCCAGCACAGCGTTGGCTTGGCGGGGTGCTCGCACGCTGGCAGTGGTGCCTGGGGGGGTGGTGGTGTTTGGGGGCTCCCACTCCATCCTGTGACCTTTGGGGGATGAAGGGCTGAACCGGGAGACACCAAGGGGGATGGGGTGGGGTTCAGAGCCTTAAGTGCCCCTTGGCTGCATGGCGTATTCCTCCCCGGAGATGGAGACAGCTGGGCTGGTGTTCCAGCCCCTGTGGGTCCCCTCCTGGGCTGGAGACCTTTGCACCATTGGACTAAGGAGGTCGTTAGCTGCCAGGGCCGTTGAACCATGGCTTTGGCATGGCAGGAGCAGATAAAAGCAGCATACCCCAGGAGAGGTGGCAGCGACCGTCTCACTGATCATCAGAAGGGGATGTCTCTATCAGAGCCCATCACTCTTGGCAGACCAGTGCTGGTATGTCATCATCCTACTGGCCCAGGGCGGTGGCCCTGGGCTCCCCATGCCCTGCAGGACATGTGTCTGAGTGCTCCCCCTGGCTTTGAGCTCAAACAAGCACTCCTTGCCTCTGGCGCACTGCCAGACCCATAGGTGTGGGCATGGGCACAGCGCCCACTTGCTTTCCCCAGCTCTGCCGCCACCGATGGCAAACCACAGCAGAGAGACACGAGTGCTCCTCTTTGCCCAGAGCCCAGCAAACCATGACTGGGTGCAAGGAGCAGGTCTGCAGTGAAAACTTGCTGATTCCATACAGGCACTTTCTAATCGGAGCCCCAGGATAAAACCCCAGGTCGAGGCCGAGCAGGCAGGGAAATGGAGCCAAACCTGCTCCTATAAATGCTGCTGACCTCATGTGTTGTCATCCCATGGATCAAACCCATCACCCCACCTGCCGGCAAAGCTCTGGAGATGGCTGAAGTTTTTTTCTTTCACCCTCCCCAAGCACAGGGGCTGCAAGGCACAGCTGCTGTTGGGGAAGGGCTGGGGAAATGAAGGCTGCTGGTTCATGGGACCCAGGGGTTACTTGGCCTAGCTTCCATATGTTTTCACCTGGCTACTCATTAACGGCCACCTGGGTGACGAGGAGGAGGATGATGGATTTATGCACTGCGGGTGGAGCATGCCCATGTACGCAAGTCACAGCTCCGGCGAGCTGTGGTGACCTCTGCACCTGCCAGCTGGGCCTGTGCTCACTCCCGCTCGCTCCGTGGCCCAGGGCCCCCTCCTCATGGCTTCTTGGCTGCTGCTGGCACTCTCCTGTGAGTGTGTCCCTGGGCATTGCATTGCCCCCTAGCCCACCCTCGCCCTGCCCAGTGCCAGGGGCAGGAGGAGAGTGAGCTGTGGCAGCCCACTGGAGCCTTCTGCCCTGGCTGAGGTGTACTCGTGGGCTGGAAGCTGGCTGGGGCTCCCCTGGGGTGCCACTGCCTCCTCCCACATCAGCAGGGCCCTACAGCCACTGTCAGAAATGGCCCCAAGCTAAAGCTTGAACAAGCGCACAGTAGCACTGTCCCTGCCGGAGAGGGTGATGAACAGCTCCCTTTCAGCTCACTGTCACTCTGAAACATAATGACGGCAGCACCCTCTGCACTGCCAGGGTGATGGTATACCTGCAGCATGAGGAGGGACCAGGTGCTGGGTCACCAGGGAGGACAGAGTGGCTTGTCCCAGCCAGGGCTCCCTGCCCTGCAACAGGGGCATAGCACGGACAAGCAGCAGTTTTCCTGCCTGCAGCAACATCCATGGGGCACACACTGCTCCCAGCTTGCTCACAGAGGCACAGGGGCCTCCGCCAGACCCGAGGGAGCTGGGAGTGGGGGCTGATTTGGGAGCCGGGTGTCCCCCCATGCAGGGCCACCGCAGGAGGCAGCGGGTGCCTGCAGAAGCAACCAGCAGCCCTTTCCATGGGCTGGTCCTGCCAACTCCTGGCTCCTGGGAGAGCCATGTAGTGGGGCACACATCCAGACCACTGCCTCCTCCGTGCATTCATCCATTTTCTGGTCCCTGTCCCATCCTGGAGAGAAGCTGCATCCTACAGTCTGTCCCCACGTGCCTGGTGGGGGACACATGGGTGATGCCACCGAAACCTGCCAGCGCATCCCAGCCAGGCTCTGGCAGCTGGCTCGGTGAGGAGAAAAGGAGTGGCTGGGCAGCAAGCAGCGGGCACCGGTGCAGGCAGGGGGCTGGCAGCGGCATCTGCAAAGCTCCTTGGCTTTGGGGTGGGTCGGGGGGAGACCTGGCCATGTGGAAACCGAGGTGCAGCAGCTCCCCCCGCTCCCTGCAGCCGTCCAGGAGCATTGGAGGCAGCACCGGATGCCACTGGGAGAGCACAGGCCTGGCAAAGCACACGGGGAGACGTGTAAAAAGGTGGGGGCAGACAATTTCAAGTGAGAAGAGCTTCTGGATGTCTGTCCCCAGGGTCCCCAGCCACTGGCAGAGGCTGGCAGGCTTTAGGAGAGAGGAAAGTCCATGTGGAAGGAGGTGCCATGGGCACAGCTGCGGGGACAGCCAGCAGAGAAGGGAGGTGGTGTTCATGTCCAACCCAGACTCATAAAAAGAAGGTGACTTCCAAAGCCCCCCAAAGTTTGCTAAATAAATACATAAATATGAACACGAAACCCAGAGCCAGGGTGTGGGGGTTTCCCAGGGTTGGCAGCTCCTCCCAAAATCCCTTTTTTGCTATTTCCACATCAAAACATGGTCTCCCATCCATCCCATGCTTGTCCCTGCGGTCCATGCACTATCTGTCCCCAACCCGTCCCATGCCTCATGGCTCCCAGTGCCAGCAGCAAAGGATTAAAACCTGTCCCAGAAGTGCTAGCTAAAGGCATGGCAAAGACCGTCTCCTCTAGACTAAGAAAATAAATAACTTTTCCAATGTGCAAGGGTTGGTGGACAGAAAGCCGGTGCAGCAAAACATCGAGTGTCCTTCAAGAGGATTAAAAATAAATAAGTGAAGCCTGGCGTTTTCTTGGGAGCACGTTCATCTGCAGCTCTGCCAAGGCAGGCAGGGGGTGATATTTAAATAAAGGCAAAAAAAAAAACCCCAGTCCTAGCGCTGCTCCAGTGAATGCACTCCCTGTGTGTTGGCCTGCCTTCACCCACTGCTTCCATCCTGGCTGGAGAAGATGCTTGTGGTGGTTGGGAAGGAGCCTCTAACACCTTCCCAGGACAAATCATCCCCACTGGGCTTGGGGGGGTTGTTTTCTCTCCCCACTGCAGAGTGGGGATTCGGGGACCCCCCAGAGCAGGTGGGTGTCCGGGATGCCGGGAGCCTCTGGCCCATGGCTCCTTGCATGCTGCTTAATCTCGAGTTTTGTTTCTCCTCTTCAGGAAAAAGAAGCTGCTCTTCTGGGGGGGGCCCAGCAGCATCGGCACTTGGCTTTTATGTGTAATTTTTACCTTAAAAGAAGTGAAGAACCCAGGTCAGTAAGGGGCTCCCAGGCTCTGAGCCCCCCCTGGGCATCCCCCAGCCTGGGGACCCTGGGGAGTGACCCAAGCAAGCCAGAACAGCTCAACACCCAGCACTGGGATGAGGAGCCGCTGCTACCCCCCAGCTAGGTTGTTAAATGCTTTGCTCCAAGGGAATAACAGCTCCAGAATTACATCCAGGCAGTGCTGGGATGGCAGAGGATTTCTCCTCCAGGCAAGCTGCCTGCCAGATGGTGGGGGACCCCACTGCAGCCCCCCCAGGAAGGGATGCTGCCACACCCACTTGCCTGGCAGGGGACAAGCATGTCCCTGTTCCCACAGCTCCCACGACGGTTTTCCATGAGCTCAGGGCTGGCATGGGCACAGACAGAAGTTGCAGGTGGCCAGGTTCTGCGGCCACCCACCAGCAAGTGCAGGAGCCTCCCCCGAACTCCAGAGGCTTTGCCAAGCTGCACAGGGAGCCGAGGCTGCCCACCCTGCTGCCAGCCCCTGCCTGCCCTGTCTTGCCATGCTGCCAGACCCTGCCCACCCCGGCTGCCTGTGGCAGAGCTGCTCCCTCCCCGGGGACTCACAGTGCAGGACGGCTGCATCCAGGGCTCCCCGTCCACCTGCATGGGCAGCAGCTTGGACGTCCTGCAAGGTGCAAAAAGAGGGAACACAGGGTGACAGAGGCACCAGCTTTCACCATCACAGGCGCTCAGCTGGGACGGGGCCACATACCTGATGGTAACAGACGAACACTGGGCCAGTCTCTTCCCAGCGCTCTTCAGCCCCGTGTAGATCTGCCCCATCTCCATCGCGCCCTCCAGCCCCACCACCTCCAGGAGGTGATCGCTGAGGTCTGCAAGAGAGAGGGATCCAAGTCAGTCACCCTGTCCCCAGCGATCCCCTGCCTGGTGCCATCATCCAAAACATCAGGGCCAGCACAGTGTGGCTGGTGGCATAATGGGGATGCATCATGATGTCCTCCATGCCCCGAGATCAGCGAGCTGGGTGTTTGCAGCATTGGGCAATGCTGCTGTCCAAAATCCCTGGAGCAAAAATACTCCTTATCTGAAACAGTAACAGGTCCTGCGTGGCTGCAGGGTGGCAGCCCAGATCCCCACCAGCTCTTTGACTGCTTGTTTGCAGTGTTCTATGAAATCGTGGAAGAACCCCACCTCCCCTGGGTGCCCTGGGGTGCTGTGGCCCCTTGGGAGCTGGAATACATGGGGAAATCCTCCCCAGGAAGGTTTTACTCAAATCCCAGGACATTGCCCTTTTTTCCAGCTCCTCCTGCTCTTCTGGGCTCTTCTGGGCTGCTCTTCTGGTGCCCGACACTGGCCAACTCACTCCGTCTCTCATTCCATTCAGGGTCCTCTTTCACCCCTGGTGGACCCCCCCCAGGAGAAGTCCCCCATGCCCCCTGATGCCCTCCTGCCCACCTGCAAGTGGGGATGTGCCCAGGGGACCGACCCCACTGCCTCTCGCCACTTTTGGAACAGGCCTTTGCTCTGCCCCACTCTCTGCTGCCTGTTCCCATGAGCTTGCCCGGCGAGGGACAGCCGGTTACAGCCTGGGAAAGTTGGTGACACCGCCATCCTGGCAGCCATGTGGCAGGGGTGCTGTTTCCCACCCCAGTCCCAGGCTGCGGGAGGTGCCAGGTGGAAAATAGGGGTACTTTGCCTATTTTGCTGGCTGCTTTCTAACCCACTGCTCTCTGCTGGGGAACCCTGCTGGCTCTTTGGGCTGCCTGCACCCTGCCCGTGCCCATGGGGATGGCTCTGGTGGCCGCAGCAGCGGGTGTGAGGTGCTGGCCAGGGCACAGCACGGGTACCGTGCTGTTCCCAACACCCCCCAGCCAGGCTGGCAGCACTGTGGCAGAGCCTGGGAAGATGCTTACAAAAGCCATTGGTGCCAGATCTGCAGCTCCACTTCCTACTCCTCCTCTGCAGCAACGGCGCCTGGCACTGCAGCGGCTTGCCTGCCAGCCCCGCAGGACACAGGAGGCTGCGCAGCCACATGCCCACAGGTGATGGCTCCCATCCAGGCACCCCTCTGAGCTGTGACCCCCGGAGGGTGGGAGCAGAGGTGGCTGAGCACGGCATGGGAGCCACGTCCTCTGGCCACCATGGCATGGCCTAACCAGCCCTGAGAAATGTGGTGCTGGGCCATACCCAGGCGGGCATAGCCACCCCCCTTCACCAGCTTGGACAGATCGCTCTTGGGGTCACCCCAGCACCCCAAAAGACAGTGAGCCAATAGCAACCCCTCCAGCGCTGTTGCTCCAGCGCCACGTGTACTAAGCTGTGGCCAGAACTGGTGGCTGCCCAGCTCCCCTGTGCTAACCCCGCTGACCCCATGCACCCCACCAACGCTGATCACCACCAGGCCCCACCGCTCACCCTGCACACAGAACTTGAGCTCCTTGGTGTCAGTGACCACCGTGGCGTGCAGCTTCTCTGGCGCTTTCTTGCCCAGCCGGTTGTAACTGCGCTGCTTCTTGGTCTCGCCCCAGAGATTGGAGCCGCCATACATGCTGGGGATGTTGAGGACGGCGATGCCCTCCAGGGACGTGTTGCTCAGGTCTAGCAGGGTCCCGTCGCACTGCCGGGCACAGGGGCAGCATCAGGCCATGGGGTTGGGGGAAGCTGGTGCCTGGCACTGCAGAGCCTCGCCTCCTCTCCCTGCCTGCATGCCGAAGGAGCAGGGCTCCCCAAGCGTGGCATGCCACTGGGTGGTGCCCAGAGCAAACCTGCCCCCGGCGTGGCTGGGGCTGGAGGTGCGAACAAATACTCCCTGGCTTTGCTTTTCTAGGGCTAACCACCACTTCCCCTTCCTTGTGCTGCTTTCCCCTTTATTTCAATATGAATTTTACTACATGTCCAAGACAGCAGTTTTGAAAAGTGAATTTCCTACGGGAGCTCATAAAACTTCAGCTGGGCTCGGTTCTGCAACCCAAAATAGGATGCAATACCACCTCAGCTCTGGAGTGACCTCGATCCAAGCATCTCCACTACACGCTTCCCCACCTCCCCTTGTTCAAATTGACCCCAAAGAATCAGAAAGTTTGGCTTCCCAAAAACTAACTCAAACCAGTTTGTCTTCAAGTGCAATTTGGAAACTAGAAATGAGGCTGGAAGGAAATGATAGGAAAGGTGTCAGAGGAAAAAATGTCCGTTTTTGGAGAGAAAACTGCAAGGCAGCGCACAGAACTGGTATCCCGGGCTTTGCTGTCATACAGCAGGACTGCCCCAGCTGAAAATTCCCTGTAAAAGGTAAAATATCTGTTGCTTGTGGCTTTTCCACAGGACTGGAAGCAGTAGCCATGGAAATGCATTTCTTAACTTCAGGTCTTCTCATTCTCATGCTACCCAGACGACACTTGATCCCTTTTCTAGATACCTCTGGAGGAAGCAGCCACTTTCCCATTCAACTGTATTTTTGCTAGAGCATTTGTATTTTCCTTTACACATCTGTCCTCTACCTGCCATGCTATGCTTCAGCAAACACCAGCACATTATTTCCTTGCATTTTGGAGATGCAATGGCATTTCTGCCCTCTCTTGCTTTGCTGAGAGGAATGCGAATGGGCTGATGAACCCCTGCTGCTGCTTTGACTCCAGTTGTTTTCCTCTAGCAAAGAGTGAAGGTCCTGAGCTTATTTTTAATACCTTGTCGGTAAGCGCTGAGCACGCCAGCCACACATATGCGGAGCTGGGCATGGACACGAGCAAGCATCTCTGTATGTTCAGATCTGCTCTGCCTCCCCTGAGGATCCAAGATCTTATTTTTAGCCTTGCATTGAAAGCGAAAGGCAGGAATCTTCTGGGTTTGGGAGTGAAGAACTGTCTCTCCAAGGCTGGCAAAGGATGTAAATCCTTTTGTTCTCAATACATCTTAATGATATTATGATTTGTAGGAACAGAAAAGACCCTAACGCTCTGAGCAGCGGATACCAAGCAAGAGGGCTCTGAGTCCTCACGGGATGGACAACACATCCCATACCTGGCTGAGCCCAGCACCACTCCTGACTGCAGGCACCTTTCCTGCCTGCCTGCGAGGCGACGGGTAGGGACCTCGCTGCAGTGGGATAGGAGCGAGTCAGCTGTGGGACTTCCAGGGGTGCTGCAGGAGTTTGTTCCTGCCTGGGGGCATGTAGGGTGGGCAGGACCATGGCTGCCCATGCCTGCCCACACACATGCATGCAGGGAGCGACCTCTCCCTGTGTAGCCCTCCCCTGTTAGCACGCCAGCGAGCTACAATGGGCTCTTTGAGCAGAGGCAGCTGACGGTGCGCTGGCAGCGATGCTGGAAGTAGAAATTTGCAGCTGGGGAAAAAGCAAATTCATTTCCAGGAGCTGTAGGGGAATGAGTGCCAATTTCCAAAACAAAACTGCCATTTCTCTGCAAGTCTGACAGTTGCCTGGGAGCTGGAGGGAGGACAGGCTGCCGCTTTCAACTTCAAATACAGTGGGATTAACGCTTTCCTGCTGGTGCAGTGCAGGACACGGACTTTATCTGCCCTGGGACGCTGGCGCATGGCTGGTGAAGGGGAAGAGATGGCTGTGCCCCTGCTCCTGCCCCTTTCCACCAGCTGCTGAGGGCACAGCTACCCGCTTCGGGCTTTGGGAAGGGCTGAAACTCCCTGTGTAGAAACAGGCTTCAAAGTCCCTCTGCCCACAGCCGCACGCGACGCACCACCAGCTCCCCAGGCTCTACCTGCTCTCTGCCTGCTCAGGCAGGTGCTACCCTCTGCCAGCGACCCTGTGCCCACCGCCTGTTCAGACCCATGTTGGCCCTTTGCAGCAAGCGACAGTTTTTTCCCCTCGCCTTCAAGCTTGAGTTATAAAAGGGTCGTTTATCCAGAGATAAAGAGAGGTGGAAGTTTACAGCAAAGCACGGCCCAAAGCCCCCAGCATGAGCGGAGAAATGACAGCACTCTTAGCAACCGCAGGCCCTCCTCCCCGTTCTAATTAAAGGCTGTTTCCATGTCATCCAACAAGGGCTGGGAGCAGACGTGGAGTTTACAGAGAGAATATTCCAGGCACGCTCTCGAATACAGCTGGAAGCAGGGGAAAAATACAGGGCTATTCTTCTGCCTGCAGCTGGCCAGCTTTGCAGCAAGCGCCGCATGGTGGAAGAGCGGGTCCTGCCAGCCACTGCATCCTCCTGCCGCCTTAAGGGGTCAAAGCTGCCATGCACCCTCTCCCCAAACAGCCAAAAGCCCTGCTCGAGGGACCGACAGGTGACATCTCCCAAAAGCCCTTTGTGCCACAGCTAGAGCCAGGGACCATCCTGGGAAACCCACCTCCACCTCGATGTAGTCATGGAGCTTCTTGCAGGTGGCTGCAAAGGTCTCTGATGTCCCGAATTCAAAGTACCACAGCTTGTTCTTCATCCTGGGGGACAGAGATGCATCAGCATCCCGCTCGGGAGTGGTGCCTCGCCCCAGCCCAGCCAGTGGCAGGATGGGCTGCCAGAGGCCTTCTGGAGGCGTTGCGACGGGGACACGAGCCATTGTGGGGAGGGACCACCGGCATCACGACCCCAGGGACAGTGGGTGGCTCAGGTGGACCTGGCTCTGACACCCTGCGGAGGGAAATGATGCGGGTGCTGGGTGGTCCCTCAGCATGGGATGGGGTGCCTCCACCGGTTCTCAGCAGAGCTGAGCATGGGCTGCTGTCTCTCGACAGGGCTGCTGGGGATGGGGTACCACACGGAGGGGATGTCCCCCACCTCAGCACCCTGTCTCGCACCCTCCCGGCATCCTGCCAGGCAGCCCCTGACCACTGCTCATCCCCTGCATCAATTGCTGTGCCAGGCTTTGAGGGGGAACTGTAAGCCAAGGGGAGCTGAATTTCAGACCAGAGCCAGACACTTTGGTCCATTTGGGTTTCTTCTAGCAGGTATTTCTGAACATGGGGATGGGGGTCACAAGCCATGGCTCCTGCTGCCATCACACCATTTCCATGCACCCCGAGCACAGTGGGAACAAGCTGTGACCTGCTGCCTGCCCTGCCCTTGCTGTCTGGCCTGCTCCTGCTGGTCCTGGAATTCGGTGCTAATTGTAAAGCATGAATGAACGTAATTGGGTGTGCGGCCAAGTTCAAGCAGCCTGCCACACTGCACGGGGCCTGAAGGAGCACCCTGGACCCCCACCGTGCCCAGCCCCTGCCTCCTGGCCATGCCTGGTGTGTCCCCTGCCTGTCCCCTAAGGTTGGCCGAACACCACGCTGCCTCCTCGGGGCTGCTGCCAGTCCTGTGGGGAGAGGGGCAAGAGGAGCCCAGCGGGAGTGGAGCAGGCTCCAGCACGTCTTTTTGGCACAGTCCACAGCAGCAGCGGGGTGTCCCCCCGCACCCAGCTTTCAGAGGGGACCAGGGGCAGCCCTTACCTGCTGTTGAATTTCTCAGGGTGCTTTTCTCGCATGACATGGAAGCGATGGGCAATAGAGGCGTCCTGTGGGGAAAGGGAGCACAGAGACATCGGTGGCGCAGCAGGGAAATAGAAACCCCCCTCTGCACCCCACCAGCACGTGCCAGGATAAGGGGGTTCAGCCATTCACCCTTGCCACCAGCCCCCGTGGCACAGGAGCACAGCACGGGGGCCATGCCAAGGCGATGGGGGCATCCTCAGCCAGGCTGCTTACAAAGCGTTGAATGGGCTCATTAAGCGAGACATAATTAGTGTGCTTGGCCTCCTTCCCCGTCCCAGGGGCCCTGCACGGAGGTGATGCCGAGGGATGGAGGAAGGGCTACCGGTGAGGCAGTGGGGCTCCGGGGACACGCCAGGACCCTGCACCCTGACAGCTCCCCTGGCAGGGTGGCAGCTCTTCCTGAAACTTATCACAACCTCTTCTATGTGGACTGGGAGGCATTTAAGCCAGACTCAGAAGCTGTCACCAAATGCCACCTGCAGTGACATCACCTGGCGTTAGCAGGAGCTGATGTGAAACTAGAAACATCTCACAGTGCTGCCAGGTGGGTGACCCACGCTGTGGTGGTACTGCTCGGGCACCCATGGCCCAGGACAGAAATGCTCCAAGTCACTGGGAAAAGAAGCGCTTTCCACTTTGCTGTTCCCCCAAAGCCCTGCTGCTCCTAGGATCAACCCCTGGGGCTGGGAAAGCCCCCATGGCACAGGGCTCCCTAACCCTCCCTGGGTTAGGAAAACATGGGGGACTGCAGGTCCAAGCACCAAAGCAGGGCTTTGCCCATGGGTGTCATCTCGACAAAAGCTTCAGGTGGGGTGTCCAGCAGATCTCAACCCATCCCTGAGACCCCAAACTTCCCTGAACCGCATTTAAGCTCCTTGCACACTTGCTCTTGCAACATTCCCAGCTGGGAAGAGAGACATTCCATGCCTGTTTATGCATTTAAGTGCTGCCATTACAAAATGAGAATAAAACCAGAAAAACAATGTCAGGAGGCAGATGCTCCTTGGAATTAACTCAGGGCTGGCTTGGAAAAGAGCTAGGGATGAGTCTAGGAGACAGGGAGGGAAGCATGGAGGGGTAGCATCCCTTGAGTGCACCTGCCAGGCTGGATCCCTCCAGTGACTTTGTAACAGCGGAGTCATTTTGCACCAGCTGAGTGGGAAATGACCCTGGAAATCCCCTGATCCAGCTGGGTTTGAGGCTGCAGCTGTGCTGATGACCCAGGTGACAGTTCCCCTGCTCCACTGGCCTCCGGAGCTCTTCCCTTTGCTTTGCTGTGGCCAGGTGGCTCCGGTGGGCATGGCACAGTCTGGGCCCTGACAACTAGCCCTGCACTGTGCTGCCCTGCAGCACTCACCACCCCAATGGAGAAGTAGTTGTTGATGATGGTGGATGGGACAGGGTCTCCGTTGGTCTCTCTGTCACTGGGAATGATGTCCATCTGCCAGCGGTCCAGCATCACCTCTGTGCTGTGCTCGATGTCTTTCAGGACCTTCATCAGGTTGCCCCCTTCATAGCCTGTAAAGGAAAGAAGGTAGTCATCGGAGCAGAATGAAGGAGGATGAAGAGGCGTGTGGCCATATCATGTAGGACTGGAGGTAGTCGGGTGCTGAGCACCCGGGGCCCTGCTGCTATGGTACCAGCAAGATGCCTAGCTCATCCTTGCAGCAGTGGCAGAGATTTCAGCTAATGGTACAGGTCTCCCAGATGAAAAAAGTTGTTGGGCAGGACCTGGCTGATCTGGGTTCAGAAAGCAGTGGCTCCTTTTTTTGGAAGGGGTTAGAAGCACCATCAGGAGGTGCTAGGGCTGAGATGCAGCCCTGAGCCTCACCCCGAGAGCCCGGGAGCCCTCCCCGCCCCAGGACAGCACCCACCCAGCCATACTGAATGGTCCCCGTGGGCCAGCCCCCGCAAGGCGATGCTTGCCCGGCCTCACCTCCACCCCAGCGCAGGCACCGGGCCAGGTCATTGCCCGTTCCCAGGGGCAGGACAGCCACTGGCGGGTGCTTCACCAAGTTCGCCTTGTCTGCAGTTCAAGGGGAAAGAGAGGTTTGGGGCTGAAAGGGCTCACTCCTTGTTCATCTCCCATGTCCCTCCTTGGCTGGCACCTCAGGTTGGGGGAGCCCAGGCACAATGTTGTTGCCAGGGGAATACTGGGAACTCACGGCAGATCGTCAAGGACATGGGTGGACAATGGTCTATGGGAGCATGGCCGCTACTCACTCACCTATGCAGTCCAGGATCCAGCCCACCGTGCCATCCCCTCCACAGGCCAGGACACGGAAATCTGGAGTGTCCCGAAAGAAGCTCAGCCTGGAGAAAGCCAGGAGAGACAAGGGGTGACGTGGGGGAGCAGGGGCTGGTAAGAGGGAGCAGAGGATCGGCCACAGCATCTCCGTACCCCGGTGCGGGCCCGCCGCGGTCCAGGTTGTACACTTGGCGTGGATTGAGCAGGTAGTGAAATTTCCGAAGGACCCTAGGTAAAGAGAGGCATGAGGGATGCCACAGAGGCAAGTCCCCCTCCAGGAGAGGTGCTGGGGCAGCCCAAGGGACCAGCAGCCCCCGACCCCAGGGGTGATGCTCTCCCCGGGCAGGATCCCACCTACCGCTCCCCCTGCCTTCCTCCGCTCTTGGGGTTCACAAACACCAGGAGGGGGTGTGTCCCAGGCCGGGGGCTGATCTGGAGGGCAGAAAGCGTGGCTGCGAATGCCTGCCCACTGCAGGGCCTGGTGTGCACCCACAGCAGACCTTGCTGGCAGCCTGGCACAGGAACCTACCTGCAGTCCTTGACCATCCACGGTGGTGGAATTGAACTTGAAGCCCTGGTTGTCCTCAGGGCTGGTGCTGGCAGGGGAGTCGCCCTCCGATCTCCGGCAGTGGGATTGCCTGTCCTTTGGGGAACAGAGGCGTGGATGCGCACGCCGTCCCAAGAAGGCAGTGCCGGCAGCCGGGGAAGGCAGGTCAGCCATGGCAATGCCCTGCCAGGTCCCTGCCACCCGGCAGCAAGGAGGGGGGCACTTACCAGGACAACGGGGCAGATGTAGGAAGGCAGCAAGATATGGTCCCGCAGCGGGCCCCCATCACACTCTGGCTTCACGTAGGAGGCACATTTGTTGTGGAGCTGGAAGGGGCAGGAGGAAGGGACCTTGGGCAGGGGACACCCAGCCATCTCCTATTCGTGAGCCTCTCCTCGCCCAGGGCTGGCCGTGTGGGGTGTGCTGCAGGGTGCACCCCAGGCCCCCCACGCCCGTGTACTCACAGTGACTTGGCACCAGACGCAGTGCAGGCCGGTGATGCCCTGGTAGCACTTGATGCTCTTGTGGCATCTGTCACATTTGATGGGGGAATTGCCCTCGATCCAGGTGTGCTGCATCACCTGCAAGGCATGGCGGGGGGGCCACTGTGGGCGCAGCACCCACCAACCCACAGGCACCTCCTCTCCGCTAAGGGCTGGTGCCATGATTTCAGAGGGTGGCTCATCATGCAGGGATGCTGACTGATCCAGACCAGCCCCTCACATGGCTGTCTTCCCTCCCTGCAGCACATCGGGGACACCTGTCCCCCACCCAGAGCTGTGGCAAACCTCGGGGCTGGGGGTCCTGTGGGTCTCCAGGGGCTGGGGACTGGGCCTGCCCTGCCAGGCTCTGGATGCTGGGAATGCCCATGAGCTGCTGCCCAGGACCTGAAGGGCAAATCCCAGGGGAAAAAGCCATGGGGGACCAGGGCAGGAGACTGAGGGGCCAGCTGCTGCCAGCAGTGCTGCCTCCAGGAGGGCTCCATGGGAGATGTGCCAGCTCAGAATCACGCTGCCTGCCTACTCACACTTGTGTTTCTCTTGGATTTCACGTAGGTGCTGATGCAGGAGGCAATGTCTTTGGACACACACCTCTCATGGACAGTGTACTTGCAGACTGGTGGGAGAGAAGGTGGTAGTGAGCATCACCCCCTGGCACAGGCGCTGCCCCCTCCCCGCTCACCCTGCACCACCCACAGGGCTCAGCACTGGTGGGGGCCTGTCTGCCCTCCCCAGGGTGCTGCGATGGGGCAGGAGCCACCGGCCTGGGGGTGTGGGGGGCCATGGGGGACCGGGACTCACAGGAGCAGCAGAGGCCCTGCTTGCGGACCCCCAGCAGCATGGTGCGGCAGAAGTTGCAGTAGGCGGGTTTCTTGAAGTGCTTCAGCCTCCAGGCATGCTGCCCGTCATCCTTCACGTTCTGCAGGGCAGGAGAGCAGAGGGCGAGGGGGGTTACTCCCCCACTGGGGGTCCCAGCCCACCATTTTTATCAGCTTTTTGTCCTGTAATAGCCTCCAGTGTGTCTGCAGGAGTTTGCTCCCAGCAGGACCACAGGCTCCCCCTGCTCCCCTTCTCCCCGGTGTCCCTCAAGCATCCCAGCTGCCATGTGCCCCTGCTCCCCGGGCACATCCAGCTCCTGGCAGTCCTGGCACTGAGCTCCGACTCCTTGTGGCCCCTCGGCACAGCCCAGCTGCAGGGATGCTCTGCTGGTGGCTGACGGGAAGGAGGTGACTCCACATCTGGGACCAGGCCACCGCCACCACGGGGTGACCAAAGCAAGCTGCTTACATCCGGGTCTAGGCACAAGCACTTTGCAAAAGCCACTTAAAATTCCCTGTTTTCTTGAATCTTCCTGCCAGAAAACCTGCCCCGTGGGAAGCAAACACCAGAATGGGCACTGGGGAGCAAAAACCCACATTTTGCCTGCAAACTCCTACCTGATGGACAGGGATGCACCTCAATGAAATGAAGTCCAAAAGCATGAAAAAACAACACAGGAAAATAAAGGGTGGCCCCACCCCACCCCACCTCTGCTCTTTGAAGCTCACCTCTGGAGAGGAGCTGGCATTTTAGGTGCTTATCTTATGTTTTGATTAAATATTCATTGAACCGGAGTGTGCTACAATAGCAGGGAGTGAGCCCAGCCTGCTTGGCCACGGCAGCTGGCAACGACCACAGCTCAAAACTGAGCTTGTGAAGATTTGGGGGGTGAAGGCCGGTCAGCAGAGGCAGGGCAGGGGTGTCTGCAGGGGCCGGGGACCGGTGCAGGGCTGTGCGGTGCCGGACGGGCATGCGGTGTGTTGCCGGGAGTAGGGTGCCCTCCCGTGGCCCCTGCGCGCCCTCCATCGCTGCCTGCCTCTCCCGGGCTTTCCTCCAGGAGCGGGCAAGGTGGCTGGATACGGCCGACGCAGGTCCCCGCATGGGCACTCACCGTCTCCATTCCCAGGAGCACCAGCAAGGGGATGGTGGTCATGCCGCCTCGGATCCACTCCTCCAGTGTCACAGTTCCATCATGGTCATAGTCGATCTCCTCCATCATCGCCTTCAAGATCTGGAGGAGGGAGGAGATGTGGTGACAGAGCAATGCCGCCCATGAACCCTGGCTGCCAGCTCCAGCCAACAGCCCCCGTGCCCCACCCAAGCCCTGGCACTCACAGGCTTCAGCTCGGTGGAATCCCACTCCAGGTACTCGGCCACGTGCACCATCTGGTTGATGATACGATCCAGCTCCTGAGCACAGAAAGACGATGGCGCCCAGCACTTAGGGACGGCTTCGGGCACAAGTGATGTGTCCAGCCTCAAGCACCCAAACTGAGGACATACCAGGTCTATGTCCCGATATGCCCAAGGCTGCCCCGGGCCCCCACCTGCACAGGGTGCTAGTGACACCCCACTTCTAAGTGGGTGCTGGGTGCTGCTTTCTCCTCTGAAAAATCTGCCAGAAAATCTGCAGGTTTTCCCTCAGTAAAACTGCTCTGATAAAACAGATTTTTATTTGCAATGGATTTCATGGGAGATACACAAAGAGAAAACATCCTGGGGGAGCATTGTGCATGATTTTTACTTTTCTGAAACACCATGACCTCATGTAGAGCTACAATTACTGGCAGGTGGATATTCTAGAGCTGCTGCTGGATGCTGCAGAGCTGGTGTGCATCCCCCAGCCCCGTGGTCCAGCCTCCCAGCAAATGCTCCTGCCTTCCTCCTCCTTTCCCATATCCCTGTTTAGCTTATAGAGTGCCTCGCTGAGGGAGCAGGCACCCTGATAGGGCCCTGCATGTCTCTGGCCCCCCGAGCGGCCCCAGCTTTCTCTCCCAAGGGAAGGCTTACCGAGCTGTCCAGGAGGCCATTTCCATCAGTATCATAGAGGCGAAACATAACTGGAGGGAGAAGAGAGCCGGCTGCCGGTTAGAGCCCAGCCCTGGGGCACCCCGGCCAGCTGTAGGATGGGAGCAGCGCTGCGCCAGCTCAGCCCGGGCAAGATGTGGCCTGAGCCTGTACTAGGCTGAAGGGTATTGGAGGGAAGCCGCGACCCCCCTGGCTGCCCCTCTGCCAGACACGGGTGCCAGCAGGCAGGAGCAGAGGGGTGATGATGAATGGGTCCTTTTCTAGCAATAACCCACCCAGGAGCTGGAGCCAGGTTTCCCAAGTGGTTTTAACATTTCAGTATTAAAAAGTGAGCAGAAGCACCCAGCCCAGCACCCCTCCTGGGTGTACCCCCCAGATGATGCCTCCCACCACTGGTCCGCGCTCTACACAGTGTGACCAGCAGCCCAGGACCCCAGGGCCCTACTTACACTCCAGCTTGTCCTCTGCCTGTCCCCTCTCCAGCAGGGACAGGTAGCAGACGATGTCCTTCAGATGGACCACCTGGGCCATGGGGGCAGGGGGTGGGGGTGGGGGGGCTTTCAGGAAGCTGTGTCTCTTTCGCAGGCTGAAGGGTAACCTCTTCTCCACGCTCCTTGTGCCTGTGGGCCGGGGGGGGGGGGCAGGATGAAGGTCATGCACAGAGGGACAAGGAGCCATCCCCAGCCAGGAAACAGGGCTGGCAGCATGTAACCTCTAGGGCAGGGACCCCTTCAGCGTGGGGTGGGCAAGGTGTGGAAAATGTGAGGCTGAGTGCCATCACAGGAGCAGGGCTGAACATCAGAGAGCCAGTCAGTCCCCGGGGCACAGACCCCCGGCACCTCTGGCACTGCGGGTACAGGTGGGATGAGCAGTGGGAGCCCATGGGGATGTGCTCTGCCAGGGACAAGCACCCAGCCAGAAGGAACGAGAAGCTCAGCTGGTGGTGGGGCAGCTCACCCAGGTGCAGGGACAGCCCACGCTCGTGGCTGCCCATGCCGGCGGCAGCGGTGGCTGGCAGGAGCTTGTCTGGAGGCAGCCGTGAGTCACCACTCCGATCCCCCCACCCTGCTAGGAGCTGCTGCCACATAATTAAGACATTGACCGGCGGGGGCTCTGTGGGACGGGATCAGCAGCTTAAGTTTGCAAAGCAAAGGTATCAAGATGCCAGGAACCCGCCGAGTTTGGAAGGTCACCGCCACCACACTGGGGACCGGACCAGCAAGGTGCGGCTCTGCAGCTTGGGAAACCAGGGAGGGCTTGTCACTGCCTGTGTCCCCTGTGGAGCTCCAGCCAAACTCACCTGGCAACTGAGGGCTGAGCAGGGACCCGGAGGATATCTTTGAAGAGCCCGAGGAGTTGTGAGCAGAAGGGGTGCCTGTGGTGGACTTCTGGGAGGATGACCTGGACCAGCTGGGGGAGGCGTTGGGGACTGATGCTGGGGTGAGGGACGCTGGCTGTGGCTCAGCCACGCTGGTGTGGCAGCTCCTGGGCTCAGGAGTGTGTCGTCCCAGGGCACTTAGGAGAGTTTTCCCATTGATCCCTGCAAAGCAAACATATGCCCATGGGTAGTGTGATAGCAGGGTGCCTGTGCCTGGCAAACCCCTTCCTCCAGGACCCCCACCTGGGTGCTAGTCGCTCATTCTGGGTCCTCTTTGCTAGCCCAAAAGCAGGCTGGCATCCCGGCCCCAGGACTTTCCGAGGGGCGCTGTGGGCAGCCCCTCACCCTCCTGCCTGGCCCAGTGGCTCCCAGCAGCACTCCAGTCCCCAAGGGCTGGCTGCCACAGTGCTCGGGACCAGGTGGGGAGGACACGGTCCCCCGCCACCATGCCCCAATGCTGCAGCCGAGTGCCCAGGGAGGGTTCTCCCTTTACTTTTGCAGTTTATAGTCCTTTCAGCAGATGTCTCCACACGCTGTGAATCCACGCAGGCAGGGGCTGGGGGAGGCAGAAGCTTACCAAGGGTGTTGAGCTGCAAGACGCTGGGGCTCTGGCGCTGGGTCTCGGGGGAGGCTTGGCATATCTTACGCTTGAAGGAGGTGAAGAGGTGTTGGCAAAGCTCTTCGGGCACATCCGCCTCCAGGTAGGTCTTCATAAAGAGGCAAAAGCCCTCGTAGTCTATGGGCTGGGGAGGGAACAGAGGAGGGTGATGGAGGTGCTCCAGGCACGCCATGGGGGTGCAGAGCTGCCAACAGGGATGGTCCCATGCCCTGGGTCCCCCTCACCAGGCACATCAGCTGCAGAGCCCTCCCCAAAACCACTGGTTTCCCAAATCCCAGTGGTGGGATATAACCCAAAGGGACCCAGAGGCAGCAGGGCCAGAAATCCCCATTGCCAGCTGGCTGCTGGGGGCCAGCATGGCTGAGACAGGCCAGTGGCATCGCGAGCAGGGATGGGAGCCGCGGCAGCTGGGGTAGGAGCTGGGGGAGCGGCAGGGAAGGGCAGAGCTGCAGTGGGACAGCACTTGTGGCAGTGGGGCAGCAGCCAGCTTGCCTGCTGGGGGGTCTGCAGCTGGAGCACCCCCACAGATGGCAGGCAGCTCGCTGGAGGGGCAGGAGGCTCTTACAGTGCTGGGTGCTCAGCCCCTGGCAAATGATTGAGGAACTAAATACAG
This sequence comes from Pelecanus crispus, assembly GCF_030463565.1. Lineage (NCBI taxonomy): Eukaryota > Metazoa > Chordata > Aves > Pelecaniformes > Pelecanidae > Pelecanus > Pelecanus crispus. The sequence continues at coordinate 30,669,889 of NC_134651.1, read as the reverse complement.
ACGTTCTGGCACAGCCAAAGGAGGCTGGGGGTGTTAGAGGCAGAGGGGTGTAACAAGCTGTGCTCTGAAAGCCTCCCGCTCCCCAGAGCAGCAGGACCCTCCAGCCTGCCCCCAGCCCCTAGGGACTATTGTCCTCCCAAGGTCTCCTCGCCTCCTCCTTCCCTGCTGGGCATCCCCCATCACATCGGGACACTGCCTTCCCGATGGCTTTTGCAGCCCCAGCTGGAACGAGGGTCCCATCGTGCCCTTGAATAGCGGGGTAGTTTTGCTGCCCCTCCTCACCATGTTCAGCCCACTGATTTTTTTTTCGTGTTTCGCCTCATTTCTAGTGATTATGGTCCCCATGAAAGCCTCTGTCCTGCTGGCACACTAATAGGTCTCTCTGCAAGCACCACTTGGAAAAAATAACCCCAGCCTTCCCCAGGCAAGAGCAAGAAGGCACAGGGCCTTCCCCTGTCCCCACGCTGGCAACAGCAAAGTCATTTGCTTTGGGTGGAAGAGAAAGTAAATCTCTCCCAGCTTCTGTCTGGCAAGGAGACGCCCCAAAACGCTCTCAGCAAGGTAGCCTGCAGCCAGCACAGGATGGCAGTGTGGCTGTGGGGTCCCTGCAGCATCAGTGGGATGGGGTGGGATGGCCACGCAGCAAGCCTGGTCCCCGGAATGGCTGGGGGGATGTGGCTGCAGGCTGGGAAAGATGCTCCCCATCTGTGGGAGCATCTTTCCCAGTCTTGGGAGCACAACCATGGGGAGAGGCGGAGGGGTGGACAGACAGACCTGCCTTCTCCCGGCTGCTTTTAGCTGCGGGAGCTGGGCTGGGGGAGCCAGCGGGGGGCCGGGAGCTGCCAGCAGCATGGGGGGAAGCTCAAGGGGACAGGGCCATACCTGTTCAGGGTTGTACCTCGAGAGGACGCCATCACCGTGGAACTCCTCCAGGACATCCTTGAGCTTCTTGGTAGAGTCTGGGGAAACAAAGGCATTGCACTGAGCACAGTGCTGGTGAGCTCCCATTGCTGTTAGACCACCATTCAGGATGGTAGAGACAAGTTTATCTGCTGGATATACAATTTCTGGTCCCCTCCATGCCTGGGAAGGGGCCACCCATGCCCTGCTTCCCCCCCCACACACACACTTTGGAGTGCAGGGTATATATGTTGCTGGCAGGGACGGGTCCTCTTCCTCCTACCTATATGAAAATAAACGCAGACCCAGAGCAAAGCTGTGGCACTGGGCAAGGAAAGCCTAGACCACTCCTGGGTCCTGGCTGCTCCGGGGGCAATGCTGAGCACAAAGCTTGGCCGTCCCTGCCCCGGCCCCTCCACACAGGCTTTGGGTGGCTGCCCCTGCGCTGGGAGCTGGTGTCTGCTGGCACCCCCTCAGCAGCCCAAGCCATCCCCAGAGCCTGCCCTGGGCTGCCCATCAGCATCTCCAGGAGGTGCCAGGAGGGAGAAATAGAAAGGTATTGCTCTGTACAAACTTCCACACAAACAGTAAATGGCCTGTGAGTTTCCCTGGCTGGATGCCCTCAGGGCTGGAGTGTCTGGAGGGACATCAGTCCTTCCAAAATTGAGAAACAAGGGAAAAACAGAAAAAAAAGATCAAGGGGAGGGAACGTTAAGCCCTAACCTTCAGACACATATCTCTGGGCATGTCGATTTAAAAGGCTCTTGGACACGCCAGCCCTGTTAATTACTGTGAAATTGTGAAATCCTCTCTCCAAGTGGGGGGTTGTGCTGGCTCCTGCTACCCCCAGCCCTCCACTGGGGATGCTGGGGATGGAGCTTGGTTGCTGGACCACAACTGTCTGGGATGCCTGGGGCAGGCCTGGGGGTCACAGAGCACAACCAGGGGCCAGCACGCGCTCGAGGAGGGCACTCCTGGACCCAGGACTGGGGAGGACCTGTGGGAGGGCCCCCAAGCCCTGCTCCCTGGCCGAGTGCCAGTCCACCCTCCGGGGAGGAGGCAGCTGCCCGCGCTGCAGCCTTGCTTGCCAAATTTTGATTAATGAAACGAAGGTGCTGTACGTGTTCTGAGCTCAGCATTACAGATGGTGTTTTGTGGTCTGTGATTCAAGAAAGCAGAGCCCAGTCTGCAGAGAGGCAGGATGAGATGCAGACAGTGATGCCATGCACAAACCTCTGCCCGCAGCCTTGCCTACCCCTACCTGGGATGTCTGGCAGGCAGGCACGGGGCTGGGGGCAGCTTGCACCAGGCTGTCTGGATTGGAAGATTGTGCCTCCCCATGCTGGCAGCCCTGACCCAGTTCACCTCACCACTACAATGTGCAGCAACCCTGAGGACACTGCCGGGGGCTCATGGGGTCCCCTTTGCTCCCAGTCCTCTCCCGTGCAGCCGCAGGAGCCTGCTTACCCTGGGGCTGTGCCATCCCTGCAAAGCAATGCCCCTGAGATTTTACAGCCCTTCTTCCCATGGTCCTGACTGGGCTTTTCTGCCCACCCTGCCCCACTCTCAGCACGTCCCCAGGCTGCACCACCTCTCCATTGCCCGCCACAAGGAGCATGCCCACACGCTGGCTTTCTGGCAGGCAGGACCTCAAGGACCTGGTTTCGGACCCCTGGGCTTTGCCCAGGCTCCCTCCCCAGCTGCTTGCAGCCCCAGGACCCCATGGCACTGCCACCAACCTCCTCTCCTCAGCAGGAGCTGCAGGAGAGGGTTACTCTGCAGAAGCACCAAGTAAAATTACCGCAGAGGGTTGGCAACTCGAGGCGAGCTGTGGAGCAGCTCCACGTGTTTAGGAAAAGCCAGTCTGCTTTCCTCGCTGGCATTTCACTTTGCTAACGAATGTGGGAGCCAGCCGCCTTCAGAGGGACCAAGCTGTGCTCACATGTGCGTCCCCCAAAGCAAGGGGGGGGGGGAAGCTCATGCTCAGCTAAATCCTCCTGGGTGCACAGGCATGGGGACTCCTCTGCCACACCCCACCAGCCAGTGCTGGGGGTTGGGGACATTCCCAGCCTCCCCACCCAAAACCTAAGAAGTCATCTAGTTCTCCAGGAGGACACCAAGGATGCGTAGGATACCAGTCTGGCACAGATCAACAGGACTTTTAAAATGCCTCTCCCTGTCCCAGGGGGCGGGATGCACTGAGTGCGCAGGGTACTCACAGTCCGTGTACTGCTGGAGCTGGGCAAACTCGGTAGGGCTGAGCGAGATCCACCCGCCATCACTCATCTTTGGGTGGCAGGGCCCACTTGGGGGGGCCACGAGCTGCTGCGCTGCCTGTGCTGGGCTCGGTGCCACAGGTCCCAGCCGGCCGCTCAGTCACATCAGCACCATGAGAGGTGCAGGGGGCTCTTGGCTGGCTGGCATCATCCCGCTGAGCCCGTGGGCAGCAAACCCCAGAACCAGGTCAGCACCTTGTTCCCTAGAGCGGGGATAGAAGGAGAGGAGGGGGTCAGCGGTGCCCTACCTGCAGCAGGCAGAGGCTGGCTCCTGCCTGCACATGCTGCCCTGCCACAGCTTCCCCCAGGAGAGAGTTGCCTGCTGTAGCAGTGGTCACTCGGGCTGGAACAGGGGGTGTGTGAGCTTGGAAATGGGGTGCAAGGGTGCTTTCCCAGCTGGGGAGGGCCTCCTGACGCAGACGTGGGGGACCCCTGCTCCAGGCGCCCCACAGGAATGGAGAGGGGAATGCATTGGCCACAGCAGGGGGGGCTGGCAGAAAGGGGCGGTGAGCGCAAGGAGGAACATGGAGCACGTCACTGTGTGACCATCCCCAGGGCTCCGCGTCCCCAGGGGAGCCCCTCTGCCATGGAGCCGATGCAGTACCACCCACAACAGCCACAGCTCTCGGCAGCTGGAGGATGTGGCTTGACAGAAGCAAGTCAAACGCTGCGGGCAGGGAAAGGAGCTTGTCGCCGTATTTACCCCCAACAATTTCCAGGGGAACCCAGCATGATAGGAACAGAAGGAAGGACACAAATAATTAAGGAAGACACAGTGCCTGGGGGCAGGGGATCTGAATGAGTGGAAACTCCCAGCTCGCACCTTCATCTCCAAAGCTGGTGGTGATCTTTAGCTGGCTCCGCCACTGAGAATTATTGTAAATTAAAATCTACGTCCAAAATTGGGTGAGAGGGAACCTTCTCGGGCTGGAAAAACCTGTGCTGCAGAGGAAAATGTCAGACGGCCTCCAACCAAGCAGCTCTCTCCAGCCCATCCATTTGTGGGCTTCAAAATTGATTAGCTTCTTCACTTAACCAAATCGGTCATGGGGTAAAGGGAGTTTCCTGAGGAGGTGGTTGTTCTTCAAGGAGCGGATGAGAGCAATTTGATCTCGATTTTAGGCCCATCTCCTTGCTAAATGTTGGCTCCCGGTTTCCATCAGTCTGAGCTGACGGACTAGAGAAAGCAGAGCATGGGCGAGCTGGGAAAGGCCGTGCAACTTGGGGCGATGCTCAGGGAGCACCCACACCCTCCATGGCTGGCTGGGCTGCCCACAGCCCCTCTTTACTAGCAGGAAAAGGCATTTGATTAAGGCGAGAGAGTCATTTTGGGGAGCTGCCAGGTCCCATGTTCCACACCATCCCCAGCCTGTGTCCCTAGGGATGGTCGCACATGGGGGGCGGCAGGGCCAGGCACTTAACCCCTCATCCTCAGGACTTTTCCCCCACAGCCTGTCTCTGGGATAGACCTTCTCCTACACCCCAGCATTGGCAAGGAGATGTGACCACCTTCACGGGGCCTTTGGGATGTGATCAGGGAAGCATTGCTGCTTGGTCCCCAGAGAAATCAATTTTCTTTACTAACGTTATTTTGGCTTTAAATCCAGCAGCTGCAAGTACTCCAGGGTGCGACATGGCCCAAGGGCAAAGTCCTGTGTTGGCGGAGCAGGGAGTGCTGCAAACTCCTCCTTGGGGCTACAGGGGGGATGGTGACCCCTGAGTGAGCAGCACAGGGCTGAGCATCCACCCAGATGGCTGCTGAGGGTTCTCCCTCGTCACTGCCTGGGAGCTGCTCCAGCCCTGTGCTGTGCGGAGCTGTCCGGCAGGCAGGGGGGATTTGCCTTGTGGCGAATTTTGCTGGGTATGAAGCCATGCTCTGCCACGGATGCTGCTGCCCAAGGATGCTCTTTGAGAGCTGAGCAGATGCTGCTGCCCAGAAAAACTCCTGCCCCTCTCCCCCATGGCTCCCCCTTCCCTCTGCTAGCAGGAGACAGCCCTGCGGGGCACAGCTTGCTGGGGCTCTTGTCCTCGGCAATCCTGTCCCATGGCCTGGGGTTTCTTGGCTGCAGCACAACATGACTCTGAGGCTGCAGGGAGCGCAGCGGGGGCTAAGCTGGCAGAGGCTTGGGGACCCCCCAAGATGCTTCTGCTGCTCCTGCCCAGGGCAGTGGGGGGGACAGCTGCCCCAGGGCTGGGGGTGACGATGCCATGTGCTTGCACTGCTCTGCCCTTGGGGCACTTGTGTGGGGACAACACACAACCCAGAGGGAAATGTCACCTCCCCACCCTCACCAGGGCCCTGCCAGCCCCATGGCAACTTGCCTTCAGCCTACAGCCGTCCCAGCTCATCCCAGCAGCTCTTTGTCTCCATGCCACCAACTGGGGACAAGCTGGACACAACAGTTTTAGGGCTAGAAAAAAAATATCCAATATCTTCCCACACTGGCATTGGTTTTCTGGGGATCTTCATCTCAAGGAAAGGACAAGCAGGAATACCGTGTTTGCACCTTTTCAGGATGAAGGGTTTCTCCCAAGGTACCTCTGAGGCTGGTCCAGAAGAACTCAGTCTGTAAGAAACCCCCCAGGAGTGCACACAGCCTTTCTGTTTCCTGGCAAATGAGCTGTTTGGTTTGACTAGAACCTATTTTTTATCCTAAATTTGTACAAGGAGAGGCTAAGAGAGCAGAGCTAGCTCAGCCTGCAGAAGAAAAGGCAAAAAAAAAAAAAAAAAAGGCAGCTTTGCCAGCTGCCCAAAGGATTTCGGGTGCACTGAGCCCTCCTGCAACGGATGGCAGCAAAAATATCCCTTGCTTCTTTCAACAGCAGGTTATGAGGTGGCACAAAGCAATAGAAGGAAAGCAAAGCAGAGCTAATTGGGCCATCCCAAGGGGCTTTCCCCCAGCAATTGCTGGAATAACAAATGACACTTCTGGCATGTAAGCCTTGGATTTCAGGAAGGGCAGAAAAAAGCCTCCTTAGGAATCCAGCTGCTGCTCGTTTGGCCATCCTCCGAATTGTCAGCGGCAAATTATGTTCTATTAAATCAAATTTGCCTCTCTCTAAAAATAGCTCCCCTACTAGTGTTACAAATAACACCGGATTACCCTGCCTGAAAGCGCTTACCGGGACACGGCCCCTCTCCCCCTCCTTGCTCCATGCCCGCCAGCCACATGCGTTAGCTTTGCCATTCTGCCGGCACCGGTGGCGCAATGTGACTCAGTGCAGCTGAAGTGGCTGGGGGAGGATGGAGAGGGGGGAGCTGAGAGGGCTCCATGTGCCTCCCAAACCCCCCTGAGGGATTAGATGGTGCTGGAGCCCTCAGGAAGCCCCCACAAGGAGCATCCTGCCAGCCCCGGGGCCAGGTGAGGGAGCTCAGGGCTGGGTGAGAGGTAATGAAGGAGGCACCGTGGGGAGCATCGCTGGGCGCGGGCAGCTTGGTGGGAGCCAGGCCATGGCCATGTAGGGCCTGAAACGCTCACATCAACACAGGAGATGCCAGGCTGAAGCTGGCAATGGGCCAGGCCCCACCAGCGAGCAGGGCCCAGGCAGGCAGTGGCAGGGCCAAGCCATGGGCAGTGGGCATGTCTCAGTATCCATGAGAAGGGGCTGCCCATGGGCACCCCCACTGTCCAGGGCTGGGGGGGTTCCTAGGAACAGCAATGGCAGGGCAGAGGAGCTGTTTTTCCAACCAGCCATCCCTGCCCACGAGCCTCCCAGCCATCCCCTGGCCACCCGGTGCTGCCGAGGACAGAGGACCCAGCTCCTGGGCTGCTCCCCTGGCATGCAGCACAGTGCCATGGGACTCGCTGTGGGTTTGGGAGGGCTTGTTCCACCAGTACCCGCCTGCCCTCCCTGGGACTGGAGCTAGTGATGGAGACCTAATTCTGCGCAAGCTGGGGCAGAGCAACTGCGGGCAGTGGGACAGCAGCCTCCAGGTGCCAGCAGAAGAGCGGCCGCTCTCGCAGAGCCTCCAGCCTTTAACTGTCTCCACAGGGACATGCAGATGGGGCTGCAAGCGCATGCCCTGCCCGCAGGAGATTTCTGCTTCAGGTGCCCTTTGGGAAGGAAAAACATCAACTCCTAGAGCTTCTGGAGAGGTGTGAGGACGGAAAGCTCCTGCTGTGCATATGCACACTTGCACATGCAGAGGCTGTAGCTCTCCGACAGCAGCAGGGTATGGCACCACCTGAAGCCGGGCTCTTCCCTGCATCCCTGGCTGGGCCCACAGAAAGCCACAGTCACTCACAACATCTTCCCCCAGGGCAGAAGCACGGTGGGTCCCTGCAGGAATGGCATTTTCCAGCCCGCCTGCCCCATCTTTTGGAAAGATCAGCCTATTTTTGTGCTGCTCGGGGAGAGGCCCCTGAGGTGGTGGGTGGAGTGTAAATCCCTCCTGTCCCACTGCAGCAAACAAACCCTAACCAAGTCACGCTCAAACTATTTTCTGCAATGACAGGAGAATGAACTTTTCTGCATTTTGCCAGCCCAAGAGGACACTGGGGATCTGCTTTTTCCATTCTCCCTCCCTGCTGCTCTCTACACATTCCCTCAGTCCTTTGCCCATCCACCCACCCACACAGAGCCAGGCATGCTGTCCAGGCATCTTGCACCAACTTTGCTTTGGGTGCCGAGCACCCTCGCAGCACTCCAGCAATGAAATGTGCTGGCAGGGGTGCCTGGAGCACCCAGGCAGGCAGCTGCCCATAAGCCCCTGCCTGCCAGCCCCGAGCACCTCTCATGGGAGGAGAGGTGCTCCTTCCCACCTGGAGTAGCTGCTTTGAGGTGTGTGGTGCTGGCTGCCTGCTCCTCTGCCTTTGGCAGCAGTCCAGCAAACACAGAGACAGTTGTTGGTGCACAACCCGAAACCCTGCATGCACACATCTGCCACGAGCACCTTGCTGGGCCTCTGCCCCCGCTCCTGGCTGCAGGGCATCCTCCCCCGGCAGCTTTTAAGCAAGCAAACAGCGTTCTGCTAAGAGATGCTTCCCTCTCCTCGACCGCTGTGTCGAGGACCAGCAAAGAGGGAGAGAAGAGACATCTGCCACCACCGTGACCAGCTCTTGCGTGGCACATGCTCTCTCCCACACAACCAGGCAGTGACACAGGAAGAGGAGGGTGGCCGTGGCCAGCCCTCTGGCCGTGGAGTTGGGCTGCAGATGTACCAACTCCCACCTGGGAGCTGGGAGAGCTTGGCTCAGCCCAGCCGCGTGGGGACAGCGGGGACCCAGCACGGCCCCCCTGGAGCTCACCCCCCCGTCAGCTCACCAGGGCCAGGCCAGCTTGGCTTACACCCTAGGGACAGCAACAACTTCCCAACTTACTATGGTTGCCTTTTTAGAGAATAATTTTGCTGGCTAAGTTCAGAGCAGACTGGATCAGAGCTAGGATGCCTTCTGAGTGAGATCTGTCCCCCTCACCACCTCTCCTGCAGGTCCCAGCCAACCCAGAGCTTGTCTTGCAGAAAGGCCCCCTCCCATGGCAGACAGGGGAGGCAGTGGCTGGCCCTGCAGCCTGGGAGCTGGGATCCTCCCCAGGCTCCAAGCTCCATCGCCTTGCACCTACAAATCCTGGGCTTCCTGCTGCCGGCACAGGGAAGCCCCGGCTCTCCCCCCATGCGAATCCTGCAGCAGTGAGTCCCATGGGTTAACTGCACCTTGCGTGGGATAACACTGCTTTCCAGTAGCTTTGAAATATGTGCTTCTCCCCTTTCATCCCCCAAAACAACCAGAGCAACAAGTTGCAGACAGCCTCCTCCCACAGGCCAGGCATGCTGAACACCTCCTTGGTCCTCCTGCCCTCCAAAGCAAACAGCCCCAGCAATTTTTACCCAAGGAGAAAGACACTAACGAGCTTTTCTGGCCTGGCAATGCAGGGGAATGGCTGACTCGGGCTGTTTCTCTGCCCGTCAAAAGGGTGTGTGGTTTCATAGCAAAGCTGAGAACGAACACATGCTGAGACACCAGTGAAGATTGCGTAGCCTCCCCAGGCTGTGTTAAAGGCTCGGTGGCAGCCATCTTCTCCACCCTGGGGGACAAGGGCATGCTGCCCCGTCCTTCCCGACCCTTAGGGCAGATTTCCCCCCTCCCTGGGCACCCGGGGACCCCAGCTCCCATGCCCCAGCGCTGCCCCGCTCCTTGAATGCGTGTCCCCGCTCCCCAAACTGCTACAAAGCCGGCCCAAAGACCTCGGGACGGGGTCGGGACCGGCCCCAGGGGCGTCGCGGGCTCCGAGGGCACCGTGCGGGGCGCGGGGAGCCGGGCGGGGGCGAGCGGGGCGAGCGCCGCCGAGTCGGTCCCGGCCGGGGCAGGAGGTCGCGGCTGGGCGAGCGGCGGTCCACGCGGGGGTCGGGGCATTTTCCCACGGCTGGAAATGGGCCAGCCCACGGCGGGTCCCCGGTCCCCCCCCCTTGCCGCAGCCCCGCGTGCCCCCGCCACTGTCCCCTTACTTGGAGGCGGCAGCGCGGTGCCATCGGCGGCGGCCAGCGGAGCGCCGGCGGAACGGCGGGGCTGGGCCAGGTCGCTCCGGCGGCGGCGGCTCCGGGGCTGCCGGTTGCCGGCCTCGCTGGGCAGCCCGGCAGCTCCCCGCTCCCTCGGCGAGGCGGAGCCGGGCGGGCGGCGCGGGGGGATGCGAGCGGGCCCAGCCCGCGCCGCTCCGCTCCGCCCGCCTCCGCCGGCACCGGCGGGCGGCCGGGGGGGAGGGGGGGAGGAGGGGGAGGAGGGGGAGGAGGAGGAGGAGGAGGAGGAGGAGGAGTTGGAGGGAAGAGCCCGGCGGTCCCCACCGCGCCCCCGCCCCTCCCCGGGCCCGGGGCAGCGCCGGGAGGCGCCGTGGCGGGCAGCAGCCGACCTGCGGGGAGGGCCGGGAGCCGCGTTTCCATGATAAAACTCATTTATGATGAATTCCCACCCCCCGCACCCCTCACAGCGGCCGGACTTTCCCCACCTCCCACCGGCCCCGCACCGTGCCCCGCAGCCCCGCCGCTCCTCGTCCCCATCCCCGTCCCGCTCTCTTCCCCGGGGCTTTTTACCCCCCCTGCACCTCGGTCTCTTCTGCTTTTGAGCGGTTTCACCCATAGCAAAGGTTGCTCTTTCCTGAGGAACGGAAAAAAAACGCCAAAACCAACCAAACAAAAAAATGCCAAAACGGATAAAAAGCATTTTTATTTTCTTTCCATGACGCGTACACTTGCCTGCTCGGGGGTGACACTATTTCAGGCATGTCTATTATTTATGTTTCGCTATATTTATATTAATTAGAGATGCCATCCTTGTACATAGTTCTCCAACTTCAAAAAAAGCAGAAGGGGACTGACAACTGAGATTGAACTTTCTCGAGAGAAACAGACAAAAGAGCAGAGTACACAGCTATAGCTGAACTGTGCGTGAGAGTCCTATATGACATTCCTTGTCTGTGTCTGGGATCTCTCCAGTCCCAGCCCCGCTTTCCTTCCCTCCCTCCTGGCAGGGTCCCTGGAGACGTGGTCGGGGCTCCTGGCTTCCCAGGATGACTGAGTCCCCAGTCATGCCAGTTTTAGGGGAGATGGTGGCACTCATGTCATTTGTTCCTGGGCAGGAGGAGCATCCCTTCAAAGCACCCACCAGCCCATGGTGATGGGCTGTGGCAAAGCACAGAGGACTCACCTTGCAGAGCAGTGGAAAGAGAGCCCTGAGCTGCCCTGCTCCCGACCATGCTGGCTGTCTCCCTTAGAGGTTGTAACCTGTGCTGATGCACCTACCCAAGGCAGGTGACCTCTCCTCTCCCCTGAGATGAGCATCCCAGCCCTGTCCTTGTCCTGACTCTCCACAAGGATGTGGCGGTTTGCCAAACGTGGGTGAGAGGAGGAGGAGAATGGGGAAAGCCCCGGCAAGACACCTGCTGCTGCCTTTGCCCAGGGTACCAGGGCACACTGGCTCCGGGCTGAGCAGGCAGACCCAGCCAGAGCTGGTGAAATACCTGGTGCTGGCAGACACGGAATCCTTTTCCCAGAAAGAAACCTTGCACCAGATGAAACCTTGCCCAGCTCAGGGCTCACCCTGACCCTTGTGGGAGCAACACACTCGGGATGTACTATTACTTCCAGCAATGCTCTCTGGCTGGCAATGGCCCCCCAGGGCTTTCCAGATGGCTAGGAGCTCCTGCAGCTTTTGTCAGGGGTTGGAAATGGCCCTGCATGAGTAGTGCATGAACATTTTTTTCAGGCAAGGAGTCCAGCTCAACCATGAGAAGCCAATGGTCCAGCCGAGATGCTGTACTCCCCCACTCTGCATTGGGTTTGCTAATGCTCTGCCCAGACTACTGGTGAAACACTCCCAGCACACCCAGATGAAAGAGTTTCATTTTTTCCCCGCATCCAAGTAGGTATTCCTTTGAGGTATCAATTAGTAAATTAAAAAGGGAGAAAGACAAAATTATTATGAGTAAGCACAAGCCCTGGTGATGATGTCTCTCTCTCTTACAGATCTGCATGCTACATCCCAGCACATTCCCACCTCCCTTGAAGAGCTGTGGGCAGCAGATTCACCCCCTGCATTGATTCCTTTAGTGGAAAAGACACTGGGGTGAGGGTTTGGACAGATGAGAGCTACCTATGGGTGCCTTAAACACTGATCCTCAGGCCCGAAAGCCCTGACCATGCTGCCTGCTGGGGCAGCAGTGACTGTAGTCTGGGGCTGCTGGCAGCAGCTGCGAAGCCTCTGAGCGCTGCCTCTGCGTATGCTGGAGGAGGAAAAGCCCAGTCTGGAGAATTGGGAAGGGCAATGTGCCAGCGTGGCGATTCTGCCCTGTTTCATAATCTACCTCCCTGGGGATTCGTAGCTTCTCCCCGGTCCCCATCAGTTTACGAATACTCTCCTTGCCGTGCAGATGGCTCCCTGCTGCGGATTGCTGATGACCCACCACCCGCCAGAGACCCTGCAGCCACAGCTGCCCATGCCTCCTCAGCAAAGTGCTCCTGCCAAGCCCTGCGCCTCGAGGCCGGGGCTGGCTGAGCTTTGCTCTCCAGATTAATGCAAGCAATGTGCTGAAAGCTGGACTGATTAGAGCTGCAGCCCTGTTTTCTAGTCCCATCCAAAAAAGCCACCACATTTTGCCTGGCAAAAATTGTCCTTCTTAAACCTGAGTCACTTACAATTCCTTGTTCTGATGGTCAGTAATTTTTTTTTTTTCACTGGTTCCCCCTGGCAGGGCCCAAACCCCAGCAGCGATCAGCAGGCAAAAGGGTGGGCAAAGCCGTAGGGCAGAAAGCACAGGTCCCTGTGGCTTTGGGGACTTCCCTGCCTGCTCTGCCCAGCACCCATGGGACTTGGGTGCCCAGGCTCCCAAGGAGATAGTTGCTCTGCAAAGCCATTGCCCTCCAGGGGGGCACTGACAGGCAGCCCTCACTGCTCCTGGAGGCGTGGGCAGAGGCACAGAAGCAGGGCAAGCCTCGTTTTGGGGCCACCCAAAGGGAAGAGGATGCTTTTCTCAGTGCAACAAGCAAAGGAGAAGTTAAAAGTGTCTTTACATTGTCTGGGCAGATTTGGGGGATTTTTATCAGCTCTCTTCTTGCTTTAACTCTGGTTAATTGGCTCTTGAAATGTTGACCCAAGGCAATGTTGAGGTTTGCTGCTAACTCAGTTGTAGTGCCACCTCCTCTACCTGGGCTCTGTTATGTAGGGAAGAAGGAGTCCCTAGCAATTATAACTTGATTATTTTATTGAATGTGTGATTACAAATGGGAACCGCAGAGCCCATTAGGGGTCTGAGTAATGAGCACCATAGCACCAAGACATAATTAAATGAGCCCAGGCTCCCCCGGCCCCAGCTCTTGCTCCAAAGACAAGCAGGCTGCTTGCAAAGACATTTGCCTGCCCTTCGCACCCCCCCCACCCACTCCACCCCGAGTTATTTCTCAGTGACCAGAGGAAAGATGATAAATTTCAAAGGGGAAAATAAACCCCCAAAAGACACTTAAAAAATTTCCAGGCTGATTTTTTTTTTTTTTTACAGTTTTCATTCTGCTCTGTGGCAGTACCCTGGGGACAGGCAGGGAGAAGGATGAGCTATCCTGCTCCTGCCCGCGGGTGGTCGCCAGCCTTATATTAAGTCGCGGTGAGCCTGGAGAGTGGCAGATTAGGCTGGATATTAGAAAACACGGCAGGGGTGGGATGTCCCCTGAAACGGACTCAGCCGCTGAGCCAGGAGACACCAGTGTGACTGAACTGGTCCCTTCCCAGCTGCTGGTCATGGTGATGTGGGGTGTCCTGGAGCATCATGCTGGGTCTCCTGCGCCCAGCGAGCTGAGCCCACGGCAGGGCAGGACGGACAGCCACTCAGCCACTTGCCCACTTTCATTACTGTGTGTTTTCCCAAAGAACCTGGTGTCATCCCAGCGGGCTTTTCCCAGCCTCTTGCCTGGGGGTGCTGCACATCGGGCCAGGGGGAATCAACAACATCTCTGCTGCTGGCTGCCGGCTGACTCCATCCCTGCCTCCTGCACCTGGAAGCCAAACTGCCCGGCTCTCCCTTAGAGCACAATTTTTAGTCAGGATGACATTCTGGAGGGTGAAATATTTCTGATTTTGGGATCTATGGGGCTGGCATGTCACATGGGCTGGCAGCCAGTAAGTGAGATCTGCAGCGATGCAGTCAGAGGGAAGATGCACAGCAGTGCCAGCAGCAGCTCTCCAAGGCTGTGCAGCTCTTGCCCAAGCCCAGCTTCTGCATGGAGCCAGCCTGCTGTTGGGGAAAGATGGTGTGAGTCAGAGATTTGGGTGAAGCAACGTTCTCCCCAAGGCTGGAGGAGGACCCCGTGCTGAGATGGTGACCGACAGCATGGAGCCTGCAAGCCACCGGCTCCCTCTGAGCCCAGGATCTCAGTACAGGCTGGGGAAATCCAGGTAGGAAGGAGCTGGGCGACCAACAGCAGTGCTATGGGATGAGTCAGAGCACCCATGGGTGCTCTGCTAAACATCAACCCTGCTCTGTTTCCTCTTGAGTGACCTTGAGTCTGCAGAAGACAATGACCACAGTGACAATGCAACAGCTTGGAAAGGGATGGCATCATAGCATCTTGGCATCAGAAGCTGTCAGAAGAGAGCCCCAGTGATGGCCGCACAGCTGAAATGCAGGGTGCAACATCGCACCTTCCCATCCAAGTCTGAACCACATTACTCCCCAATATTACTTCTTGGCAGTGTAAATGCAGAGCAAAGACATAAGGGATGCTTCAGCACAGCCGTGCAGGAGGTGCTCTGCCTGTGCCTCCTAATGCTGGTGTGATATTATTATTATTATTAAATACATTATTAAAATGTGTAGGAAACTGTGCTGTAGACTGCCATATCTATGCTCCCAGCGGATATTTTAACTCAAGTAAATAGCATAGTGGAAAAATAACACATTCAACCAAACATATGGAAAAACTCTCTTCTATACAGATATCAATGTATCATCTGCAACCTCAGGTGGCTGATGCTGTGGGTGACAATTCATTGTACACACCTGCATGCAGCTGGGTGCCTCCAGCAAAAGGGAGGTGGAAGGAGGAGGGCAGGTGAGGAACATGAAGCAAATCTGGGGTGTGGGAGCCCATGCTGAGGAAGAGCCCTGGCCCCGTGCCCTTGGGGCAGGCATGGGAACAGCAGGCTCCTGCCTCCCCTTGGTTCTCAGCTCAAGCTGCTGCCTTGCTCAGAGCACACGGAGCAAAGCAGGGAAATGAGTCAAAGAGCTGTCAGGTGTTGTTAGCGGTGTGACATCTCTTAATAAGGCCCGTCTGGTTGGAAGGCACCAGATCCGGCAGGATTTCTGCAGACCTGATGGCAAATGCTTTTGCCAAGGTTTTACAATCAGCATCAATAAATATGCTGGGGCGGCGTTTGGCACCGTGAGCTCAAACTTCACAGGCTGAGACTGAGAAAAAACAGAATTACAGCAAAAAATCCTTGCTGCACAGCACAGCTCCTGGGCGACTCATTCCACCTTCTGGGATGTGCAGATCCCGCACAGCCTGCAAACACCCACGCAGCTGCGGGTCACTTCTGGTGGGGTAGCTGGTTCCCACGGACGCCTCACCTTGCTGGGAGTGCGTGCACGGATCCTGCATTCTTAACCAAACAGCTGGCTGGGCTGTCCAGGTTTTCTACCAGCCTTTCATCCCCGAAGAGCCACTGGACCACAGTAGAATCTCCATCCTTCTCATCCTGCATCACTGCACCACAAAGGACACAGGTGGCTGCGTGGGGTGACAACCACAGCGTGGAAATGTCTGTCTTCCAGGAAGAGGGCTTGTGGGGACACTGTGTGGATCAAACCTGTGTCTCACCTAAAGGCAGCACATGTCATGCCGGCAGCGGGCACTTTTAAAGCAGGATGGCACTATATAGAAAGTGTCTGGGCGGGAACAGCTGGACCCGTAGGTGTGTAACAGTGGCAGAAAAAGCCCATGTGATTTAGGGAAATGCCACATTGGGGAAGATGAAAGGGTAGAGCTGAACTGAGTGGCTGTCGATGAATCACAGGGCCTGAGGGAACATGCTAATGGGTGTTTAAACTACTCTGGGGCCTTGGACCTGCTGGGGAAGCACGGAGGAGACGGCTGCTACTGCATGGGGTCAGAAGGAGCTGGCTGTTCTTCGTTTGTGCTCATTAACACGAGTTGCCGTCTTTTCTGCTCCTGTCTGTGCCTGCCAGACCTCCAGTCCCAGCATGCTGCAGCGGCGCTTAAGGTACAAGGAAGGCGAGGAGCAGCAAGGCTGGGGTGGTGTGAGACACCAGTACCCCCAAGGCACCCTGGCACCCCCGAGGCATCCCTCTGCTCCTGCCCACACCTGGCTGGGGGCTTGGCCACCCCCAGTTCCTGGGCCCTGCAGAGCCCTGAACGGTCCCTCCGGTGCTTTAGCCTCTCTTAAGTGAGCAGGACTAAATTAGCCTTGTTAGAAACCCTATCAGGCTGAGCAGTCTGGAGTGCCAGGCTGCAGGAGACACCAAGTCTCCCCATGGCAGGCTTCACAGGGCTGCCGGTGGGGACAGGGGTGTCCCCGAATCAAACTGCCTCAAAGGCGTTGATCCTGCACGCCCCTGCAGATGCCCTTCACGTTATTCCCGCAGGTGGTCCAGACCATGTCTCCACTGTGGCTGCTCTTACCCAGGGTAGTGGTGCTGGGTTGTAGGTCTCTCCCCAAAGCCTGCCCCATTTTCCCTGAGGGCTGGCTGGAGCGCTCCTTGCTGTGAGCGATAAGAAGAATCGCTTTAAGTATATACTTCCTTAAATCCCTTGAACTCTTGAATTAAAATAAGGATGTGGGATTTAACTTGGAAGGTTTTGAAGCAGATATTTTTGTTATACATCATCATGCATGTCACGAGTCTAAAATATTTGGAAGGGCTTTGTAAATAGCCATTTGATCACCTTTTCTCAGCTGGCTCCTGCTTCCCTCTATCTCATAGCTGCTCTGGAGCAGGGAGACACGCGTGGCACTTGGGAACTTGCAGTTTTACTTTCAGTTACTTTCAGTGTTTCCAAGAGAGATGCTGTCACAAGCCTTGTTTCATCCAAAATATATGAGGAGAGGAGAGGACAGGACAGGACAGGACCAGGGCATGTGAGGATGCTGCTTCCCCGAGCATCACTCAGACAGCCGCATACTGTCGGGATAAAATTGTTGGCACTGAAACGCCGTCATGTTACTGGGAATTACACAGTATACTGGGTGATCATTGTATTGTCTCAATCCCAGAATTCCCAGCATGTGAAATGGGAATTTTCATGTCATTTTCAGTGGAGAGAGGAGCCAGCAGCCGTTTCCTACTTGACAGCTGAACCAGCTGGGGAGACATGGGGGTATGGTTTGGGGTGCCCCACATCATGCTCCCCATTGCCCTGCTCCCAGGCATCACCCCAGGCCAGTGGCTGGTAGAGATGTGCTGAGGTCTGCATCCCAAAAATGCCCGCCAGGCACTGAGGGCCGGGGCTGGGGGCAGCTCTGACACTCCCAGAGTTTTGTTTTTCTAAAGCTACATCAAGAAGATGTTTCTATTAAAAGACTTTCTGGGCCTAAGATGTGAATCCACAATGACAGCCAGCCAGCTTGTCTCGGTTTCAGCTTAAAACCCTCTGCTGCTGGGCTGCCGGAGTCAGTGCCGCAGCCACCAGGAGATGAGAAACATTTGCCATATGCTGAGGGATTACTGTATAAAACTGAGATGCTTGGCTGCATGCCAAGGTACAGGGTTTCCAAATAGAGTCTGAATCCTGGACAGAAAAGTTCCAACTAAATATAGCCATGACAGCCTTGGAGTTGACTTCTTTTTTGGGGGGGTTGAGTTCATTTAAAATAGCCTGTTCTTTTTTTTTTTTTTTTTCTGTGCACTGCCAAGGGGGCAGGTAGAGGCGTGTTTACAAACAGAGGTACAAACCCAAGGAGATGGCAGGAGGGGGAACCTCGCCCTTCCTCCCACCTGCCCTGGGATGCTCCCAAGGGATGGAGGGGATGTGGGTGCGGGGACCCTGGGCTGCCTCCAGCCACTGAGGAGGAGGAACAACCAGGGGAGGCAGCTCTGTCCTCCTCTTCCTCATGCCCTGCCCAGGAAAGGGCTATCTGCCTAAAACCCATTGCAGGGAACCAAAAAAGCTGGGGGGGGCCATGACGACATGGGGGACAAGAGACAAGTGGATGGCTTTGGAGAAAGGCTGGCACCTGTGGGGGCTCGCTCACACGTAACTCAGCAAAAAGGAACTTTGCCAGATAGCTTCAGCGGAGCCGGTCGTGCTGCTGGGAGCCAGGAGCAATGGGAGGCTGAGAAAAACTCGGCAAGAGATAGTGCTTTCACTTGGAAAATGCAATTTGGATTTTCTGGGCTTCCAGCCCTGCTTACACCTTTCTGAGACGTGGGATGGATTACACAGCCATAGACCCACCAGCAAATGCAGAAACAAAACTAAAGCCCAGCACCAGGACAGAGCAAGGGACCAGGATTTCAGCAGTGCTGTATGCTGGCCAAGCCAGCCCTCCACTTTGGGATGGAGCAGCTCTGGGTGCAGTAAGTGAAATACTTTTTGCAAAAGCCTATAGAAAAAGAAACAAAGCCTAAATATCTGGGGTTGGAAGGCAGGCATCAGATGCAGTCCTTATGCTGAGCACAGTGCACTGGGAGGAAGCACTGAAGAGAAAGTGGAGCAAATTCATCCTCAGCAACACAACCAGCATCACTCCTGCTTACAAGCCAGCCACATGCGCTCGAGGCAGCAGGATGCTGAAACTTTTTAAAAGGGTTGGGGGAGAAAACTCCCAGAAAGCCATAAGTCATTGGCTATATAATTTCATATATATAATATAATATATATAATAAGACATTGTTAATAACCTTGATGAGAAAAAGGAGGTGAGACAAGCACCTACATGCGCATTGGCTTGCACGGTATCTGCAAGAGCTTTCCAGCACCTTTGCATTGCAGGCAGTATTTTATTTAAGGGTTCACAACTCCTAGGACAGCTGATAGGGATAAAAATTAAGCAGATGCCTGAGACAGGCCTTAAATGAGGGCAGCCCTAGAAAACACAGGACATCTCAGATGGGCAAGTATTGAATAATCAGAAGTTGCCCAAAAGAAAAAAAAAAATGGTTTATAAATTCTTATAAAAAGGCAGGAAAGCGGCCTGAGGTGTGATCCCGCCTCAGCAGAGGAGCTGCTGGGAGGCAGAAGTCTGGCTCTGCAAAATTCATGTTCCTAAACAATGGCGTTGGGGAGGTCGGTGACATGGGGGAGGTACGGCTAATAATAACAAATACTGCCAGAGTTATACCTTACATAGATAAAACTACCGCTGGAACTGGCTTTCTGAGAGCCCAGTGAAAAGCTTTTGTTTAATTTATGGGGCTCAGGCTATATTTAGCCAGCAGATCCTCGGGGTTTTATCTGGGATCGCTGCTCCGAGCCAGAAGCTGGAACATTTTAATTGTTTGCTCTGGGTTTGGGGTTTTCTTTCCAAAGGGAGAAAAAGGAAAGCAGGTGCCAGCATCTGACCCCACTGGCCTCCCGACACCCTTAGCAGCACCTCCTGGGGCAGGGAGGGCAAACGGGCCTCAGGGTGACTCTCTGCCTCCTGGGAGACTTTCTGGGGTGGTGCTGGGGGGTTCACAGGTTGAGTCCCTGTCTTCCAACCTGGCCGGCTGGCGGGGGCTGCACCTGCTGGGACCCCGTGTTCATCCCCAGCCCCTGTCAAAGGGCAGTGATCAGCAGGTGAGAGCACAAGGGGACTTCAGCACACTGTGTCTCCCCACCCTCTGGCTGCTCCCACAATTTAAAAATAGCCTGGGCAGCCCAGCGAAGTGACCGCATCCCCTTCTTCCAGGAAAGTGAGAAGCGCTGCTCCAGGCCTGGGAACGTGCCTGTGTTCAGTGAGGGTTTTATTTGTTAGGAGAGCCCTTTGGTATCTGCCTGGAGCGTGGATGTGAGAGGAGCCATCTGCTTGGGGATGGGCAGTGTTTACTCCTCTGTGCCAGCCTGGGCAGAGATGGGCTCTGCAGACACCTCATCCCCAGCTCCCATCATGCCGCTGGCACCTCTGCCCTGCTCTGCCCTGGTGATGAATGTCTCTGTTAGGAAAACACCAGCTCTGCCGCTCCGGGATCTCCCACAGCAGCTCAGAAATCCCCCCCTGGCTGGTGGCTGACAAGAGCCGGCGCAGCAGAGTGGCACCTGGGACAGCTGTCCTCATCCCTGCCATGCAGCAGCCCCTCTTTGGGGATGTGCTCTGCTGCCGAGCACAGTGTGGCCAGAGGAGCCCAGGCGGGCAGGGGGCTGGAGGGGTCGATGGGCTGGGGCCCATGGCAGAGCCACCACCCTTGCAGGCAGCCCTGGTTTGGGGGACACCACAGCACAGATGGTGTTTCAGGGGTTCCTGCTCCACCACCGACTCTCAGGGCTGCAGGCAGGCACCTCTCCCTGGGCTCAGGTGAAGGTGTTGGTGAGTTGATGAGACAGAAAGGCAATTAAAAGCAAAATGAAGCACCTCGGCCATGCACATGCTCCCAGGAGAGGCTGGCTCAGGCTCAGCCACCTTTGGCCCAGCACTGAGGGTGCTCCAGGACACCCATCTGCCTGTGCCGACCAGAGGGGACGTGGGGTTGGGACTAAAGGGAAAACTTTGAAGAAGGACAAGAAAAAGTGACTATTTTCAACCTTACTTTTTTTCCCCACCCCTTTTTTTTTTCTTTTTCTCCTTGCAGAATAAATCTTTTTTGTTTGGACCCTGCTGACACAAACAAGCCCAGGTTTTGCACTGAAATGCTGGCAATCACCCCTTTCCATTGCTAGCCGGCATCACGAGCTAATTTTATCCTCCCCTGCCCCACACCATCTCCTGGAGATTGTCCTGTTGCAGCCAGGGAGAGCTAGAAAATGGCACATTGCCCATTCATCCAGCCTCCTTCAAGGGAAATATTTATATTATGCCAAAGAAAGGGTTTCCATGGCAGTGATGACTAGTACTGTTGCCTTGGAAACCACTTGAGGCCATCTTGAAGGGTTTGAAAATACCCTTCAGAGACAAATAAGGAGAGGGGAGTGGAAAAGCCAGTGGGATTAGAGCATCGTTTTGGTC
The DNA here is from genome assembly GCF_030463565.1 of Pelecanus crispus. Classification (NCBI taxonomy): domain Eukaryota; kingdom Metazoa; phylum Chordata; class Aves; order Pelecaniformes; family Pelecanidae; genus Pelecanus; species Pelecanus crispus. The sequence continues at coordinate 30,649,134 of NC_134651.1, read as the reverse complement.
TCCTCCGGCTTGCCCGTTGGCACCTTGCCTGCTCTTGCTGGCTGGGTGCCCACCTGCGGGTGCTTGCTCCAGGTCCCTGCCCATGCCACCAGGATGCTCTGTAGCCCAAGTGTTGCTTCATGAATGAACCCAGAACAAATGAACAAGGCACTTTGCAAACAGAAATGGTTTGATAAATGCTTCCTCCGGCCTCCCAAGCCGGCCAGCAGCAGCTCTGGTGCCAGGGCATTGCTCAGCAAGTGTGAAGGAGCTGCCTCCAGTCCAGGAGGTGGCTTCGGGGAGACTTCCCTGGGCCTGCTAACTGATGACAGTGCCTGCCCAGCCTCGAGTGCTAGCTGCTTTTGAGTGAAAAAACACACAGGTCCCATGTCTTTTCAGCAGTCCCCAAGTCCCCGCTACATGCAAGGAAAGAGCCCTGTGTTTCTCCAGAGGAGCTGCCAAAATCTGAACCACCTTCAAGAGGTGGCTGCTGGTGTCAGAGCCAGCAGGGGCAAAATCAAGAGGCCCATTCCCTCCTCTGCATCGCACATCTCAGCCCCAACATTCATGGTTTAGCTGGCCTAATGCTATCGGCCATTTACTCTCCCAGCGTGCACAAGCTCTGTCACCAGCAGCCAGCCCATCTGGCTCTCAAGGACACCGGGAACACGGCAGGGAGAGCAAAGCTTTCAGAGTAGACGGACAATGAGCTCCACAATGAAGCTGGCGGCAGCAGGGGCGGCCAGCAATGCTGCCTGCTCAAGCTACAGGATTGCTTTCTTCAGGTTTCATTCTCCATTTTGCTGAAAAATATTAGCCGCCTTCTTAACTTAGTTTAGGGCAATCCAAAATACATTTTTATTCCTTCTCCCCAAGCTGCCTTCATGCTGGGGAGTCAGTTATTCACCAAGCCAGAGCTCTGCCCTCGGCACCCACGTTCAGCTCTGCAGTGCATCTCCAGCACTGCCTTCTGCGTCCCATCCATGGGCTCCTTCATGCCGCCCCGTGCCTGCCCCATGGCTGAAATCAGTCAGCCACAAACAACTCAGCCAGCTTTCCCACAGAGAAACAGCTGCGCGGTGCTTAGTCCCTCCATGGGATCCCAAGGGTGTACGTGGCCACAGTGCCAGTGTGGGGGTAGCTTGTGTCTTCCCATCCTGCTGCCTGTGCCAGGCTGCCTGCTCCTGCTTGCACCTCGAGGGTGGCAAGGTGAGATTCAGGGGTGCTGATGGAGTCAGGGCATGACACCCTCTAGGGATTTTGCAGCCATGCGTCTGCCTGAAAAGGCTTGGTCTTGTTCTGAATCAGCCTGGCCTGAGCGTGCCTTTATGCTGGAGCCTGATGCCCACCCAGCTTCAAGGACGGTAGCTTCAGCCATCACTGCAGAGCAGGGAAGCAGTGGCTGGTGGGGATACAGCACCCTGCGGTACCCATGGGGGCCCGGGCGCAGGATTGCAAGCCGGGATGGGTGCACTTGTAGGAACAGCGGTTTTGCCCTGCTGCTGCCAAGAAGTCCACGCGCGTGTAGTGATACTCTTACCCCATTCCCAAGGGATCTAGGGTAAAACCAGGTCCCAGAGTAACCCCACGCAGGCAGCATCGCAACCCTCCTCGCAGTGACAGTTGGAAACCCATTTCTTTTGGGCTCTCTGCATCACTGGGCATGAATCAAGTGGTGCGGAGCTCTTTGGCTCCAGCACAGGAAAGCACTCAGCTGTATTCTTGACCTACAGCATGTGAAAATCCCTGTTTATCTTGATGCAGCTTCTCACGTCTCAAACATTGAACATGTGGGCTTGAGGCCAGTGGGCTTCTTGCTTTGCCTAGGAGGGAGACCCCAGCACCCCGTGTGTCACAAAAATTCACACCTGGCCCGTGCTGACCAAAGAGAGAGGCTATGACGCAAAGCATAGAATTACGAGGGTGAATATTTATTCATGTGCATGAGGTGTCCTAGCCAAATCAGGGCACCTGAATGTGGTTTTACAGGGTTCTTACACTCTTCAAACAATCAGGTACAACACGATTGGCCTGATCACTAACACCCACACTACCAGTTGCTAATCACAGTACAACTTTGCAAAGCCACTCTATTTCTGCAGCATTCTTGCCGCTTGTCCATTGATCCAGGTGTCCCTGGAGCCAGTCTTGCTCGAGTTACTGATTTGTGATGCCAGACAATGCTGGGAGGGTTTTAAAGACGCGTCAGAGGGGCTAGGATGCTGGCATTACTGTGGTTGTCCTGGGTTATCTTTTATCCTTCATGGACAGCTCTAAGCTACCACGAAGCAAAGTCTTTCTTTCCCAGGGCCAGGCTGTCCTTTCGTTTGCTTTACCTAAGCATGAACAGTACCAGTGTCTCCAGTGAAATTCCACTGCCACATTACATCACAGTGTATCAGGTGAACTGATATATATATTAACAAAGTTAATGCACTTTCATGCTGTTAAGACTGACGTAACAGCAAGGGAAGGGGATCTGGGGACCCTCTGGGGGTTAGTTCGCGCAGGGGGCAGGAGAAGGGTCTTCCTTGCAGGCTGGCACTATCCAAACCCGGACGGTTTTGAAAGAGGGCAGGTGCCTCCGCAGCCTCCCGCCGCTCGCTCCTCCTCCCGCGGGGGTCTGGCCCCCTCCTGCGGCCGGGCGCGGGGCTGCGCGGGGGGCGGCGGGCGGTTCCTCGCCCTGGGGGGCTCCGGCAGCCCCGGGGGTCTCTCCGCCCGCTTTGCGGGGAGGGATAGCCGGCCGAGCAGCTCCTCCAGTCACCGCACCGGCTGCCTCTGGTCCCACAGCTCTTCCTTCTCCTCCAGCCGGCTCCTCCGCCGCCGCCGGCTCCGTGCGCCCGTCCCCCGGGCCCGCCAGGGACGGGGCGGGAGGGGCCGCCCCCGGCCCGCCCCCGCGCTCGGCCCTACATAGGCGGTGGCGCCCGCCCCGTCGGCTCCTGCCCGCCCCGCTCGGCTCCGCCATGGCTCCGGCGCTCCGGCTCGGCGCCGCCCTGGCCCTGGCGCTGCTGCCCGCCGCCGCCGCGCAGGTCGTGGCGGGAGGTAAGCGCGGCCCCGGCCCCGGGCTCGGCGCTGGCGGGGGCCCGGCCCGGCTCCGCCGGTCCCGGCACCCTGACGGCCCCCGTCGGGATCGGGGGCTCTGAGCCCTGCGGTCCCGGCCCTGCTGGGCGCTTCCCCCCGCGCCGCAGGGGATGGGGAGGAGGACCGAGGCCTGGCAGCAAGTGCTCCTCGCAGAGCACGCCAAAATCATGGCTTTGCAGTTACTTTGGGTCCCGCTTTTGTGGGACGTCTGATGCTTGAAGCAGCCTGGTGCAGGCTGTCGCCCCGTGGGCACGGGGTGGCCGCTGGTCAGGGCCCTGTGGCCACTCAGGATGGGCATGGGCAGTGGGAGCCGGGAGGGCAGGTCCCATCCTTGCTGGGCGCTCTGCAGGGTGTTATCAAGTGCAGCACAGGGTTCTGTCACGTCCCTCTGAGGTCTGGAAGATGGGGTGCGGGGAAGAGAGGCTTTGCTTGCCACGTTTCCAGCTGCTGCTTGCAATATAACTGCTTTTAGTGATGTTAATGGCTTGGCCAGGTCTCAGCCAGGAGCTGGGTACCTGTCCTGGGCCAGGGGGTACTGCTGGGCAGCCAGGCCCGCACTGATGGCACTTCAGATGAGCTCCTCCTTCAGTCCAGGGAGCCCCCTTCAGCTGGGGGAGCCTCAGGCTGAGAGCTTCAGACCGGGAAGAAGATGGGTGCCTTCAGTTCTGTGTGAGGAGCAGTGGGTGGCTGACTGCTTCTCCTTGGTGGGTGGAGGATGTAGCATAGCCCCATGGGTGCCATGCCAGGTAGAGGAGAAGCTCTAGCAAAGGGTGGGGACAGCTCCCTTCAGGGGTGTCCCAAAAAGTCTGCCTACTCTTCCGAGCAAGGAACTGTTCTCCACATGATGACCAGCCTTCTGACAGCGGCATGGTGGCTCTGGCTGGGAGGAGAGTGAACACTAGCATGTCTTTTGCTGTCTTCCTTCTGCCCTGAGCCATTCGCCTCACTTGCCTTGTAGCCTAGTGGCAAAAGCATTATCCAGGAGGCTTCTAGCATAAGAAGAGCTGCTCTCCCACCTCTGTCCCTGAGGACTGTGATGCTTCCCATGCTCAGAGGATGAACCCCACCTGGGGGTGCCAGGAGAGGGGACACCCAGGGCGAAAGCAGGGTGTCAGTAGGAAGCCTGGTTAAAACCGCAGGTTCTCCTTTTGCCTGCTGATGGCCTCTGGTGGTGTGAGAGGCCTGTTTTATGACTCCTTGTAAGCAAACAGTCTTGGGGGCAGCACAGGCACTGTGATGCTTTTCTGGCCTCAGCTGGAGAAATAGGGAGGACACAGCTTCCTAGAGTGTTTAAAATCTGCAATCTCAACCTCTCTGGGTGGTGTGTAAACACCCTTATCTGAGCTATGTTAATAAGTGGTCCAGTTGTTTGGAGGGCTGCACAGAGCATGTGACTGTTGACAGCTGAGGTTTCCTGCCAGCTGGAGGGAGAAAATGCAGCTTTGCTGCTTGTGAGTGTGGAAAACAGGCACCTCTGGGACTGATTTTTTTCCTGATTAAGGTGTTGCAAAGCAGTGATCCTTCTTCCACCAGTTACTGAATAGTCAGGCAAATTGATTTGTGTTGTGTTTTGGTTTGTTTTTTTTATTTTTTTTTTTTAAACCACAGTCAAACAGGCTGATGCTTAGGCTCTTTAGGTAGGGGTAAGGTTTAAATGGCTGATCCTCAAGGGCTGGCAGACCACCTTTCCTGAGGATCTGGGGGAGCATACCAGTAAAATGGCAGGTGTGTATCCTGTAGGAAGACTCTGCTGAAGAGCTAGTGCTGTTGCGAGCTGCAGGCAAGCCCAGGAAGGCAGCTGGACTGGGCCACCTTGTGCTGTGTGTTCAGACCTGATCCATTCTCCCCACCCAGCTGACCTGCATTCCCTGGGGATGCTGTCATCCACAGTGGCACTGGTGCTGAGAGCCTCCCATGTCTATAGAGTGGGGGTCTTCCTCTGCCAAATAGGGGTGGAAACAGGCTCTGAGCATGGGTGCAGATTTCTGCTGTGATACTGTTCCTGTCATCTGGAGTGTTTCTTGCTGAAGGAGGCTTTGGATGAATTGGCTGGGGCATGTGCCCTCATGTGCAGTGGGAGGGTACAGGTTCCCACGGGGACTGTAGCTGCATGTCTCCCTCCTTGTGCTCCTCTGCTTCTGCTCTTCCTGGTAGTATCTTCCTTGTCTGGGGCCTGTTTGCTTGAGCTGCTCCGTCATCCTGTGATACAGAACTGCACCACCTGCCCAATGCTTGTCCTTGCAGGGTCCCTCTGGACTGATTCCAGCTGTGTCAAGCTGTCCCACTGCCTGCTGGCCACAGCAGATGGTCAGGCTTTTAGGGAAATAAGACCCAGGGAGAGGAACTCACAGCTCTGGGCCTTGGGTCAGCATGGGCAAGGCAGATGACTTCCATTTGCATTTGGGCTTCCCACTGTGACACCGAGTGTGTTTTGAAGCTGGCAGCTCTTGCAGCAGCATTAAGCTGCGTTGCCCCTGGTCCAACGGGAGTGACAGCGTCCTGGAGCAGGCAAAGCATTGGGCAGGAGCAGGCTCTGAGGAGCCTGGAGTTCTAAACCACCAAGAAGCTCTTCAAAGTACTGAAGTGTCTTTTTTCCTTCCTGTAGATTGTCGCCAGTATACTAACAAGACCTGTGAGGAGTGTCTGAAAAATGTCACTGTAAGTAGCAGCAGTAAAACTCCCAGTCTCTTGCAATGCCTGAAAACTTAGCATGGGCTTTGTGGGGCTGTTAGGGAGCAGTTTCCCTCCTGGAAGCGGGGCTGCTCCCCTGCCTTTGTCCTGAACATGCTGCAAATGCCACCCACCCATGACGGTGAGAGGGCTAACACCCCTCAGTGCTCTGGGAAGAGGTTGCTAGAAACTGCTTGGGTTTTGTTGTATGCTTTTTCAGTAGAGTAATGGAGCTCCTCCTTGTGGATGGGAGACACTGTCAGGGGGACATGCATGGTGAAGGAGCTGAAAGGGCTGGACTGGCTGGTCAAGCTGCCCCTCCACCAGTCTGTGGGTGCCGTGGCACTGGGTGGATGCAGGGATGCGTACCCGGGTCCTGCCAACCTCTGCTGCTTTATCTCTGATATCAGCAAACTTGAACTTAAGTCAGATCTCACAGCTGACTTAGCCAGAACCAGTTTGACCAAACCCAGCCGAATGCTGGTGTTGGGGATTGGAGCCACCAGGAGAGGAAGGTGCAAAGCTGCTGCAGGTAGTCTGGCTGGGAAAGACTAGTGAGGGCACATACAAACCTCTCCTGCTCATCAGCTCTGTGTTGAGTCGCTTGTCTCAAAGGCTTTCTTGTTGTTCCAAAAATGCTGCACAGAATAAACAGGAAGGATTTGGTGATTACTACCATCATGCAAGCCAGGAGAAGAGTTCTCAGCATCTTTACTTGCTCTAGAAATCTGCACTCTCCTCGCCTGCCTCTCCTGGCACAGGCAAGCCTGATGCAGCCTGTGCTGACTGAACACAACTGTTACTCCCAAGCATCCCATTGCTGTTGGGTGGTACCTGGTCCTTGGGAGCAGGTGGCAGTGGCCCTGTTGCTACAGCTAACTGGCAGTATTGCCATGCACCAGTAACACTGTGCTGCCTGGTTCCTGTGTCCCAGTGCCTGTGGTGTGCCAGCAGTGGGAGGTGCATGGACTACCCTGTCCGAAGAGTCCTCCCCCCTGCCGATCTCTGTGAGCTCCGCTCTGCGCGCTGGGGAGTCTGCTGGGGTAAGTGGATCATGCTTGATCATGCATTTAATGCTTGCTGCTAAACGGCACTGACTGCCGCTTGGGCTAATGGTAATGAGAAGTTTCCCTTGCCTCCCTTTCTCACTGCTGGTGTGGCAATGACATGCTGAAGTCAATCGGGGTTCTCAAAACTTCCTGAATCATGGGTGAGAGAGTGGAGTGTGAGCAGTCCTTGCCTTCTGGCAAGAAGGACCTGCGGGGCATTAGCTACTCTGAATACATTCGTCATGCTCTGGTGTGATGGAGGCTTCCACATGTGGCCAGCACCTACGAACAAGAGTTGAAGGTCCTCTGTGAGCAGCTGCTTGTGCAAACCTTCCTGGCACTCAAAGTGTGCACACCAGCGTCTGACTCTTTGGCAGCTCTTTCCTCTCTGCACCCCATGCATTGTTCCTTGCACGACTTCTGGCTCTTCACCTTTAGCGGTGTGGCTGCTGTCCCAGGCAGGCTGTTAAAATTCATGGAGCCTCTTGGAACCAGAAGTGAGGTGACTTCTGTGGAGGCCTGCATGGGCTTCTAGTGCTGAGCGTGCCGTGGTCCTGCTCAGTTCTTACCCACCTGAGAAAATACCCTCTTACAAAACTAGCCCTGCATAAGCTGTGCTGCAGCTGGCTGCCTGCAGCCAGGTCACCTCTGGGAGCTTTTCCTGGCTAACAGCTGACTGTTGGCTGCCTTTCCTTCTTGGTGCTCTGTTTCCTGGTGGGTTTCTGGAGAAATGAGCATCTTATTTAGACCAAGCTTGGTGCATGGTCATGCTCAGACAGGACCCAGCTTTTGGGGGCTGGGACAGCTAGGAAGCAAGCTGGGGCTTGATTTCTCTCACCTGTCCCCTTGATGGGGAACTTGGAGTTGAATTGTGGTCACCTGACATCTATTGCGCTTGAGGCTGGGCTCTCTACCCACAAGAGAGTTAAAACTGCTCCTGTTCCTTGTGGAGGAAGAATCTCCTCTTTGTTAGCACTACAGTATGCTTTTCTGAAACTTGTGTAAGACGTTGAAATACTAGTTTGTATGCGAGTAGCTTCACAAAAGGTTTCATTATAGAAGAACACATTCCTTAGCTTGTAAAACTTGCTTTAGAGGAGATTAATCCTGTGGGAGATTAGCTCTTAAATGAGTCTGCATTTTTGGGGTGTGTGACTTAAGCCTTTATCATCAGGTGGAGGAGTGCCCAGTGCTCTGCCACAGACCTCTCTCTGTGGGAAGGGGCGATCTGAACCCCAGGCTCATCCTGAAAGCCAAGGTTTCAGAAACAGCAATACAGACAAGTGCTGGTGGAGAAACTCCCTTTTGAGCTGAAGAGCCTGTTTGGGTTTGTCTCACCCCCACTGGGCCAACTTCTGATCCTTGGTTTTTGGGCTGTTCGCTACATGACTCTGGGTGTGCCGCAGTACAGCCAGCGAAAGCTTCACATTGCTCTGAGGCAAGACAGTGACATGGACAGTCAGGTCTCAAATACCATCTTTCTCAAAGCCTTACTGGGAATGTGGACCTGCAGACCTCCCTGCTGCTTGGGTGACTGCTGGAGAGGCTGCATGAGCCCACCTGTGGGGACAAATGCAAGTGTCTGCAAGATGATGGCTTGCTGACTTCTGGTCTCACTGGTGACCTGCTAGGCCATGGCAGCTGTCTGGCACCACATTCCTTTCATGGTGCTTGCCATGGTAGCCTGGGTAGGGATGCAGCATGATTTGAGAGTCAGATGGCACAGTTGTTGGCAGCAGTGAAGCTCTCCACTGGGAGCAGGAGCTGGAGGCTTTGAAAGCAACTTCAGTGGTGGAGTCAGCTCAGTCTGGAGCACCCCAGTAAGCCTGCTACTGCTGAGTCCCTGCAGCGAGGGGACAGGCAGGCATCTTCTGAAATGCCCTGAAATGCACCATGTGTGGTGCTCAGGGCGTTCTGCTGGGCTCATGGTCTGAGCTGCATGGAGCAGATGGGATCAGAAGTGCTCTGAGCAGGCTCAGGTGCACCAGGATTTCTGTAATGTGGCTGCTGTGTGAAGTGGCTCCTAAACAAATATTTCCACAGGCCCAAGTCTCTGAAGAGTCTGAATCATACTTGGAAGAACCCCCTCTTTGTTGCAAAGGATTTCAGGTGATGTCTAGATATGTCTGTTTTGGCTGGTGTCTCTACTGTTATTACTGCAGGAGCAGAGTAGGATGACTGCCTCCCTGGGACCAGGACTCAAGGCCGCTGCTTCACCACCATGTCCCAGCAGGTTTTGTGCTGTGCATGGGCAAGCAGATCCCCCAAGTCCTGGGGAGACGTGGTGGTGGGGTGCATGAAGCAGCCCTCTGCCTTCAGCTGCTTCAGCAGCACTGCTGACCCCAAACTGATAAATCCCAACAGATCTTGTCTCACTTTGTCTCTCGCCAGAGGACTCCAGACACCCATAAGTGCCTCCAGTCCACTGTCATCTCATCTTAGATGACTTCTGAGGCTGGCTCCTGTGGGCAGTAACTCCAGTGCTAGCCGTGGCCTCTCTGTCAGAGGTAGCTCCTCAGCACTGAAGCCTCCAGGTTTTTTTTCCCCTTGATGGGTTACTGTTCACCTGGATTAGTGATTAAGACAGCTTTGCTCCTGTTTCTGCCAGAGGAGTTTGACCTGAGCGCGTTTGTTCTTGCCTTCTTCATAGCCAGTAACTGAGCGCTATAGTTAGTAGCTACGTATACTCTGTTGGTGTGTATGTGCTGTTGCCAACAGTTGGTATACCTATAGATAACGATGTCCATCTTGCTTTCCTAGGCTGTTACACGTGTCTCCAGCCCAGTGACTGAAGCTGCTGGTGACAGTAGCTGTATGCTTGCAAATATTGTAACTCCAGGCAGCCATGTATTTGTGTGCTAAATGTGTTTTGTCGAATCCTTTAGTGAACTTTGAAGCCCTGATCATTGCGATGTCTGTGGTGGGAGGAACAATCCTTATCACGTTGGGGGTCTGCTGCTGCTGCTGTTGTAAGAAAAAGAGTAAAAAGCAAGTATCGGAGGGGTTCCCTGTTCTCTCTGAGTAGCTCAGATGCAACCGTGTGCTGTTGCAGAACTGAGTGCTGAATGCTGCTAATGGGCTCTTCTGTCTGTCAGGCCAGACAAGGATGATGAGAGAGCAGCCAGGGAGCGGGAGAAGAGGCGGGTGCGGCAGGAGGAGAGGTGAGATTGCCCAGCAGCCCCTGCTCCCCTGTGAGTAGGCCACACTGCCTTAGGCTGCAGAACAATTTGGCTCCTGTCTGTATAGTCAAATGTGATGCCAGGAGGCATGTGGGGCTCCACATGTGCAGCCAGTGGCTGCTTCAACCTCAGTATGAACATAAACCTCATGAGCAGCATCTTTCTGGGGTGACTCATGGATACAGCATCGCAATGGTGATCCGACTCCCTGAGGGCTGCTGACATGTGCAGGCTCTGTTGGTCCCCAGTGCCTCCAGGAGGTGGGTGGCAGGGGGCTGAGCAAACCTCGCATCCTGGAGCTCTCTGGGTTGGGAAGAAGCAAGGAGCTGTAGCTCCTCTTGCTTGGTTTTGTATCATGAGTTACTGACTTGTGGGTTTTCTGTTTGCTTCTTGCAGGAGAGCAGAGATGAAATCACGGCATGATGAAATCCGAAGAAAATATGGTACAGTGCTGATGCAAGTGATTCAAACTAAGCTTTAGATTGAGCAGTCTCAGTAACTGTGTTCCTTGCTATGGATACAGCTGCAGAGGAGGCCTGGCCAGCAGGGAAAACGCAGTATCTGCTCCCCTCGTCTCAGTGAATTGCTCTCTTGCCCTTTGGGAGCAGGAGTAGAGATGCTCGGGTTGTGGTGCGTGACCCCACACAAGTGCTGCTCCTCTTGGGCAGGGAAGAGGGAGTGTTTAACACTCCCTGGGACCTGTGTCCTCAGAACTCACCACATGTGAGAAGCTGCTGGGGCTTGAGTGGAGGGGAGAAGCAGAAGCTGGTAGACACAGCACCAGCTGTAATGCTGCTGCCCTTCAGGCATGGCCCTCTGGCAGCCCTCACTGAGTGGCCAACAGCGTGGGGTGGAGGGCCAGGTGGGAGCCCACAGCTGCAGGAGCACAGAGCAGGCACCAGCCTGACCACAGCGACAGTCTTGTGTGCCAGCAGCAGTTCCCAGAGAGGTGGCTCAGTCCCCTGGGTTCAGGGAGTGCACAGCCTCCTTCCTGTGGCTGGACTGTCCTTCAAGTGAGTCTTATGGCCCCAGGGCAGGTGGGGACCTGCCTGAGGGGGCACAGCAGCCAGTTGCTCAGAGCTGGTGGAGGGGTTTCTTCTGCCTGGCTGTCAGGGCTGCCAGAGGCTCTCCCAGGGTGGCTGTGGAGCCGGGAGCAGTTGGGCTCAGGCACACTGAGCATGGTGGTCTCTGGCTTTGGGGAGGGGTGGGGGTTGTAGGGAAAGCTGGAGACCTTTCCTCTGCCTGCAGCTGCTGCCCACTGCAGGCCCAGGTTGGGTGGAGATCTGGGGGTCTCTGGCAGGGCTGGCTCCTCTGGGGGAGGAAGAGCAGGCAAAGCTGTGCCTGAAGGCCCAGTCAGTGGGGGAAGCTCCTCGTGGAAGTGGAGGAGCTGTGCTCCAGGACTGTCTTGCCATGCCAGGGCTCTGTCTTGCTGCAGCCTGACTGCAGAGTTTGCAGTCTCATCCTTTCTGGCTGTTCCTCAAAAGTGTTGGGCTGGGGCTGGGAAAACAGCCAGCAGAGTGGCATGGGGGCTTGTCACTGGCCCAGAAGTCAGCCCTGTATCCTTGCTCTGCTGTCTCTCAGTCTGTGGATGTAGGAGCAGGGAGCAGGTCTAAGGACAGCTTGAATTTAATTTGGGGCTCTCTGCTTCTGAGTCCAGTGCAACAGAAGGAGTGTGCAGAAGGGGTGCCCTGGAAGATCAGTCATGCTGTTTTACCTGGACTTTATATGGAGTGCCTGGGAGAGGAGTTTGCTATTAGGTCAAGCTTCTTAATGGATCTCTCCTCCTGTGCAGAGGAGAGTGAAATAGTGCTGACTGCATGCACGGTTCAAGTAAGAGCAGGTCTTTTGGAAGGTCTGCAGCACAGGAGCCTGGATGAAGCGTGAATGACAAAGTTGTAACCAAGAACTAGGTTTCTTGCTGGCTGTGACCAGCATGGCTGCTGCTGTCTGAATGAATCTCTCTTCTCTCCTAGGCCTGTTCAAGGAAGAGAACCCTTACGCAAAATTTGACAATTAGCACCTCCAGACCTGCTCACCCCAGTGCACAGTGCTTTCCTGCAGAGCCCCAGGACTCCATGCTTCCCCCACCATGAGGAGACAACTGTGGTGCCACTTCCCACTTCAGCTGCCACAGAAGATGAGCCAAATGCTTGGTGGCACCATTGTCCCCACTCCGGATGCTCAGTTTGCTCCAGAGCTTTGCTCTTGCTCTGCTGGTGCAGGAAAATGTGGTGGCAATACTGGAGAACAGGTTTCTTCTCACTCACCCCTGGGGTGGTAATGGAGTCCAAAGCAATGCAAGTAACAGTCCTTGTCCCTGGCCAACAACAAAAGCAACCTTATGCATCTTTCTTGCTCCTGCCTCACTGAATACCCTTCACACACACACAGAGCCAGGCTCTTCTGTCTTTCTTTTTTTATCTGTTTTTTCTTTTAGCATAGGGAAAAGCCAGCAAGAGTTTCTTGAGTAGTCGGTCAGCAGGATGCCTTGGCTGTTACTCCAGGTGCCTGTACTTGTCCCAGTGCATTAGCATTCCTTTCAAAAAGCACAAATTTCTGGTTATCTTGGGCCTCTAGGAGGAAGGTCCCATGTGCACGTTCTCACTTGAAACTAATCTGGGAAAATGCCCCAACTCTCCTACCTCTCTATGCCTTTCTAGAAAGGTAGTCTCCTGGGCTTGATGGCCATGGCTGATAGCAATACTGTAGGATTCAGATGCCTTTACAATATGTTGACTATATATTAAATGGATTTGATTACTATCCTAGTCTGAAAGAGTTTAATTCTGCTTCCACATCAGGTAGGGGTTGGCAGCGATGGCTGCTGGAGTTGTCACTGTTACGTGGTCCTAGCTTGTCAGGCCCTGATGGGGTAGGCTGAGGGAGGCAGAAGCAAGGCTGCCTTGAACTCTTGCTGGGCTTGAAAGGAGGAGTCTGTTCCTGGAGATGTTCAGTTGTTAGGAAAAGCTGGGTGGTGGAAGTAATGCTGCTCTCTAAGAAAGGAGCTGGGTCTTTCTGCAAGAGCTTGGCCCATGTCCCCTAGCACCCCTGAGGACCCTTGTGTAAGTGGGGTGGCCTGGGAACTCCTGGCAGCATTGGGCACAGACTAAACCCTGTGCTGTGCTACCTATGTAAGGGACAGAGGGGTGGGGAAAGGAGGATGGGAGCTGACTGCTCTTACATGGTCCTATAATTGACCAAAATTGGCTTTGCAGTATGAAGGAGCCTTGCATGCAAGCAATACATCTACCTTGATAGTTTTGTCTAAGAAAAGCTGCCTATTTTCTTCTGCCAGGTAGGGTGACTCGCTCTGGGTTCTAGATGGTAGCGTTTCTGTGGGCTTGCACAAAATGCTTCATTTGCGTTGCCAGGCTTATGGCCCTCGGACACAAAGTGCTTGAGCTGAACTTCTGAAGCTAAACCAGCTATGAAACCTTGCTGCTGCTACTGCCTGAGCTGTGTGCTGGCTGCCAGAATCTGGCTGGCTTTTGCCAGGATGGTCAAAGATGCAAGACTTGCAGGTGACTTTTAATCTAGGCTGTCTTTGGCTGCTGCCAGGAGATACTTGGCTTCAGGTGGTAGGAACAAAGCAAATGACTCTGCCAATGCTGAATAAGCATCTGGTCTATAACCTGTGCTCCTGTTAGTGTAAACTAGGCTGCAGTGCTGGGAGGAGGGCTGAAAGAGTAGGGTCAGGCTGCCAAGCTCTCCTGGGTGCCCTCCCATCTTCTGTCCTAGTCTGTTGGACTGTCGTGGTTTAGCCCCGGCCAGCAACTAAGCACCACGCAGCCGCTCGCTCACTCCCCCTACCCCGATGGGATCGGGGAGAGAATTGGAGGAGTAAGAGTGAGAAACACTCCTGGGTTGAGATAACAACAGTTTAATAATTGAAATAAAAGAGTAATGATGATAATAACAATATACAAAGCAAGTGATGCACAATGCAATCGCTCACCACCCGCCGACCAATACCCAGACAGTTCCCGAGCAGCAATTGCTGCTCCCCGGCCAACCCCCCCCCAGTTTATATACTGAGCATGACGTCATATGGTATGGAACAGCCCTTTGGTCAGTTTGGATCAACTATTCTGGCTGTGCCCCCTCCCAGTTTCTTGTGCACCTGGCAGAGCATGGGAAGCTGAAAAGTCCTTGACTAGCATAAGCAGTACTCAGCAACAACTAAAAACATCAGCATGTTATCAACATTCTTCTCCTACTAAATCCAAAACACAGCACTGTGCCTGCTACTAGGAAGAAAATTATCCCAGCCAAAACCGGGACATGGAGTGGCTGGGCAGGGGCTGCATCCCAGTGCTGCCAGTCAAGAGCTGTGGGAGGTGGTGACAGCATCTTATCCAGCTGTGCATGGCTGGGAGATGATACTTTAGAGAAATCCCCAGTGCCCTGCCTTTGGTTTGGAGTTCCTTGCACAAACTGCCCTGTGCGTGTGGAAAACAAAGTGCAGAGCCCTGTAAGGAGAAGTGAAAATGTTGATAAAGATCCTGGTTGTGTCCTGTGCGTTACTGGGTATGCTGGCCTGGAGGGGCTGTGGTCTCCCTGCCAACCAAAGGTATGGGGGATCCTGTGGGAGCTTTGTTTAAGAACAAGCAATGTATGGGGGCAGCTGGTGCTAAACCACAAAGCTGCTAGAGCTGCCTTTACCCGTCCTGGGCTGCAATGGGCTCTGGGTCCCATCCTGCCCTGGGGACTAAGCCCAGTATAATCCCTTTGGGCTACTTTGGGAAGTGAGGACTTCCACTGGCCCCGCTCCCAGCACTAAGGGGTGGTGCGTCCAAAACCATCAGGGATGGGGGACCCCTGCAAGCAGATTCCCCTCACTAGGACCCCACTTGTTACAGGCTCTGTCCTCCTCTGCTGAACCACGGCAGCAGAGGGACCTGCTCCACCTGGGGAACCGGGTCCCTGCCTGGATGGAGCATAACTGTGCCCTGGGGACAAGCAGAAGGCATGCTGTGCTGCCAGGGCAGCGCTGGTTATCGCTGAGCAGAAGTGCTGAGTTCTCTGCTCGCATCCTAGGCTCCAGCATCCCTGGCCTGCTGGCTGCTTTCCATAGCCTGTGATGGAGCTTCTGCTAATTTTTCTAATTACTACTGTGAAGGTTGCTGTGTGCAGGTATTGTGGGGCTGATGCACTGCAAAGCTGGGGATCCCTTTGGTTCGGCTGGCCCTTGGTGGGGTGGTGAAGCTGGGTCCTTGGGTGGCTGAAATGCCTGCCCAGGTCCGGGAAGAAACACACCTGCACTGTAACAGAGAGCTGAGCCTGGCATCTAAAAAGACCCTTCATGAGGATTAATTAGTCCTTTGTGAGGCCACCACGCTGGGAAGGCTGCCCTGCTTGGGGCAGGGGGAGCAGCTGGCGATGGGCACCGCACAGCTCAGGGGTGGGACAGTGTGCCTCACTGCCCACAGGGTGCACGGCCAAGGACGATGGGCACTTGGAGGATGCATGAGGGAACTTGGAAAGAAGGGGTTAATGGAGTGTAATGGGGAGCTTGGCTTTGAGCCACAGGACAGTCACACATACAGGGTGCTGTGATTGTGGGACAGCCCTGCACAGAAAGGCCAGACAAAGCTAGCACTGGGCTGATTCCCAGGGCAGGACATGGACACTCTGCCATGTAATAGGAAAGGTGGGAAAAACAGCCAATGCCCTGAGGGAGGTGAAATCGCTGGGTAAAGACTGAGCTGTGAGCACGGGCCTCCCCCCTGCAGGTGGAGGATGACCATGCTGGGGTGGCCTGCCATCGCTGCTTCAATCCCTACTCAGGGCCGGGGCCATGGCAGCAGGGGCAGCAGCAGCAGCAGCAGGGCCCCGGAGGTCCCTGGCACTGGAGATTCTCTGCTGAGCATGGGGAACACAGCCCCGACATGCCCCGCCAAGAGGCTGTGTGACAACTGTGAGCCAACGGGCAGCAGGAGAAACTGTGAACAGTGGGGATCAATCTCAGCAGTTCTCAGGGGTCATGATGCAGCCTTTGACCTTCATGAAATCTGTCATTGAGTCCCTCAGCAGTGAAGGAGGCAAAGGTCCAGCACTGCTTCTGGTCTACAGCCAAGGTAGGAGAGAGTTCTGGCTGCGTTTCTCCATCGATTGTCTCCAAAGGCTTTCTGTGATGGGTGCGTGGCTCTAGGGAAGGCCTTGGTGGTGACACTTCTTTCTCGCAAGCTTTCTGATGCCAACCATTTTGCAGAAACTGTGCATGAGGGCACGACGGGTCTGGTTTGCACCTGGAGCTTCCTTTGGGACCCAGGACCCACCTTGGCCAAAGGGATTTAAAACCTTTGGGGTTTTAGAAATGTCTGCTCTGGTGGCTCCCTGAGCTTCTCTGAGCTTCATGGTGGCGTCCTCGGTGTATTTGCAGAGAGCACAAAATGCTTCAGATAGGCAGTTTCAGCGTGTAGTGCTACAGCGGTATTTTCAGGAAAAGTGGAGGAGGCAAACAATGCAGCAGATCCTACATTATATTCCAGAGTTGCTGTATTTGAAGATGAAAATGCTAACTGGGGCCAATAAATGATAGCACAGAAACTTCTCATGGTTTTGGAGATAGCGGAAGGCTTGGGGAAGGTCGAACTTTGCAAATAGTCTCTGATCTGTGCAGAAGTGATTTTGAATGTTGATGCTCTAGGTCTTGAAGTAGAGGGTGTTGATCAGTGGCATGAAGCCTAGGTGGAGACTGATCATTTGCGGTGTACTCCAACAGTCAATACTGGGTCTGATCCTCTTCACTAGTGATCTGGATGATGGGGTACAGTGCACCCTCAGCAAGTTTGCTGATGATCCCACACTGGGAGGAATGGCTGAGACACCAGGAGATCGCGCTGCCACCCAGAGGGACCACAGCAGGCTGGAGAAATCGGCGGATGGGAACGTCCTGAAGTTCAACCAAGGGACATGCAAAGTCCTGCCCCTGGGGAGGAACAGCCCCAGGCACCAGGGCACGCTGGGGGGGCCTGGCTGGAAAGCAGCTCTGCAGAGAAGGTCCTGGCGGACAGCCACTTCTGAGCCAGCAAAGAAGGCCAACGGTGTCCTGGACTGCACGAGGAGGAGTGTTGCCAGCAGGTCAAGGGAGGAGATGGTTCCCCTCTGCTCAGCAGTGGTGAGGCCACCCCTGGAGGGCTGTGTCCAGTGCTGGGCTCCCTGGGACAAGAGAGACGGGGACAGACTGGAGAGAGCCCAGCAAAGGGCCACGAAGATGGGGAACGGACTGGAACATCTCTCCAGTCCTCACCGGAGATGGGCTGAAGAGAGCTGGGACTGTTCAGCCTGGAGAAGAGAAGGCTTGGGGGATCTTCTCCATAGATATGTCTGAAGGGAGGGTGCAGAGAAGATGGAGCCTGGCTCTTTTCAGCGGTGCCCAGGGTCCAGCTGGCTCAGGGTGGCCCTCCTTCAGCAGGGGCTTGGACCAGATGACCTCTGGAGGTCCCTGCCAACCCCAACCGCTCTGTGAGTGTGTGATGCTGGCACAACCACCACCAACAGGGACTGAAAGGGGCCTGAGCAAACGCAGAGGTGTGAAGCATGCTGCCAGATGGGTTTTGCATCACAGGGTCTGTCTCAGGCTGGGGCAACAACTCCTGGGTGCGCCCCCGGGTGCACTCCCCAGAGCCTTGTGATGTCACCAGAGAGTCACAGTTACCCTGCGATGTCACTTGCGGTGGGCAGCTATATATGCCAGCGTCGCGTACTGCCAGTGGCACACTGGATGTCAAGTCCTGTGGGCAGCATCCGAGCCATCGAGTCCTGCCAACAGCACACCAGACATTGTGACCTGCCAGCAGCTGAGGAGCCACAGAGTCCCGCCAGTGGCACCCATCAATTCCTGCCAGCGGCAGACAAAACATCAAGTCCCACCAGCAGCTGACAGGACACTGAGTCCCAGCAGCAGCACTGGAGGCGTCCAGGAATGAGCCGGTGGTGCCGGGAGCTGACAGGAGCTCCCGGCGGGGGGACACCTGCCCCATCTGCTTGGATCCCTACCAAGGCCCCGCTGGCGTGGACCCATGCGGGCACGTTTTCTGCCACGCCTGCATCCAGCGCTGGGCTGCCACCGCCGTAGCTGCCAGCTGCCCGATCTGCCGGCGGCCCATCGTGGCTACCCGCAGCCTGCAGGTCGAGGATGATCATGCTGGGGTGGCCCGCCGTCGCCGCAGCCGCTTCCATCCCTACGCAGGGCCGGGGCAGGGGCGACAGCAGCAGCAGCAGCAGCAGCAGGGCCCCGGAGGTCCCCGGCGCCGGAGATTCTCTGCTGAGAGCAGGGAGCGCAGCCCCGCCGTGCCCCGCCAGCGTGTGCGGAGCCTGTCCTGGCAGTGGGACAGCGATGGGCACAGGCGGCTCCACTACCCGCTGGTGACCAGGGAAGATCCATCATGGCTGCGGAGGGTCCAGGAGGACGAGGCGGGCTCAGGGGACCACACGCGCCGCCTCCCCTGGCTCCGGTTCTGAGTGGGGCAGCCAGACCCGCCGGGGTCCCTCTGAAATAAAAACACTGGGGATACTGAGAGTGGCCACGCCTGGTTTCTTCCATGCCAGTTTGCTCATCCCTGCAGGGATGGACCCCTGGAAGGGGAAGGGACTCTTCCAAGTCCCCTGGGACTCTTCCAAGCAGATCCCCGATGGGGCCAGTGTCTGCTCTCCTGAAGGCCAGGGTGGGGAAGGATGCTGAGATGGAGGTTTGGGGGAGACCCTTCTCTCCTCTCCTGGTCCCACACACCCCCATGCTGTGGAGGGCTGCGATCCCGCAGGGGGGCTCTCCGGGCTGGGGGAAGCAGCCCTGGCACAGCCGCCTGCTGAAGGGCAGCTGCCTGCACTGCCCACGGGAGAAGCGTCCCCAGCCGGGATGTGCCTTGTATTTAGGGATTCTCTTCTTCAGGGAAACCCGGAGCCCTTCCCCACTCCTCTCCAGCAGGGTCTCCTCTCTCCAGCAGCGGTAAGCTCCTGCCCTCCCGGCTGCTCAGCCCCAGGCCCTCGGCAGTAGGCCGGGCTGGGCAGGGCCGTGCCGGGAGGCTCCTGGACAGGCCCGGAATGGAGCCGCCACCCGGGCTGTGCTTTGGGTCCGGAAGTCTTCTGGGCCTCCCTCGGCGTCCGCCCGGTCCCCCTGCCGGCAGCACGGCAGATGCAGCTGCTCGGGGTGGCCGCCCTAGCTGCTGCTCCGGGCGGGCGGCCTGCGGTCAGGGGGAAGCCCCGGCCTGCCGTCGCACGGGCCGCTCTAAGCGTTGCGGCGGAGCGCCCGGGCGGGCGGAGCACGGCGCCCCCGTGCGGCTCGGCGGGGACACGGCTGCCCTCGGCCCCGCCCCTACGCCTGCGTCCCCGTGGCCGTGGCCCCGCCCCATGGCCCCACCCCTCCTACCGCGACGCTTCCGGTTCCCCGTGACGCACTTTCCAGAGCCGCCCGGGGAGGTGCGCGCGGTCGCCTTCCCCGCCCCTGGCCGCTACGGGCCGCCCCTCACGTGACCTAGCCCGGACAGCCAATGGGCGCGCGGGGCGGCTGGCGCGGCGGCAGGGTGGGGGTGGGGCCGGGGCCGGGGCCGAGGCGCGCGCTCTCGCGGGCGGCAGGCGGCGGCGGGAGCCGAGGCGGGAGCCGAGCGCGCGGGCCGCTCCCTCAGCGCGCGCGCGCCGTCCCCTCCCCTCCCCCCGCCCCGTCCCCGCCGCCATGTCGGAGGAGAAGCCCAAGGTGAGGCGCGGCGGAGCTGAGGCAGCTGCGGTGTGGCGAGGCCCAGGGCGGGGGGGAGAGGCCTCTCCGCCGGGCCCTGGGGCAGGGCTGCCGGTGGGGCCCCGCCCCGCCCGGCGGCGTGCGGCGGCCAAGATGGCGGGGTGGGCCGGGCGGGCGCGCGGCAGGAGGAGAAGGAGGCCGAGGCCGAGGCCCCGCGGAGTCCCGGGCCCTGTCGCCCTGGGGGAGACCGCCCAGCCTCCGCAGGCCGCAGCGGGTGGCGTCCTGCCCGAGGACGATCTCCGCCCCGCCTCGAGGGTGGCGGCGGCGGCGGGGCCGCTGCTTGCGGGGCCGGGAGCTCGCGTGGGGGCGCGGCGGGGCTCACCCGGAGCACGGCTCGCCTGGTCGGGCTCTGAACCCGCTTCTTCCTCCCCCTTTTCATCCAGGAAGGCGTGAAAACGGAGAACGATCACATCAACCTGAAAGTGGCGGGGCAGGACGGCTCCGTGGTGCAGTTCAAAATCAAGCGGCACACCCCGCTCAGCAAGCTGATGAAGGCCTACTGCGAGCGGCAGGTAGGCACGGCTCCACGGGGCTGCTCCTGCCGCTCCCGGCTCGCCGCCTTCCATAGGGAAGAGTCCTGGGAATGGTGGGAACTTTGCTGCTTTTCTGTCTGAAACAGTAAAAACACCAGTGCGTGGGGGTGAACACATCCAGGCGTGTCGGAGAGTGAGGACTCGGGATGCTGTCAACTCTTAAGTGTTAGAGTTTTTCTCTTCAGTTAATGAAAACTGCTTGTTCCTTACCAGGCACTCCCAGAGCTCTAACCATGTCCCATGACAGCGTTATCAAAATTTCCTGAATTCTGATCCTGTGAGACCAATTCTGATCCTGTGAGACCAATTCACTCTGAATTTTTACCCTCATAACTGTCAGTTCTGTCATCTTTGAAAACTTCGTCAACTTTATACAGAGTGTATTTTCTGTTCAGGAAATGGCACAAACCAAATTCTCCTTTGCTATGACTTTGTTGTGGCTTCTTTCCTCCTCCCTTCAAGGGTCTCTCCCATTGCCCGCTATGCAGTTTGGACTGCTGTATTCTGCAGGTGGCGGCCTCGTGCTCTGTGTTGGAGGCCGTTCCTCAGTGCAACCCTGAGCTAAACAGGAGAGGGATTTATCCCCATAGCCCAGTTCCTGAGGCTGTAGCCCTCAGTGCCTGCTCTTCTGCACTGTGTTAGGTGGTGTAGAGCAGAGGGCGGGGATGCGAATGGCTTTCGGAAGTGGAGTTAGGGTTTGTTGCCGGCATTTCCCCTTGTCCATTACGTGCGGGATCCTTTCTTTGCTTACTTGAACCTTAGGCTCTGCCCTGTCCCATGCCTGATGTAGCATATGGGTTAGGAACGAGAACTGAATACATATGGCCTTCAGAGAGGTGCGGGGAGTTTTTGCGTTCATGTGGCTCTGTGTATGACTGGAAGTGTGAATTGTGCAGGGACCTTGTGCAAAGACCTTGTTCCCTGAGGCAAGGAATAAAGGCTGCCTTGTGTGATTAAACACTATCAAAACAGGATTCAGTTGTGAATTCAGCTTGGGTTTTAAGGGCAACGTTAACTTACTAATATTAGACCCTAGCATTTTTCCAATAAACCTTGCAAGGGAAAATCTGTGTCAAGTCTTGCAAGTTCTTTTTTCCTCAAAGCGTCTTCTTTATGGTTCCTTTTTTCATCAGAAGATAAGGAACTAGAACTGGGAGCAGATGCCTGGCATGAGTGAATACTTGTCTTAACTATATGGGTAGTCGGTGCTGATAGCTAGTTACACAAAACAGTAGTTTTTTCAGATTCTTTTAAAATGTTTTCCTTTGAGTCAACTTAATCTACCATTACTTCTCTGACTGCTGCTCCTTCCTGACATGTCCTCTGAGGCTTTATAGAATGGTGTATTGATCGATTTCTTCTTAAATTATCTTTGTAAATTAACTTTTGATATTTGTGCCTTGCAGAGCAGGATCAGAACCAGGTGCCAAACCCACACCTGTGGTTCCATATAGAGTCCTTGCTGTGACAGCAGCGCAGCGGGATGTCACTCAAACAAAACAGCTCCGCTTCCTCAATTTATGTAGCAAGACAGATGTGCTGTTTCCTGCCTGGTTAAATCTTTTGAGTCTTAATTTTGTTAATATTTGTTCTGACAGTAAATCCGTAAATGTTTTGTTTGGATTCAGAAACAAAAATGTGGTTTCTCATATTAATTACTTTAAACTTGCAGGGCTTGTCGATGAGGCAGATTAGATTCAGATTTGATGGACAACCAATTAATGAAGCAGACACACCTGCACAGGTATGAAAAATACTTTTACTGCAAATTGCTATACAAATATTTTGATGTCTATGTGTAGATCAAAGGTGTTTGAAATCAAAATGATTCTGAAATAGTTGCTGGAGGTTTAGCACATTCCAAATAATTTGTCTAGGGGGGATTTTTGTTTTCCCCCTTGAATGTTTTCACTGTTTGGGGGGAACATAGAAGAGCATCAGTGCTGAACAAGCTGGCACTGGAGTGCTGGTGTGAAAAGGACCCCTGGCAAGTGCTGGCGTTTTCGGCTCTATCCTACTTCTGCGTCAGCCTGTTCAGAGCCGGCACTGAAGCTGCAGGCTGTAGCTGCCATCAGCACCGGCAGTGCTGAGAATGTGGGGAATTTCTTGGGCTGGCAAGGAACAGAGGAGATGCTTGGCTGGGTGATTTGTTGTGGAAGACACTAAACTGCTGAGTTTGTTCTGACTGACAAGCATGCCTCTGAAACCCAGTTCAGTGTTGGCGATGCTCTGATTGGAGAGACGATGGAGTGCCCACTCTGGAGTGTCTGACAGAAAGTGTTTCATGCATTAATTAATTAAAATTACACCTTAAATGCTCTTTTACTGGTACTGGTTAGGAGTAGAGAGCTAAGTGCTTTTGTAACCATGTGTATTTCAAGTCTTACATTTTCCATATTACTCTTAACAGCTGGAGATGGAAGATGAAGACACTATCGATGTGTTCCAACAGCAGACAGGTGGAGTGTGTTAAGACATGCTGTCATTTTGAGAAGAGGAGTTTAAGGATCCTCATCACACCTCACTCTCTCATCTGTCGTTGGATTTGCTATTAAATAGTAAACAAATGAACATGCCAATCACACAGGATTCTTCTAAACTTAGAGGACATTTACCAAAATTGTTTGTTGTCTTTGACGTACTGCGTGTGCAAGTCAAAACAGTATCTGCAGGGATTAATCTATATCTTAAATTGGGCCAATTTGATTTAAGTTCAGATTAAGTAATATGTGTTGTCTCTCTGCTGTTATCTTTTTTTTTTTTCTTTAAACCTGTGGCCTAAATATTCATCCATGTGTTCGGATATGGAGTGTTCATTCCTGGCTCTTGTTGGTCTTGCCCCTCTGTTTAATTCTAATCATGTAAATAATTCAGTATATTTTCATGCCAGTTGTGAGCGTTAAAAGTTTCCTTTTAAGATATGCCTGAGAGAAGGAACAGAGATGCTGATTTTAAGTTTTTAGCACGTGTTGCAAACACAGTTACTTCAGAAGCGTTAAGCCTATGACACAAGGCTGGTACATGCAGATACAATGCTTAGCATAGAGTCAGAGTTCAAAATATTGCAGATTTACATGTGCTTTGTCATATTATGATAAAGTCATCTGAAATACACTTTTTTTAATGCAGGAATTAGATTTGTCCTGAATTATTGTCAAAAACAAGAGTTAGCAGAGCAGCTGGTCCAAAACCTAATGCTTGTGATAGAGCAGCAGTATTTTTTGTTGTGCAAGCTCATAAAAAGAAACCTGTCACTGCAGCTTCATCTGTTTGTCAGGTGATGGGCAGAATCTGTCACCTTTCTCCTGCTCCCCGTAGTACGTTTCTTTTTTTTCTCAGTGGGTACTAGAAGTGTGTGGCCTCAGGTTTCTTTTTAATACTTGTTTTTGGTAGAGAAACTTGATAAATGAGGGGAAAAAGCGCCTTTTAATGTCACCAAGCTGTATGCGCAGAAGAGCTGTCAACCTGGTGAGCAAGAAAAGAGATAGATGAGTGTGTGTGTACGTGTGTTCAAAAAAATGATAATCTGCTCTACTGCCTCCCAAAACTTACTGAATTTTAAATGCATTTGTGTGATGGGTTTGAGCTCCACGTGAAGTATGGAGTCTGTTCCAGATGAATTTGTATGAAGGCCATCCTGTTGTCCCTTGATAGGTTGTCAGCTGCTGCTCCATGGGATCGTTATCTACCTTTTATATTTACACAACCCAGTTGGCCATGCTAGATCACTTCCCACTTGCTGGAAATCTTGCTGGAAAGGCCCTTGTTTTCTTTTTCGTTTTCTTGTATGTGGGCTGGGGTGGGATGTCCTGTAGATCTCATTGTTTATTCACCAATTTGTACATTTATTTGTTGTCCTTTACTATTGTATACAGTAAATATAGTTTGGTACTCTGTCTCATGCCTTACGCTTAATACGGCCGCGCTCCCCTCGCTTTGGCTGCTTGCTTCCCTTCCTGGTGGGGAAGTGTATGTGGCAGCGGTGCTTCAGATGTCCACCTCGGAGACTCTTGAGGTAGCAGAAGTACGTGGCCAGGTGTCAGTCTCCGTTAGCAGCAAAACCCACCCTCCCGGCGGCGCTGCGCCACACAACAAAACTTTTTGCACTTTTTTTCTCCCTCCTCCCTTCCCTACGGAGCAGTTGTAGTTTCTCCCTCTGTGCCTGCGGCCCGTTTCCTAAAGGATGGCCGCCGGGACCGGGTGTTCCCGCTGCCCGCGCGGCCCCGCCGAGCCCCCGGCCCGGCCTGAGCGCTTCTGCGCGGGGGTGCTCGGCGCTGCGCACGGCGGGTGCCGCTCTGCGCATGCGCGGCCCCGCCGCCCCGCCCGGCGCTGGCAGGGCTGGGCGCGCACCAGAGGAGGAGCGCGCGGCGGCCCTCCTCTCCAGCCGCCCGCCCGGGAGCGGCGGCGGGGCCGCGCTATGGCGGGGACGGCGCTCAAGCGGCTGATGGCCGAGTACAAGCGTGAGTCGGGGAAGCGGTGGGGCCCGGCACTCCTTGGTCTTCTCCGCCGCTGCCGCCTCCTGACGGGATCCTTCTCAAAGCCCGGGAGGGCCGGAGGCCGCGGGCCGGGCAGGGGTGGTGACGGCGGCGGGCAGGCCGCGGGCCTCCCTCCCTCTCTCCCTCCCTCCACCTGGCGCGCCTCCCTTTGCCCCGCCGGCCACGGTTTCCCAGCCCCCGCCGGCTGCTCCGCTCCGCTCGACCCGCAGAGCTCTCCCTGCGTCCCCTCGGAGACGCCGGGGCGGGGGCTTAGGGGGGCACTGGGGTCTTTGAAGTGCGGCTGCGGACGAGGGGAGTCATGGGTGGCACCGCTTCCCGCTGCGAGGTTGTTCTCGCCGTTGCTGTATGCCTAGGTGGGAAACCATTCTGCGCACCGACCCTGGCTGTGAGCCCCGGCTGTGTAGGCTGGGACACCGAGGGGCGGTTTGTGCGCGGTTGGCACGTCTGGGAATCCGTGGCACGGGGAGCTTAGTCATGGGGGAGGCCTGGGAATCCTGGGCAAGTGGCCAGTTCTTTTTAATTTTTTGCCGGTTAAATTTTCCAGGTGGAACAAAATGCAGCCACGGAAGCCTCTGTTGCAGAGCTTTGTTACCTCAAAGATAATTAGAGGTGTTTGTCAAGACCTTAACGGAAGCGTGGTGGTTAAAAAATCTGTGTGAGATGTGACTTGCAGGGAGCAGCGAGCTGCGTGTGATCTTTGCCGATCCCACTGGAGGGAGCAGGGACGTGCTGCTGTCGGCTGGGTCCCTCTGCGACATCCCATTTCTCCCGGGGTGGGTGAACTGCTCCCTGGTGAGCTTGCAAGGTGTCTGAAGGTGCCTTTTTTTGGCAAGAAATACTTTTGGGGTTTTTGTTTGTTTGTTTGTTTACCTAGTTGCTTTTGGTCTCTGATGTTCTGGCTTTTATTTAAGGCAAAGAAGTAGAATGGGGGGGAAAAAAGAAGTGTTTGGTAGGTGAAGGATAGCATTAGGCTGTAAGAACTGGCCTCCTGCTCCAGTGAAGGTCATTTACAGAGCTCCTGAGGTTGGCCAGAGATGAGGAGTTGTTTGTCACTTTACTGTCATTAGTGGAAGACTCCATCTATAAAATAGAGTATTTATAGATGTATGTTCCCTGACAAAATACCACATTTATTCTCAGGCTGCTCTGCAGAGCACAGGTCTCTAAACTGAACCGTCGTGCAGGTGTTTGCGAGGGCTAGGGCTGGCCTGGGCCCCACCGCCGCTCAGGCTGCTGCTGGTAGCTGCTCGGGGCAGCCACCAGTGCCATTATGTGATTAAAGCTTGTGCTGATGGTGTGTCCTAGAAACTTGCATTTTTCTATTGTAATCCAGAAGCACTGACCTGAAACGTAGCTGCAAAAAGACTTGATTCTGCTTTTATCTGTTCTCTTACATAAATCCCCTTAGTCCCAAAACACATTTTTGATCCTTTGTTGTTGAGAAGCTCTGAGATCCTACTAGAATGTCTTGTATGAATGAGTTCTGTAGGAAAAAGTGATATTAAATAGCATCAAGAATAATTTGACTTAATGCTGCAGGCAGAGGTTACGTGAATCTTCTCCACATAGTTACCCAGAGTAACACTTACCATGAACTGAAATAACATCTTGTTTGTGATCTTCCTTTATAAATACTTTCCTCACTCTAATAAAACAGTGTTGTAAAAAATTGAACGTAATCTACACTGACTAAGTGTACAATGCTTTTATTTCTGGAAACCTGAGTTACAGAAGTAGAGTAAGCCAGACTTTTATTTCTGTGGCCACCTGGATTACCCTGTGCTGTATGTGCATATCCAGGGTTGTTACTTTGCTTTAGTGGGTGCACTCATCAAACTTGGCTACTAAACTCGGAATCGAGCCTGAACTACAACCCTTCCCTAGTGTTTCACAAAAGATTGGGCAGTTAGTTGTAGCTCTTCAGAAGCTGTTTTGCCCTGTAGAAATTTTCAGCAAAAGTTATTTTGAAAAGTAAAAATAGTTCCTAGTCATAGGTAGTTCTGCTGCCTCTTTTTGCAGAAAAAGAGAGTCTTGTCTTGGAACAGGGCTGTAGTCTGAGGTTCAGCTTTGCATGAACTTTCAGCTCCCTCCTGACGATGCGTGTTCCTGGTTTGTGTTCCCAGTGTGAGTGTAAGCACTGCGTGGCCCTGGGTGAATGGGAATGGGGAGACGACTTTAAATGACCCCTTCCTCCTGGCTGCCCACCTTGGCTGAAATCTTGTATATATCTATGTATATATTTGTGCATACAATTTTTTTTTCTTTCATTTTCCTCTTTGTTCTTCTCTATCTCTTCCCTTTAGTTACTTCTAGTCATGACAGAGATGTTTGGCAGTCAGTGCCTTGCTGGTGGGTGTATTTTGTTTACCAGATTTCTAATTCTTTCCTTACTTTTTTTTTTTTAGTTTTGGTCTTTGATTTTCTCTATGTATGTGTGCACACATGTTTAAATCTTTAAATAAAGGTTTGTTGTTACCTTATGTGAAAAATGCTTGATGTTGTGAGGAGTTTCTACCTGTTGGAGCCCAAATACGTTATTCCATTTTGGGAGAGGCTGTGAAATTGCACTGTTTCCCCTTCCTTGTGGAGAAGGAAGGGAAGGTGGCTATGGCAGCCAGATGAGATGGATTGGGGTTTTGTCCTCATTTAGATCTTTGTTTGCATGTTTGGAGTGTGATGACTTTTTGTTGTCTCATATTTATTCAAGTATTTTTCTACTCTGCCAGAACTACTTTAGGTAAAACTTTCAAAAAAAATCAGGTATCAAAAAGGGCATAATTTCTGTTAGAGCATATGTTTGCTATTAATTCTAGACTTAGAATATTTAATAGCATTAAAGCCTGAAATTAGTCTCTCAATAGCAGCTTATGCTTGTGAGAGCTAAGAGATGGAAATCTTTTTCTACATTTACTGTTTCCTGGCTGCATGATCACTGGCTGGACTTTTTAAATCTAGAATGGGTTATTTTGAAAGTATTAAATCTGTAGAGATGCAAGTATTGTAGTGCCTACTTGTATGCACTGTATTTCCTTTCTGGTACAAACAGGTAACAGAGCAGTGGATTGTAATGCTGAGAGGTATCATTGGGAGTGCTGTCAGGTTAAAAATAGGAGATTTAACTTAATTCTGAGATTTCAGAATTCAAAGAAAAAATACACCTTTGTTGTACAGAACAAAATCTGGCAGCACTTCAGTTGATGTTTCCTGTCCTTGTTGCTTGGAGAGAGTTTGTGTGAGCTGCAAGAAAACTCCCGCTGTGGTTGGGGTGGGTTGTGATGAGCTGCTCTCTCCGGGGGAACGAGAGGGATGAACATTTGTGGTAGGCCTCTGCAGCTGTCCCTGTTAAACCTGCTTTGAAAATGATCTTTCTGAAGCATGACACTTCGGAAATATCTCAGACACACACTGCACTGTGTGTCTGCATGAGCTCAAACTGCCTTGTACCAATTGGATGCTACGTCAGAGAAGAGAGAAGGAAACAGAATTTCTGGCAGAGTAGAAAGAGCAAGATTCTGGTTTCAAGCATCTCAGTCCAGATGCTGTCAGATACTGAAGTGTGTACGTGCCCTTAATATTTCCTGAGTCTTGTGCATTTAATCACCTTGGAGATACGCTAAATTGATACAGTTTTTAGAAAGCATACCATTGAACTTCTCTTTTAAGAATGTGATCAGTCTTTTTGCTAACTGCTTTAAAAAGAAGGTATGTTTTCAGTTCTCCTCCTTTTGGCCAAGGCATATTTGGCCTATAATGACTCCATAATGAGCAGTGGAATGAAAAGGGAGGCATTGATTGTATGTGCACCCAAATCTGCCCCAAGTTCCTAACAGATGTGTTGCACTTCTAGTGTCAGCTCCGTTTCATTCGGTCTCAGCTTACAAGCAAAGGTTTACAGTAAGGTTTAGCTGTGGTGCTACAAGCTGGGACTTCATTGCATTTTGATTTCAAAGCAAATCCCCTGACTGCGTGCAGCAAAACCACCCTGCAAACTGAACAGGATGCCTCGTGGAGGATGTGAAGATGGAAACTGCTCCAAATGCTCTTCAGTGCTGAAGAGAGATGTTGCTCTGAATCAGGTGGTGGGCTGCACCACCATGGGCTCCTCCAGCATGCACCCAGCACGTGTGTCTGAGTGGAGAGCTCCCCACAACTGCCCAGACCCTGGGGCAGCCCAAGTGGTTGTGGTGATGTATAGGTGACTTGGTGCCTATACATCACCACAACCTTCCCTTCCAGTAGCAGCTGCCAGCCTCAGCTTCTCCTCGTGACTCTGCTGCTCCCTTTTTTTTCTGCAGACTTTTCTTGGCCTTCCACTTTACCTCTTTCAAAACTCATTCCTTTTCTGGCTTTCTGTTTTATCCTTTTTCCCCACATTGACTGCTTGTCCTTCCACCCCTTGGAATCCCTTAATAGGACATTGATGCTTGTGTGTTTGCTCTGTAGGAACCCTGAAGGCTTGCCTGGCAGTAGGGTACTCTGTGGGCACGTTGGGAGGTTGCTTTATCCCATGGCTACTGCTGATGGCAGCTCTGGTAGTTGGCACTGTGTAGAATACCTGCACAGGAAGGTGGTGGCCTGGCTCTACCTGCCCCAAAGCAGTTAGCTGCCCACTGGTAGCACGGGGAAGTTGTGATGCTCTGCAGAATGGGGGCTGCGCTCCAACACAGGCATGGGGTCCCACAGCTCCAGGTGAGGGTGACAGAGCTGTAGTGCCAGCGTGGCAGGAGGGCCCCTCTGTGTCTGAGAGCTCCGCTCCCAACTCAGTTGTCCCATGGATTGTAAGGTTCCACTCCTCGGAGGTTCTTTCCTGGACCTGCAGTCACCGGTCAGCCATAGGCAAGGACCTGCTGCATCAAGGCCTCCTGCAAAGTCTTTCTGTGGTCTTGCCCCTTGGAGAAAGGGAATCGAGGGACATGGCGCTCAGTTTGTGCAAGCTGCCTCTCTCAGGTTAGCTGGCGTAGCTTCAGGATCCCCATTTCCCTCATCAACACGTGTTGGATGCTGTCCATGCTCAGCACGGGCAGAGGGCTCAGCTCTTTGCTATCATTGGGAAATAGTGCACACAGGGACATAAACGGTACATCAGTGTTTGAGGCCGTTGGGTGATGGTGCCTGGGGTGTGGGTGTGTGCTGGCATGCTGCTGTCGTGGGTGGACAGGCAAGAGGACAGTGTGGCGTGGCCCTTGCAGAGGAGGAGAGCTTTCCTTGGAAAAGCTTTAAACCATGCATGTAGAAGGGTCTTGCAGGCCAGGAGGCCAGACTCAGGCTAGCCAGAAGTTATCCCCAGGCTGGATGCCCCTGGAGAGTGGAGGGTGGGCTGTTTCATCTGCTGATGTGCTCCTGTTGTGCCACATGACTTGCTTGGGAGAACAGCCACAGAGGGGTGCAGTGGCAGAGGAGAGTGGAGTAGGAGGCGATTTGGCCTAGCTGACTTGTGAAAGTCATTCTGCAGTGAAAGGTTAAAACAGATGCTCTGATTATATGCTTTTTGCTGCTCGCTTAAAAGTAATCAGAAAAAATTTCCCCCTGACTTTCCATTAAAATGACCCTATTTTGGAGGCTCTGGGGAGACTGAAGCAGCGGATGCTGTGTCAGTTACTGGCAATTCATGCTGTGTAGCTCCCAAAAGCTGTGCTCCCAATTTGCCTTTGAAGGGCTCCAGAGAAATCACGTGGTAGGATGTGACCATCCGCATGGAAAAGGGTTTTTAAACTTCCTCAGTGACCAGGTATAGTAACAGCCACTCAGAAATGAAAGTTCATGTGCCCCGGCACTGCCCAGTTACTGCTTTGCCTGATCCTTAAGGATGGAAACCTCTTTTGCCTATCTCCAAGGGGAGAGCTGAGCAAGGTGGAGAATTGAACCTCCATCCTTGTAAAAACCCTTTGCTCATCAGGGTTTGGCTCTTAATTCCTGTCACCCCGGTTTTCCTTGGGGGTGGAGAGCTGTACAGCACACCTCAGCATGGCTGCCCATTGCAGGGGACGTGCAGATGCTGCCACCGAGCAGTCGCAAGGGCTGTCTGCCAGCTCAGGGTCTGAAATGAAAATGCTCCTGGGGTTTTCAAGGCAAATCATGGGAAATATGAGAGGGATTTTCTTCTTAGAGAGAGCCACAAGATGGAGCAAAATGATTCCAGGAGCTACTGGGTTTGACGTCTCCCTCTTTCTGTCTAAAAACATCAACAAGAAAAGCTGTTAGAGACCCACTATCAAGCTGGAAAAACCTGCTCCTTAATGATCAGGACGTCATGGGAAACCGTAATGCTGAGTTTCAATCTTCTGCTGTGCTTTTTGAACTTCAGTTGGAGAGGTCTGTACCAAAGTTAATAGCAATGTGAGTGAACTGAAGAGTTTTGCCATCTTTCCTGTCAGTGTATCTTGGCATGTTTTTTAATCCAACAGTAACTTAACTGTTTTAAGACAAAAAAATATGTGTGCAGCGCTACCCACAATTTTCACATATAGCTTAACAGATTAGGTCAAGAGTCTCGTTTATGGGTTTGTGACTTCCCATCTTCCCCGGGTCTGCGTTTGTGCTTGTTTTCATGTATGGGAATGCGTGTGGTGTTTCCTGTGCCTGCGTTTTGTGTGTTACAGGTCACTAGTAGTCTGCAGGCCATTGATTAGGAAACACTGTTCTAGATAAGCAGCTCTTACTTAAGTTGGCCTAATTACCATCACCTCCTCTGGTCTGACACCCTTGGAGCATCACCTCCTGCTGCCAGTCCTGCTAGCTGCCCTGTGTCTTGCCCAGAGCTGTGGGGCTGGTGTTCAGCCCCCCAGGGATTGCACGTCCGCTGGTTGCCTGTGCATGGCTGAACTTTGCATCTCCAGCTGCTAACACCCTGCAGGACTGTGGAAACTGGAAGTTGGTGGTCATTGCACTAGGCAGTAGAAAAACTGGTTATTATTTTATCAGCGTACAGAGTGCTGGGCTTCAGCAGGCTTTGAAATGAGGTACTGATGCTGAAGGTTACTGTACGAATTGGGAATTGTACCAGTTTCCTACAGAAAGTGAGGGTTGATGGACCCAAACTTGTGGTGTGCAACCATGGCTGCTTTATTGCTGCTGCTTTTTTTACTTTCATTTTCCAGGCCACACAGGGGGAGTCAGACTGAATTCAAGGAGTAGAGCCGCTTGTCAAATCTCTCTTGCTTCTCCTTCTCCAACTTTTTGCGTCATTTTGGGTTTTGTATTGAGATGCTGTTAAGTCTGAACTGGTGCAGAGATGTTACAGGAATACAACGTGTTTTCTCTTCAGGCTGTTGAGTTTGGACCTGCAGATACTGCAGTGCTCCAAGAGGAAAGTGTTTCCCATGCTTTGTGGAAAGAGATTTTTTTCTTCCTTCTCAGTTTTATATTGCTGCCCCTGGGAAGACTAGTTTTGGGACCCTGAAAAAGCACAAAATGACAAATAATTTTGTCTAGAAAACTGTCTTGCATGAAGAAGTTAAGTTGTCAGCATTGAGATACTGGGCATTGTGGAGTGGAGTTTTGCCCAGTAAAGCACGGCCGGAAGGCTCTTCCCATGGTGTCCTCAAGCTTTTCTCCAAGGGCGTTTGCTGGTGGGGCCTCTGTGCTAAGCTGTGGCCACCCAAACACTAGCTGGAATGCTGGGGCTGGTGGGTCATGTTAACCTTCCTTGTGTTTTTGTTTTTACAGAGCTGACCCTGAACCCACCAGAAGGGATAGTAGCAGGTGAGGAGCTGAGCAGGGTTTGTGCACTGTGAAGTTGTAGCTTTGCATTCAGGTAGTGCTAAGCATTGTTTTGTTTTTTCTTAATAGGACCCATGAATGAAGAGAACTTCTTTGAATGGGAAGCTCTGATTATGTGAGTTAATGCTATTTTGTATCTGAAATCAGCACTTACATGCTATGATTAGCTTCTAGGAGACAAGAATGTAAAACAATATCAGTTCTGCATGACGTTGACCTTGGCCTGCCTTTGGCTGGGAACTTCTTTTCTGACCTAAACAGGGAATTATATTTGGAATTTAAACAGTGTGACAGAGGCAACATTGGGACTTAAGTGATCATTTGTTGTACAGGTGTCACTATAATAAACAACATTCAGCATAAGTAACTTGCATATTTGACAGGAATCCTCATTTGGGCTCCCTTGGGTATATGTTGTATATACAAGCACTGTAGGAAACAATGAATTGCTTGTAGATCACACAAACCTGTTGGGAACATTACTCAACTGCAAGTACAGGACAGGTTTTTCTCATGTTTTAAGTGGAGCAAAATACACAGGTTATCAGTGACGGGAGAAAAAAATCAATGTCTAAAATTAGTTTACTTACTGCTCAAATTTTTTTTGGAAGGGGATTGATCTGAGAAGGTATTCAAATTTTTTAAAAAAATTATTTTTAAATTCTTCACACTTCATGAATTGGCTGGTGTTGTAAAGATGTTGGGTGCAGTAGTTCTGTGTAGAAAGCTCTTCTGTTGTTGAATATCTGATCTCTACCTGTTGTGTTTTGGGGGGTGACAAAGACTTCTTTACAAAGCTGTGTCCTCCCCCTTCCACTCCTGAACTGATGGGTTACAGTTGTTTGTAGCAAAACTTGCCATGAAAAGACAAAATCTTCTTGCCCAGTATCTTACAAGTTGTCTTCTCTCTTGCTTGTACTCTCCTACTCGTGCTGTACTCTTATTTGGGAACTTTGAGTACATGGAATAAATGGTGACTTTTACAAAATAAAGTTCTAAAATGGTAGGGGAGAGGAAAAGAAAGTCTGTCACTCGGGTTTGACAATGTATGCAAATGCTACAGAATTAAAAGATGAAGAAGCTCCAAACTGCCAAGTCTGTCTTGAAGCTGATGGTCTGTTGTTAGGGTAGATCCAGGCTCTGTATTTCAAGATTCCTTTACTAAGAGTTGGTGGTTTCCTTTCCTTCAGTGATGCCCAGGGGGTCCCAGAGGACACTGGGGGCAGCAGGCGGTGGCTGTGGCCCAACTCACACCATGTCTGCTATGCTCTTGGCAGGTTTTCACAGCAACCACCAGTGCTGACTTATGAGATTCTCAACTAGTGTGGGTGGCAGAATTTTCCTAGCTGTTGACTAGGGATGAAAAACAAGATTTCTGTCTCTTGGGATCAGGCATGCAACCCAATACAAAAGCATTCCGAGCTGTAGCATATCACCTATTCCACACAAGCTGGCTGCATGAGTGATCCTACTTTATGGCAAGCGTGAGCATCTGAGTTATTTTAGGCCTTGGTAAATGGAGGTTTGGATTACCCCTCCTTTTTTTTGTTTTTTTGTTTGCTGATTGATATGAAGAGTTGGCAAATGCCTCTGCTTATGTGCAGCAATTTATCCTGTGATGAACAGGTTCCTGGTAGCTCAGTCCCCTGAAAATAAACACTTGGCATGGAAGTAGGTAATTTGTTGCCTGACACCAAAGATTTTGGCTGCAATGTCTTAACGCTTTCTCTTTCTGCACGTGGGATAGTTATGAGTCTTCTGAAACATGTGCTTTGTAATGTACCAAATTTCAGTTCAGATGGATGTGCATTGCTTGGAGTGTAGGAATCCCAGGGGATTTAATGCACTTCTTGGAATATGGAAGGAAATTCCTGCCTATCATTTGTCATAGCAGAGATTGTGTGGTTGAGCAGAGCTTTCATGGGGGACACACAGAAGTACTTTTGGATTTGATTCATTACCTAGAAAATAGATGTCCCATAACAAATTCTTAAACAGCAGAGGAGCTGCCTGCAGACTTGAAAGACCTTTAAAGTGCTGAGTATTGAGCTTCAGGTCTTTGTCAGCACAAAATGAGAGGCGGAGGTGCTTTAATTTTGGTTTCTGTATCGTGTGTGTCATAATCAAATTATATTTTAAGATCTGCTAAATTCTGAAGCTGTGGTACAATAGAGACATGTTTACCCTAAACATGTTTGGTTATTTTCATCTCTTTACAAAACTCTATTAGTAGAAGTGTTTGCATACATTTGGAAAGCAAGCTAAATGACTTGTTTATATTTGTCTGTGTAATCTTCTTGAACGTTTTGTAATCTCAAATGTGTTGTGTGAGATTCTGGGAAAGAAAGAAGTGCAGATGAAATTAAAGTGAAGTTGGCTTCAAATTTTTAGACAGATGAGGCGCAAAAGGTAAGTAAGTAGCATAATAATGAAGCGAACAGAACACTTTTTTTTTTTCCTTCATCCAATTTATATAGAGCTAGAGCACATGTAATGGCAAATAAATACAAAAAAATGAGACCTAAGAGGCAGAAGACATCACCCATTTATCAGGTCAGAGGTGGGCTGGGTAATGTTACAGAGATTGACATAAGCACTTGGCTCGAGTATAAAATAATGCCTTTCAAAATAACGGTAATAATAATTTCTATTTCCAGTGTTTTTGCCTGCAGCAGCAGTGCTGGATAAATGTTAAACACACAAAGGTTAAGGCTGTATTGACATGTCTGAATGATAGAACAGTTCCTACGCTCCCAAAGGGAGTGTAATAGATCCAAAACTGAAAATACAATGTGGTAACCTTTCTGAACAGGGGAGGTTTTAAGCCTGGTGTAAAATGCACCCTTTCAATAAGTCATCAAACAGTAGTTGAATTAGGGTATTTATGAAAGCCAAATCTTTGCAACAGGGTGACTTACTCATCATGATAAATAGCCCCAGCATGTCAAGAGAGTTTACCATAACGTTGCTCAATTCCTTAGCTCTGCGTGAGGTCCTGTAGGCTGCATTGTGTTGTGCAAGTTCGTGAATTTAACATTTCAAGACCAAATTTTGCCATCTTTGGTTGGCATATACAAGTGTGTACTGCTATTAAAGTTTATCCCCAAGAGACACAAAACCATGTAATTGTTAAGAACTTTATTAGGCTAAAGATTGCTTGAAAACTAAACATTATAAATTTAAGTCAACTTATCAAAAACCTGTCTAGAAAGGTAATTAGATCTATAATTAGGCTTGTGACTTCTGTGTAGCATGGAATTCCCCTTTTCGGCATCTGATGTCTGGGTTTTGGTCTTTTTCCAGCATCTTTTTACAAATAAGAAGCCATTTACAAATGTACATGAAGTTACGATTATAGAATTAATTGTTCTTGTCAGTGTGCTTTTCCCTCCTATTTTGGCGGATACCTGCCATCCTTTTCTTCCCCTTGCCTAAGTAATAGGCAGCTCATGTTGCTCAGAGCTCCTTATTTTCATGCTATGTCTTATGTCAACAGAGTTGTTCATAACACCTCTCGCACAACTAAACAGTCTGGTTGTCTAGCAAGTCATTTAATGCCATGTAATGGCTGGAGGAGAACTGATGTCCACTCCTCAATGCTTTAGGAAGTCTGTAGAATAGTATCATGTGCAGAAAAAGATGGAGAGGCTGCCTGCTCTGCTGGCTATAAAGAATCTTAGAAGGAGCAGGTTTAGGACAAGGGGTTTTTTAAGAGTTATATGCCTCAGCCTGTGCAGAATGAGTGCCCTTTGTGTGCACATGGTTAGTGATGGCAAGTGCTTTGTCTTTCCTGGGGTATGGGAGCTGCTTAAGGCAACTGGCCTGTTGGTTCGGTGCTCTTTGTTGAGTGGGCCTAGTGTCACCACTGCATGGGCTGGGTGTTTCTTGGAGAAACCCTAATTGAATACTGGGTAGTTTGGACTTCAACTAGCATAGCAGCTCAGACGAGATCATGGCATAAGGCACAGAGTCTTTCAACTGGTATACTTGGTATACAATATGGTATACTTCAAAATCTTTGCAGAGCAGGTGGTGTGATTGCAAAAGGTGCTGTGCTCTTTACCTCTCTGGCCCAGCCGATGTCCTTTTTGAACTGAAAGTAATGCTGTCAAGTTTAAATGTTGCAGCCTCCTGAGTGTTTTGTAGTTGCAAATGCTGTCTTGGATTAACTTTAGCAATTTCTTTGAAGTTGATCCTGGCACCAATGAATGGCTAAAACAAAAGCATTTTGCTCACATAATACAGGGCCTAAAATGGAGCATGTTGGGTTAACCTATTTGACAGAAGAGCCCTTAAGGCTGTGTGTTTGCTCTCAAAACAGAACATAAGACACCCACCAGCTTTTCATTGCATGTATGTACATACTCTTAGAAGTTCAACAATAAGCCTTTAAAATGCAGCTGGAATTAAAATGTTAATGAAAAAATGCATTCAGTTTACTCTCAGATGTGAATTGAATCCTGACTAAATTTAGGGAAAAGGCCAGAAAGTGAACAAAATGGTTGAGCTTTCATTCTTGCAGTATGTTGATGCATTTCTCTAATCTTACCTGCCAGTGCCAATATTCAGGTTTAAATCATGTAGTTCTTGTGTTTATCTACCAGCTCAGTCTTTTGAATCCCAAAGTTTAAGAGGGAGCGTCCTAGGGCTTTAGGTTTTGCTGGTCTCATTTTTCTTTTTCTGTACGTTGCCAACTGCAGTCTTAACTGTTAGGAGTCCTTGAACTTCTGTGTTCTTTTTGGCATGGAGAACGTGGATTGGGAGGAGGAGGAGGCATGAATATATTCCTAAACCTTATTTCCCAGACAGTATGATCTTTGTTTGAGGAGCTTTTTCCTAAATACGTGAGGTTTCCTTGGCTAAGATTTTCAGTGATGAAGCTTGTTTCGTGATCTTTCCAATCAGGGGAGATCGTGTTTGTGTTGTAACTTCCAGATGGTTCATCCAGTTTGAATAAATCACGTGTAATAAACTTTTTTGCTCACCTTCCAAAAATGTTTTATGTAGGGAGGGTAGAACAGTTGTCTTTATATTCTCGACTTGATTGCACTTTGAACTAGATGATGAACACAATAAGGAAATGTTTCTACAAGAACCCTGATGAAGCCATTTGTTCTCCGTGTGCACTTGAGGGAGTGCAAACTAAATACCTTAAGTCTGCAAAGAAACATCGTTGTCCTGCATCTAGCAATTGTGGTCCCTGAGCTGTGTTTTTATTTTTACAAAACATTGATGTGTTTTTTGCATCAGATAGTGATAAGCGTTTATGTGTGGTTATGCTCAATACTGGCAATTTGAATCTCCATAGGTTTTATAAATTATTTTTGAGCTACAGCATTTGACATCTCTGTCTTGTGCAGCATAACAGTATCTTCAAAGGCACAGCAGTCCCACACCTGCCTCTGCTTTCTCTTAACGTGCAGACACTCAAATCCTGGAACATGCCTTGGAGCCAGATACTCCAATTATATGCAGACACACCCTGCTAATTAAGCAGTGTTGTGACCTTCCTAGTAATTTAGTGTGCAAGCTTTGATTTCCCCCTTCCCTCCCAAACCCCATATTTGGATTTAAGTTTATGAGGTGTGGGGTAACAGTGCGTTAACTCTTTGTTTTCTGGAGAAGATGATATAACCCAAACATCAAATGTCTCATTAGACAAGAATTTGGGTAAAAGCACTATTTAAAACTCTGGTGAATAGCTTTTTATCTGTTTCTAGGGGTCCTGAAGACACCTGTTTCGAGTATGGGGTTTTCCCTGCTATTCTAAGCTTTCCACTCGACTACCCGTTAAGTCCTCCGAAGATGAGGTTCACATGCGAGATGTTCCATCCAAACAGTGAGTCTGATGCAGCAGGACGTATGGGGGAGTGGGTTGTATGTGTACCTTAAAACCAAACTTTTGCAGCAGAAGAGCTGGCATCTTTACCAAGGGTGGTTCTCTCCCTTTCCAACCTTGAGTATGCAGTAGGAGTGTTCAGCTGTCCAACAGTTTTGTTCTGTCACAGTGTCACTTTATCACATGATTCCTCATATACCTTTTGGTCATGAACAGTCCAATAAAGATTCCAACAATTTCACTGCCTTTAAGATCACTCCAGGAATACTTGTAACTATTGTATTAATAGTTTAAAGATAAATCTTCTGTACGTGATGTGAGATTTAGTGAA
The DNA here is from genome assembly GCF_030463565.1 of Pelecanus crispus. Classification (NCBI taxonomy): domain Eukaryota; kingdom Metazoa; phylum Chordata; class Aves; order Pelecaniformes; family Pelecanidae; genus Pelecanus; species Pelecanus crispus. The sequence continues at coordinate 30,610,525 of NC_134651.1, read as the reverse complement.
TTGATACAGACTCTTTCCAGTCTTGCTCTGTGGCTTGTATTTAGGTAGTTTTGTGTTATTTTAATGAGTAAAAATTTGTTCATATTCATCAAAGTTTGGATGCAGCTTTATTTGGCAGCATGGCTTCTTCCCCATTAAGTCATGGGTTTGCTCACATTTCTGATGTGATCTCTCTGAAATACAGAGTGCTGTGTCCAAGCAGATGACACATTTGCAGGCATTTTAATATTAAGACTTTGCTGGCTTTTTCTCTGCAATTCTGATGGTGACAATATTATCTTAAGACTTTTCAGTGGAAGTAACTGAAGTAACAAGAAGTCAGCTAACAAGTTTGAGCCTTGGACAGGTAAAAACCTTAAAGCCCCCTTTCACAGCCTAGAGCTCTACTTTCTGGAATCAGCCTTGGCATTCTTTGTAAAATTGTTGCTTATGACATCTGCTAAATCAACATGGATTGTGTAAAGATTGTTTATCATCACCCAGATTTGATGGGCTGGATCTGTATTCTAGGCTATTAGGTCTCTGCCACTTGAGAGCAATAAAAGGAAAATGGTGCCCTCCTGCCTAGTGTTTCCTTCCCAGCTGACATTCCTGCACTTGCATGACATAAATCTTAATCTTGGCTGGGAACAGATTTATCTCATCCTATCCCAAGGAATTTTGCAATTTCTTGAAGATCCTCTGTTCTTCCCTTCTCAGAACACCACTGATGCAGATTCTTGCCCATTTAATCCACAAGCAAGCTCATCTTTCTGTTCTCCTGTGGAGGACACACCTGCATGTCACAGTGTAGAACTGTGCGGATGTGCCCAAGGCAGTGTAGTATCACCTCTGAAGCTCTGATGTCTGCAGCAGTGCAGCATTTGGCACCTGGAAGAAGTGTAGCCGCATCAGCACCTTGCTCCAGCTGGACTAATTCACCCAAACTTCTTGGCAGGATTCGTCTCCATGAACAAATCCATGTCCACACAATATGCTGCAGCTCCAGTTCTGGCCTAGGCTTGAGGTTCACTGCTTGCAGCTGCTTTGTGTGCAGCATGGCTAGGAGTAGGGTGCGGAGAAGCACAAACTGCCTGACTCTTGTCTTACAGAATGGTTCTACATGCGGGCGCTTCCTTGGTGGGGTTAACTGGAACATACTGGATGATCAGCTCAGCTCTTTAAAGTCCTGTGACTGTGGGTCGTGTTAATCTAAAGTTGAGATCACCAAAAGTAGACACCTGAATCTTTCTTCTCAGGTGCGATTGTGATGGTCTGATTATACCCAGAAAGGCTGTAGAAATGGGTGGCCGTGCTGTGCTTTTTCTCTTCTTTAAGTGCTTATTCCTCTACCTGTGAGGAATTGCAAGGAAAATGTTTAAAAAGTCTGCTGTGTTACCTTGTCTTTGCAGTTTGTGTTATGTACAGGGGGAATTGAGACCACCGAGCTATCTTCTCTTAAAATAAAATTATGTTCATGGACGCTCTGGCAAAGATAACTTCAAAGTAGTGATTAATGGCAAGTCTTGCATTAGCACTTAGTGACAAAGTGTGAAGATGCATATGTCTTCCTGGAATCAGCCTCTGCTGTCTTGACTGTGCCGCTGTGGCCCAGCTGTTTTAAATGACACACTGCATAAAAACATTAGAGTAACTTACAAGTGACATACCTTCTACTAGTGTGTTCCTAACTTGCAAGGGGAAGTGCTGATTCAGCACGTGCTGTTTTCATCTCTTCCAGGTACGGCTAGACCAGCCTGAGTCCCCAGCCTGGGGCTGCAGGAGGGGATGTAAATAAAAGTCTTCCAAAGCGCTTACGTGTTGCAGGCTTGTGCAGACATTAGCTGGGTAAATGGAAGGAACTGGAAATCAGCACAACTGCTTCCAGCGGTCATTCCCTCCATTTGTTTTTGTCTTGTTTTCCTGGCAATGGCACAGGTTTGGTCACCCGAGGAATAGAAGCACTGAAAGTACTGGGCTAAAGTTGTCATTCCTTGGGGGGCTGCAGAATTAGGCCATGTTGCTAAAGCAGTGTTTCAAACTCCATTCTCTTTGTGTTGCCTCTTCAACTTTTCTCTGGCCTCATTATCAAGTCAGTGGAGTCCAGTGTCTGTGAAGATGATTTCTACTGTTGCAGATTCTATGCTTTGCTTATGCTAAAGGTAGGAGGGGAGGGTGTCTGTATCCTTAATTGGTAGGCTACCTTGTTTCCATGTGCTTTAATGCAGCTGAGCTTTAAGCAAAACTAAAGTGTGAACTCTTCCGGTTGCACCTCAGTAATGTTCAAAATAAGATCAATTATATTGTTTATAACATACCACTTTTCCCTCCTTGCTGCAGCAGAGCAAGTTTGCTTAATTCTTTTTATGGTCATGGTCCAGCGGAGGACTCCAACGTGCATTCAGTGCTGTGTGACTGTTACCCTTCGATTTCAGTAGGACTGGTTACCTACTTGGAGCTGTGTCTGTGCATAAATAATTGCCTTGTTCCACCAGGCTGCATCTCTTTATTTTTTCCATGGAGTCTGTCACTGGTTATTAAATGACACAAGTGCTCCCAGCAGGCTTCTGTTGGAGAAGGATGACCCAAGTTTTTTGCTTAAAGGAAATTTTTGCTAGATTTTTGTCTTTCAGATTTTGTGTCCTCTTGCCTTTGGAAGAGGAAATTTAAAACTGGGTTTAGCTTTAGTCATACAAAGGCCAAGGCTAAACATTCATCTGTGCTAAAGATCTAGAGAGGCCAGGTGTTTCCACTGAGTAACAATCAATGCCCTGTACTTCTTGTCCAGTTTACCCAGATGGGAGAGTTTGCATCTCTATTCTTCATGCTCCTGGGGATGATCCTATGGGATATGAGAGCAGTGCTGAGCGGTGGAGTCCCGTGCAGAGTGTGGAGAAGATCCTCTTGTCGGTTGTTAGCATGCTGGCAGGTAAGGACTGCTGTTTTATTAGCAGTAGCTCAGATAGCAGTTATGGAGTTAGCTAGAGCTGCTTCTTGCTGTTTGATTTGTTAAGGGAGCAAAGGACATTTAAGGCTGCTCAGCAGAAGCCACAGTTCTTAAAGCCCTAGTATTTATTTATTAATAAACCAGATCTCTGAAAATAATTGGAAAATATAAGACCAAAGTAGTAAACAGGTGTTTCAGCTTTGCAAGCGACTGCACTGCTTTCCTTCCAGGTCAGCAGCAACCAAGCAGATGGTGATGGTCAGGTGGATCCAGAGGCTCGGCTGGTCACTGCTCCTGCACAAAACCTGTGCTCCATCTTTGTATTTGCTATGATGTCTGTTCAGCTCTTGTGTCTTAAAGCTATTGATTGCAGCCTGTGTTGGATTTGGCTTTAGCAGGTGAAGGGTTACTAGCCAGATCTAACCAGTATGGTAAACTGAAGTCCATGGCCTCTGTGATTCGCAAGCCAGCACCCTCCGTTTCTGTTTGTTATGTGCCAGCCTGGGAATGTACCCCATTCTGCCATCTCTGGTTCAGTGGAAGGCTTCTTGAGAAGAGGGGTGAGGTGAAAAACTTTTTGTGCAGCCTTTTAAATGTTTTTCCCTAAATCCAGCAAGGGCTGTGGATTAGCTCTGTCATGTACAGCTCCCTGAAAGGTGGATCCTTTTCCATGTAGTGAACAGAGCCACTGAACTGCCTGAAAAGGGCAGACCCATGTCCCTTAAAAGAGTTTTGAATGATAAAAGATTTTAGACAGTTCGGAGGGTTTAGAAGCAGCAAAGTTGATCAAAGAGCAAGCAACAGATTCTTATATGGGACCGTTTTAGCTTCAGAATAGTAATCTACTGTTGGTAAGCTGTACAAACAGTACCTCACTGGGCTTCCTGTGGCCTCCAAGAACTTGGTTTGTGGTGCAGCCTTACCTAGACTGGTTAGTGTGGGAGTCACCTGGTCTCTCTTGTTCTCTGCCTTTCCCATGGCTTTTGGAGGAATTAGTCTAAAACATCAGTGGTCGGCTTCTTTCAGGCTGCTCGCAAACTTTTGGCTCTGGCTTTGCAGATAGTGTAAGCCCAAGATTGCCAAACTGGGTGACCTGGATATCTACTGACTTTTAAGGGAGGACCATCAGCATTGTGTCGAGAAAGGCATGATCCCAAGATGTCTGCCGTGAACTGGGCTGGGGTGGATTTGGACTAGTGTGTGAAGCAAAATGGGTAGAGTACAATCTGTCTTAGTGACTTGTGTAATCCTGTGACAGTTGTCCTGCTGTATGCTGACCATGAGCCTGCTAAAGCTTACCTCTGCACAGAATGAAGCGTTGGAGTCACAGGGGCTTAAATGTACTTTATGAAGTGCTCCAAAATCCTTGGATGAAAGATGTTGCAGAAATGAAAGCATTCTATGGGTTTTCTTGGCTTGTTTTGTTGTTTTTTAATAGAACAAGCCATCCCAAAGAGTGTCAGAGCCTGTTTGGGTGGCCTGGTTGGGAGGGCTTTGTGTTTGTGAAGCCGCAGAACCAGAAAAAACATTTTGCAGGGAGCAGTGTGCAGTTATAAAAATCCTTGATGGCACTGGTGGTGCCGTATTGTGTTGTTCCATGTGCATGCTGGGACTCAACTGCTGAAAGCACAAACAAAAGACAGTCTCTCTCCTCTGCCACTTGTTTCTTACCTAAACATGACCTTGCTGTGATACTCTCTTGTGATCAGTTAAATCGGAACTGTTCGGGAATCCAGCAGCTGTCATTGGATTTTCTTTAGTGGTGTTTCTCTAGTCCCAAGCAGGGGAAGTATGCCAAAGCCACAGGGAAGTGGCAGTATAGAGACAGTATTGAAAAAGTGAAAGGGTCTTGCTCCATTGCCTGCCTGCCCACCTATCTTTCAGTGTTTCTCGTTTCAGAGCCAAATGATGAAAGTGGAGCCAATGTAGACGCTTCCAAGATGTGGCGGGAAGATAGAGAACAATTTAACAAAATTGCCAAGCAGATTGTGCAGAAGTCACTTGGACTTTGAGGTCACAAAGAGACTGAAGTGTTTTGTATTTCTCTCCACCTGAAAACGAGCAGTGCTCAGTGCTGGTACCAAAAAGGAGAACTTTGCAAAACTATTGGCGTAGTTGTTCTTATTATTCATTATTTATTTACCATCTCTTTTCTTCTGCTACTGCTGCAGAGAAGCCTCTAGTTCACTCACTAAATTGTGTGGAAATGGGATTTAATACTAAGGAAAAATACAGAGATAGTGCTGCTTCAAAGGCTGCTTGTTGCTACCTCACTTCACGGTATGGAAAGCTTGGAGACTTTGCAGTCTGCAGCCCACCTTCGTCAATCTTCTGTTTGAGAACACAGCTGGTTTGGATCACCTGCTGGAAGAATTAGTTGTATGTTTTTTGTAGGTAGCATTGCATCTGGAGCACCAGTAGACTGGAAATAATCTATCGATTTTACGATACTCGCTAAGTTAAGGACAGCATTTGTCAGAACTAATTTGAAGACCATAGTTAGCAAGAGAGGCTATAGAACAAGGTTATAGTCAGGATACGTTAGCAAAGAAAGTGATTGTGCAGCATGTAACTTCAAGAGAAGATCTAGGGAGTTGTCAGTGACTGGCTGGGTGCCTGGAATGGGCTGATGTTCCCATGTAACACTGTGAGTTTGTACTGAGCCTTTGAGTCAGCGTTTGCTTGGAAGAAATCCCAAGAGCTGCTTTATTACTTCTTAAAGACACTCAATTGTAAACTTTACATTCAATTAGAGGTGCAAGATGTAAAGACTGGATTCTTAAACACTTTAGTCAGGTTCACCATGGGCAAGGTAGGTCATTGGCAGCCTGAAAATCCAGTGAGAATGTGTCTGCTCCGCTGGGCATGTAAAATACCTCTGCAATAATGTCAGCTCTTTTTCTGTTGACATTTGGGTGGTAAGAGGATTAGGCACTGCTGCCCTTTGCCATTACAGCCCAGGTCACCCATTTTTCAGGTGAACAAGCAAAGATGAATGTGATGAATTTTGTAAAATTAACTGTAACACTTCTTTATGCTGACTGCTCTTGTGTATTTAAATATGAGTCAGAGAAGACACCAACTGTGTTTTCTAGAGGTTGGTATGATGCATGTTTAGAACTGCAGAGTATTGTAGATTGTAGCTGACTGCTGGTGTTGGAGGGTGCAGGAAGTACCAGCTGCAATGATCAGTTTGTAAAACTGCTTGGGGGCCACTGATGACCTTTGTGCTTTGCAAGCAAATCTCTTGTATAGGTCCAAATCTTTTCCAATTTACTACAAGCAATAATATGTCCATTGATAGCACATGGAATCAAATTTTGTTGGCAGCTTTAAACAGGCTAAATTTGAGAAGGGCTTTTTTTTTTTCTTTCCTGTGAGAAGTGTGTGACATAGAAGGAGTCGCACCATTGAGAAAGCTTTACGGAGGTGATTGTGTGCATGCGTGTGTGTACAACTCATCAGTATTTATGTCTGGCTGTCCGTGCTGCATATTCACATGCTGCAGATCACCGTATGCCATTGTTCTGCACCTCTGAAGAGTTTGTATTGCTACAACTTGCTGATTTTAGCTCTGTGTAGAAGTAATTCTTCTTGCTTTGGTGTAAGGGTGGGAGGGCAACCCGACAGAGTTTGGGAGCAGAAATGATGAAATAGTGTTGTACCTAACTAGTATTTCAAGGCATGCAGGAAAATGTAGCACTTAATGCAAACTGGGAATGTTTTTTGAATTGTAGTAGATAGAGTGTTGCTCCTGGGAGTACTGCAGCCACTTTTGGAAACAACGCTGGAGAGCTGTGAGCGCCATGTGGCAAACGATGGATTCAGCAGACGTGGCTGAAGTGGGCTTTTTTTAAGTGCAGAATATTTTATTCATGTGTGCTCACTCATTATCTTCATTTTATGATGGGATCTAGTCTGTATACTGAAAATAAAGTGATTATATTTTCTCCTTTCATGGTTGTATGCAAATGTATTGCTGTGGGTGTTTTATATGGGTAACCAGCTGGTCAAGAGAGTCCAGTGCTGATGGAAGGTTTTACTCTAATGCAGTTAAAACACAGGGGATGCTTTAGAGGAGTGGAAGAGTTGACACAGAGCTTGGGCTTTCCAGGCAAGTGTCTTGTCTCTAATGATGGCAATGACTTGATAATTCAAAGAAAACTATAAAAATCTGACAGCTGGCAGATGTGATACAGTTTGCTTCTTACAAAGGTCTTGTTCTGATCCATGTATGTGGCCTAGGAAGGTCTTGTCATGGCAACAGGTGAATTGTAAGTTTTAATACATCATTCAAAATCAGCTGATAATTAGCTCTTGGATTTGAGAAGGACAGTTAGATGTCCAGTTCCTACTGAGAATTTCCATAGTCCCCAAATCTCTGTTGCTTAGAAATAAAATCATTTCTTATTAAGTGACTGGCATGCAGTGGGCTTGCTAACTTGGGTGTTTTAAGTCACCCAGTGAACGTATATACCAGGCAGTCTTGCAGGTGACAAAATGGAAACAGAAGTCCACCTCAGAGGACTAAGACTTGCCTTGTCGAGGTGAGAAGAACTGTCCTGAACGATGGCTGTTTGCTTAGCTGAAACCAGCAGTGAGCATTTGTGTTCATTGAAAGGCTTAAATATGGCGCCACAGTTGGCGTGTTAGATTCCCTGTTTGTTTTACTTGCAGGAAAGCAATAAAACTTCATCATTGTTATTCCATAATAAATTGAATCCCTGAGCACAGCACGAGGGTTTATCTCACACAGCTCCATGCTTGTGCGGAGGCAGGTGGGCTCCTGCTGTGCTGGGCTTGCCCCAAGAGGATTTCGCTGCACAGGCAGCTTATTACAACTGGGGAGCACCTGAGAGTTAAAGCTTGTAAAGTTGACGTGTCAATCCCGTGGTGGACTTCCCTGAAAGGCTTAATCATCTCCCTTTGTGAAAGAATACTTGTGTTGGCAGTGTGTGTAATACTAGCCAGTAGCAATGTTTCTCTGAGCAGTTGCCTTTTTTGAGTCTGAAACAGTTACTATAAAACATGTTCCTTGGGGAGTGTCAGAGCTCTACAGCTGTTATGCATGCAGGTAAAGTATTAAAGATTTAAAAAAACCCTTTCTCTGGATTATCTTTGCCTTAGGCTTTTATATTTAAAAAAAACAAAACAAAACCCTTCAACAAAGCTGTAAAAGTGCAAGCAATGTCCTCTTTAAAGCCTTTGTATATACACATATCCACACACGCACACTTGGTTTTTTTCTTGGCAAATGGGGCTGTGTCAGAACACACACAGTGGGATACAAGACATTCATTAATTGTGTTTTGTGAGTCTGTGTGCATGCAAGTGGTTCTTTGAAAGTGCGAGCTGCAAGGTGAGAGGTGTTGGAGCCACATGAAACAGCTGCAGCTTTGGGGCAAAGCCAGCCCCAGGCTTCTTTCCAGCTTCTTTTTTTTGGCTGGAGCTCTATCATGAGTGGAAGGTGGTGTGCTGCCTTTGAGATGAAATGCTGAAAGCTCTGTGTCTCTAGATGATCCTTGCTTTCCTCCTGAAGTTGCATCTTGGTGAGGATGCTGTGTATGTTTTACCCCTGTGAGAATCGAAAGGAGAAACACCCCGTTTGTCAGCACAGAGCTGAAATGTCCATCCCTAGTGCCACCCGTGCTGCTGATACTGGGATTGTCTCGGATGTGGTATCGGCACAGCTTTTAGGAGGTAGCTCCAGAAAGGCACTTGAAGGAGCAGCCTCCCCTGCCCCGTGGTGTGGCACGAGGGTTGTGCGTGCTGGCTGAGCAGCATTGAGCCAGGGCAGCAGCAGGACATGGGAGATGTGAGTGTGGGAGGTCCCTGTGCTGCCCAGGCAAGAAGCAGCAGTGGTTACCTGCCCCATGTTGCTTCTCTCTCAAATTTCCCTGACTCAGTGGAAGAAGAAAATCACTCTGCTCTTCAGCAAGCTCAGACTGGGAGGAGCACAAGGTGAGGGATGCTGAGGGTCTTGCCACCAGCTGGTGGGATGGTTGCGGGTGGCACAGGGAAGGGGAAGGTGCGGAGATCTGGAGAATTTCTCCAGCCTCTGAAGGTCTGGTTGGGGTGAGCAGCCCTCCCCATGTGCTGCCTGAACAGCAAGGTGGCCGAGCCTCTGCACCAGCCCCAGTGAGGGCTCTGGTGTTGCCTCTTGTGCAAGCCAGGTCCCACCCATGTCACAAGCACCAAAAGCACCGTTGGGGTCATGCAGGCAGCTACGGCCATGCAAGGCTCCTTGGTGCTGCAGGGATGAAATCCAGTGCTGGGGAGGGAATTGCTTGAGCCACTTAATGGTTGGCAGTCCTGCATAATGTGTTCAGTGCTCTCACGGTGCCCTGGGAGCATGGGGCAGCTGGGAGACCAGTGCTTTCCCCGTGACTCTAGCCCTGGTGATGTTCCTGCCCATCCCAGCCCTGATCCTTGCAGCTGCCTGCCAGATCCTAGTCCTGTCTCAGCTGCCAGCCCCTCTCCCAGGGCAGGTGGTGTAAGAGCCAGAGGAGAACCAGCCAGGTGGCTTTTGAAAGCAGCTCGCACCCCCTGAGATGTGACTTAGCAGCAGTTAAGATTATGGGGTATGTCAATATATAATTAATGGTAATGCTACGGATGGTGGGTTATTACAGGGTAGCTGCCGATGTTAGCAGCATGTGCGCAAGCTCTCGGGGAGTGATTTGTGAGTAGGTCTGTCTAATCATGTCATTCCTGAAGGGCGTGGGGGCAGATGAGCCAAGTCGTGGGCTGAGTCCCTTTCCTCCATGCGTGGGGCACCAGGCAGCCCTGGCTTGCCACAGCAGGGCTCTCCAGGGGCACTTCAGTGTGCTTAACTGGGGGATGCAGTCAGGAGTCAGGCATGTGTGGCAGAGGGAGAGGCTGTGGCTCTGTGCTGCTGTCACAGCTCTGAAAGGAGCTGGGTCACCCTGGCTGGAGGGGCTGTGGGTTGTGGCTGGGAGGGTGGGTGCCCTGGGGCAAGGCTTGGGGGCTGTGGAGCGAAGGTGAATGCACCCACTGTGGCCACCCATCTGGGTGCTGCAGGGTGAAGCGGGAGGTGGGTTCAAAGCAGCAGAGATGCAGGTTGCAACATGCTGGGGGGCGGGGGGCACCCATGTGCTTGGATGCTGGGCCCAGCACGGGGAGGCGCTGGGCCCGGCTCAGGGAGGCTCTCCACCCACAGCTGGGTTGGGAGTTTTGCCCCAAAACAGTTTTTCCCACGCCAAAACAATTTGGCAAGTTGAACCCCAATTGGGGCTGGTATGACGATGTTAGGTGAATCAGGGTTTCTTTGCCTGGGATGGGTTTCCGCAGGCTGCTCTCCCAGTGTCCTGCTTCACCAGGATCCCTGTCTTCCTCTGCTGGTCCGGTCAGCGCCTCCATCCCTTTGAGCTTTGTCAATGGCAGCCATTAGGTGCCGGGGGGATCTCGCTCTGTGGGGCAGGTGTGTTTGAAGGGCAAGAGAGATGCCCACATCTCCGAGCTGACAGTGAACTGCAGAGCTGATCCCCAGGGCTTTATGTCTTGCATGGTTTCCCCTTGCCATTCATCCATCTGGGAGCTAGGAAATGATGGAGCATGGGGCAGTGACCGAATCAGGGGAGTTTGCTCTGATGCTATGTCAGAAGCCTCTGGGGCTGGAGATCCTTCTGGTTGGTGTCTGCGGGCTTGCTGCAAGGGTGGCCCAGGAGGGGCCTTGCTCAGCCAGAGCTGGGCTTTGTTCACCAGTTCTTGCAATGAAGGAGGGATGCCAGAAGGGCAGGCTGGAGGGCAGGTGTTTTCAAATCCACTTTGCCTGGAGAGGTGATTAGAAATTGAGTTTTGTCCTTGGCCAGATCCTGCTTTGACACAAGATCTTTTGCCTTGGAGCCTAGGCACGGCCTTGGTGGGAGTGCTCATGTTTGAGGACCTCATTAAGGTTTTAGGGCTCTATATGAAACTTGGCTGTATGAAAACATTGGTATTGTTGCTGAAGCCACTTGTCCAGACTGTCCGCATGCAGCCTCACTTTTAGCATTTGATGCTCTTCAGCATCCATCCTTTTAACACCTAGTCAGTAACCAGGGGGCATCTGATTTATTTTACGAATTAATTACAATCACCATCAAACAAGACTCGTGTTAGGTTGAATTCCTTCTCATGCATTACATACCTTCTTCTGTAGACACTTTCCTACTCCCTCTGGGGGGACCCATGTAGACCGATCAGCTCAGGGCGATGCCACATGCTGAGCACCCCAGCGGTGGGACCCCAGCTCCGCGTCCTGCAGGAGCCCCTGCTGCCACCCTCACCTGTCCCCTCCTGACTCTAATTCTTCCCCGCTCTTGCAAAGTGCGATTAGGAACAGCCTTGTGGTGGTTTCTGAAAGCCCAGGCTTCAAAGGCAGTGATCGCTGGGTGCTGGGGCGCTGAGCTGGAAGAGGACGGGCTACAATTATAGCCCTGCTCAGGGGACAATCAAGGGGATGCTCGTCCTGCTCGTGCATGGTCCCACTGCGTGACCTCACGCTCCCCGGCATGAGGCCCTGCTACCAGCAAATGCTGCTCTCCTTACCGCGTGGACTGCACGGGACCGGCAAAGGGGAGGGCGAGCCAGGTTCCCTGGGACAGCCTGCTTGGTTCTTCTCCTTCCCTACCACTTTGAGCTGTGGGATGGGATTGTCCCTTCCCCACCATGGGTATCGTGCCTTGGTGGGTTATGGGAAGCTGGATGTCCCCATGCCTGAGCATCTCAGGGATGCCCAATGGTGCTGGGGAGCGGGACATGAGCTGCAGTGAGTGGGGTAACCCTGCTGAGGATAACACCTCCATCTCTGTCTGTGCTAGTGGGGACCAGGCTCTGATGGTTGGGTGGCAGGCGCCTGGGGATGGGGGCTGTGTCCCCACTGGCGTCTGCACAGCTCTGAGCACAGTGGGGCCGCTGTGCCGCAGCTGGAGCAGCTGGGCAGCAGCACTGCGCCGGAGAAACTGGCCTGAAGAAAGTCTTGGAAAACAATAGCAATTGTTCTCTGTCTTTGTTCCCTTCCATCCCCAGATGTCGGAGGAGATGGAGCCCCACTCGGCTGCCGGCGGGTGAGCACAGCGAGCATGGCTGCCTGTGCTCCCGCCTTGGCACCCGGGGAGCTTGCCTCGTGCACCGCCTGCTCTGCCGCCTGCCACCCTCCTGGTCCCACCAGCTCCTCCAGAGCCTGAATCATCGCTCATATAATAATAAAAGCTCTACATTGTTGTACAGGCAAGCAATAAAATTGGCCCATGATTCTCATTGTCATGGAGCAAGAGGTTTTCTTATGGCTGCAGAGCAAAGTGATGCTAAAGCTGCTTTTCTTTGCTGCAGGGCACTTCAGCCTGCCCGTGCTCCAGGCAGTGCAGCCTGTCAGGAGGGAGGACCTGACCCCAGCCCTGAATGCAGGCGGGGGATTTGCTGCCTGCACTGGGGGAGCTCTGACCCACAGAGGGACTTGCGATGCCCACACCTTTTCCTACGGCCCTGGGCAGTCCGAGGTGGGCTTCAGCTGGGAGAGAGGGTGCTGGCCGGGCCCTAACAGGGGAGCCATGAGATCGTTTCTAGTCCAGGCAGCATTGTGCATCCCCTTTTCTATCCCTGCCAGTCCCTGATGGGCCCAGGCATGTGCGCGCAAGTCCCCAGGCTTCCCTGTCGTGGCTTTTTGTGCTGTTTACCCCCATCAGCCTGCTGCAAGCTGGAGCGTGTGGTCACTGCCTGGATCAAAGGGCTACAAGGCAAAAGCAGAGGGTTTCCCGCAGGGCTGCCAAGGGAGATTCCTCTCTGCATGGGGAGCGGCTGTCCCATCCCAGAGCCAGCCCGGGGGCTCAGGCGTTACCCCAAGGCAGCCTGCTGAGAGAGATGTGGCACTTGGCATGGGGTTTGCTCAGCCAAACCCTCCTGCTTACAGTTCCCCACACAGAGCCCTCAGGTTTGCATATTCAGCCTGGTGAACGGCTGCTCCTGATGGAGGAAGGCTTAGACATTTGCAAAACCCTTCCCTTTCTCCCCTCTCTGCTTGCAAGCGTGTGCTCTGCAAACCCCCGGAGTCTTCATGCAAGCGCCATTTCTGAAGAAGCGCAGAGCTGGGAGCAGGCTGGGGTGGGCATGGGCGCCTAGGGGCTTTCCAGCAGTAAGCATGAAATGGGAACATTGCTTCCTTCTTCTTGGCCTTAGGAGCTCTGTTTATTCCCTTTGCAGAGAGATCTTAGCTGAGCTCAAAGGCAAGCAGGGCTTTCACACTGCAGATGGAGCAGGGTGTCCAGGCAGAGCTCCTCGGCCTCCTGCACAGACACTGAGTAACATGTTAGCCCCCCTGCTACTCTTTTGCCTTTGTGCAGACGTAAGACCTACCGAAAATACCCAGAGCACCATTTCTATAGTTTGCATACCCGTGGTTGCTTGGGTTTGATGCCCTCCATCTATACGGAGCCACCTTGCTGGAAAGTGGTGATTGCAGAGAAAGGTTGGGGGTCCCACAGCTGTGGGGAGTTGGCTCAGCCCTTTGCAAGAGGTTCAGGTGCACTGGGGAGAGGTGGCAAAAAGAAAAAAGCCAGTGTCACTGAGGGACAGGCAGTGGTAAAGGGCTGTTTGTCACGTGCAGGGGAGATGTGGCTGCTGGGCGCTGCCTAGCCCCACCCTGAACAGCTCTGGTGCAGAGGCACAGTCTTAAAGCTTCTTTTTGCTTGTACTGGCGAAAGTTAAGTGACTGCTTTTTGGAGCCCTTTCAAAGCCTGCCTGCTTGGCTGCCATGTGTCCTCCAAATGCAGGGCAGGACGCTCAGCTCACTCCCGGCTGGGTGTGGGGACCTGGGCTGCAGGTCGCCAGCCCTGCCTGCTGTTTGTGGCCAAAGCCGGGGGAGCTCTGCCAGGACTGCAGCTCCTGGCTCCTTTGTTCACTGGGGCCATGGGGCTAGCAAGCACTGGGGAGGCGTGTGGGTGTGTGGACACGGAGGGCTCTGGGATGTGAGCAATGGTGGTGGGTCACCACCACCCAGCAGGGATTGCTTTCAGTGTTGGGGTGGCTTTGTGCTTTTTTTTGGTGGCTTTCCTAAAACTGGTGCCTTTTGCAATCCTCCCAGTACTTCGACAAAACTTTTCCTGGCAGAACCCCTCCAAAACTTCTGGGAATTAAGTTTTTGAAAGGCAATGGAGTTAAAGACATTTACACTTCTTGTGTGATGCTGACAGGTTTCCTGGTGTGGAGATTTCTTGCGGGAGCTCCAATTTATGTCGGTGGGTTGGGCTCAAGGAGCTGAAGTAGCTCCAGGAAACATAGGGAAGATTTTCAGCCTAGAAGAAAGGGAAGAGGTAACAAGGGAGGAACCTCAGAAACTGCCAGGGATGGAGACCCCATCCCTCTCCATCCCACCATCCCAGGGAAGGCATTGTTCCCGGTGCCCAACCTGAGCTGTCTGTCTGCCATCTGGGGTGTTCCGAGAACAATGTTCCCCCATGCCCTTTATGACTGACCCCAAAGGGCTGATCCTGACCCTGCTGCTCACACAGGCAAGACTGGCTCCGTGTGCTCATTGTTCACCTCCAGCTCCATCCCCGCGGATGTGTGCATGGGCACACCTGCATGGTGGCCAGCCGGACTCAGCTGGCTCCCCTGGTTCTGCCGGCACAGGCAGGAGGATGGACATGGTACTGCCTGCTGCTGACCGAAGCCCGGGCTGGGGACACCCATGAGATGGGCAGTGCTGCATTTGTCTGTGTGTTATGCATAGGGTCCCTCAAAGCTTTGCCACAGCTGGTGCCTGTATGCGCGCTGCGTTTTATGGGAGAAAGCTCTTGCAGATGTCAGGAATAAAGACTGAAATGAATAGGGCATAACAAGCCCTGAAACATGAGTTTGTGTCTGCATATAATAAGGAATGAGTTATAGTCTTGGAAGAGCAGGGACATTACCCTGTGTGCAGGGTCCAGGCTGCCCCAGCATTGGATTAGGTGCCCTCCTTGCACTGTCCTCTGCATGGAAGCTCTGCTTGAAATGTATTGTCTACGGATGGGTTTCTCAACCTTTTCTAACCCAGGGATGGCCAAACCTTTTTGGTGGAAATCCAAGCATCCTTTTGTTCAGAGCCGGCACATGGTTTTATTTACGACCCATGAGAATTAGGCGAACATCTCGCTGTTTGTCTCTTTTATTTCATCCTCTTGCGCTTGCTTGTGCGCCTAGGAATGTGCGCGTGTGTGTTTAGAAACAATTTTGCAGACCGCTTCCTACTGTTGTTGCGATGCAGAGCAGGTCCCAGACCCAATGCGACAGCAGGCAGTGATGGGCCCCTGTCCTTATTTCACATCACAGCTCAGTTCCTCGGGCAGGTCCCCCTGGGGAGGGAGAAAAGCACCAGGCACTGCCCAAGCCACTCCACCATCTTCTGCCATGCCTGTGTCCCCAGCCCAAGAACAGAGAAAATCCTCGAGGGCCATCGATGTCCCTGTCCTCACCAAGAGACCAGCTTCAGCCTCGGGCTTCAGGGCCATCCCCATTCATTAACAGCATGTGGCTGAAAAGCAGCCTGAGCCCGTGGTGCTGGGCTGAGTACTGCCTGGTGCATCCTCCATGCTCATCAATGGGGGCTTTGGTTCTTCCACCTCCTGCCTGGAAGTCCCCAATCCCCCTACTTCTGGAGAGGACACCCGTGGCTGCGTCCTTGGGTCTGGAGATATCCCCACTGACCAAATTTTTGGCTGAGGAAGCGCTCAGAGGCGGCTGCATCCCCTTTGGAAAAAACAGCCACCCCAGGGTCCCCAGCTGGACTTCCTCCCTCCCTGGGAGGAGTCGCATGGGCTGCCTGGACCCTCACAGAGCTGGGGCTGGCGTCAGCGGGAGGCTTCCCAAAATCCTGCCACTTGTGTGAGTCCCCCACTCAGAGTGGTGGGGCAGCGCTGCCAGCTCCCAAAGCCACGCTTAACTTGACACATGTGTGCGGCCCTGGGAAATGTGGCGGCTCTGATTCTCATTTGTGCCGCCTTACCCTGCGCCAGCCTGCCAGGAGGCAGGGCTCTGCCAGCAGCCGCACTCCGCTCCGCGCCAGCCTCCCTTCCAATGCACTGACCTCTCTGTTGGATGGGCCTGGGACGCCGGTCCCCGCTCCCGCCAGCAGATGCAGCATGGGGTCGTGGCGGCAGGCATCCCCAAGGCCATGGGGAGCAGCACAAGGGGCAGAGCCTGTCAGGAGAAATGGGATGGCTTACACCTCCCGCATCTCTTGGAGTCTCTGCCAGTGGCTGCCATTTGGGATCCCCGGGTTGGGCGGCCATGCCACTGGGCACTGTCCGCAGCGCAGGGATGAGGAGGGATGGGGAGCCAGCGGTGCCTCGCCTCTGCAGCTTTCTCTGGAGAGAGGTTAAGCTCTGCTTAAGCTTGGCTTAAGTGTGATCCCATTAGGGCCCTAATTTGGGGGATGCCCAAAAAGAGGCTTTGTGGGGAGGGGGAACTCCATGCAGCCCTACCCAGTGCAGAGCATCCCCAGACATGCACACAGCCATCCTCCGGGCTGTTTGACTCTGAGACGGAGGTACTGACAGTGTTCAGGTGTCTCCAGGCTCCAGTAGCAGCTCCTCTCAGGATTTGGGACTGAGGTGCAGGGTGCTCCACTCCACCACGTGCCTGCACCCCATAGGCGGCACCCTTCTGGTCCCAGTGTGGTGGGTTTCAGGCCGGTGAGGGGTGTGGACAGACTGGCAGTCCATGTGTCCAGCTCCGGCTGTTCCTTGCTGACAAACCCCCCCATTTGCGACACAATTTTTTGGCGTTTCGTCCCTGCCATTTGCTTTCTATTCTGGTGCTTGCCTTGCGGGAAGGCTTTGGGGATGGGGGGGTGGGAGCTCATTTCAATTGTTCAGGGAATGGAAGTAACTCATTTTGCGGCTAGAGAAACCCAGCGGAGTTTGGTGCATGCAGGGAGTTTTTCCACTGCTGTCTCTCCCATTTGAACAGTGTAACCTTGAGAGTTTCTGAATGGATGCTCGGTACTGCCGCCCTCCTCGCAGCAGGGCCAGGTCTGGTGGCCGACCTTTGGGCTGGAGCCTTGCCCAGGGCACTGGCTGTGCATCACCTGCCTGAGGCTGTTTGCGGGGAGAAATACGCACCTTGTGGGTTCTGGGGTTTTTTGGGCAGGGTGGAGTGGACCAGAGGGGACAGAGGATCTCCCCCCAGTACAGGCTGGGATTGTGCTGCTGAAAGCCCGGGGCTTTTAGGGGCAGGAAGGTTCCTGCCTTCCTGGTCTCTCTGGGCAGGGGCAAATCTCCCACCTACTCCCACGTGACCGCGGAAAAATGAATCACGAAAAATGAAACAATGCAAAGAAAAAAAGAAAAAAAATTAAAAAATCCCTCCCCAAAGCCGCCTTCCAGAGGGTTGGGCAAAAGATAAAAGCTCTCCGAGGAGCCGGGACTCCTCCTCTTCCACCACCGACTCCTCATTTAAATGTCTGCGCACAGGCTGCAGCCGACACTGGCTCCGCGGCCGCCCCGGGGGAGCACCCCCCGGCCTGCCACCCGCCACCCCTGCCGGGCCCCCAGGGGCGATGCCCATGCAAGGGGACAGCAGAGCTGGGGCTTAGCACCCCAGAAGCAGCCCGGCGTGGCTCATCCCCGAGGAGGACGGACCCACGGTGCGGTGCTCCAGGTGGTCCCAGCGGCAGACTATGCGAGAGCCCCTGGGGGGGCCGAGCCGAGCAGTGTGTGCCCAGGCGTGGAGGAGTGGACAGCAGGGGGGTCCCAGTGGATGGACCCCCTGAGGCCAGCCCCCCATGTCGGCTCTGCTACTGCTCTGGGTCATCCTCCTCCACTGGGCCACCGGCGGGGGCTTCGTCCAGGGGGGCAGGACCTGGCAGCACTGCACAGGTAGGAGCAAGGCCCGGCGGGTGGGCTGCGCCGGGAGGGAGGCGTCAAGACAGGTGTTGGCTGTGCCGGGAAACACACCGGAACCCATGTGCTCCCACAGATGGGACGTTGCCCACGCTGCCAGGGCAGACCCCAGAAAGCATGCTCTGTTTTGAGGGGGCACATGGCTGCAGCAGGGTGCCCTGCGTGGGGCAGCTTCTCCCTGGCAGCCCAGTCCCAGGGTTTCGGTGTCTGGGTGCCAGTGGACCGAGTCTTGGAGTGACAGCACGGTGTGATGCCTTGGGTGCTGCAGCTGCCAGCACCCTGCCTGCACCCATGGGGCAGTGGGTAGTGGGGTCATCCCTGCACCTGCAGCCCCCCTGAGTGGCACAGGACCAGGGAACAACCAGCCCTTCTTGGTGCTGTGGGGAGAGCTGTGTGCCCATCCCTGCGGCACAAGCATTGTCCCAATGTCTGCTGGCCCTGGGGACTAACATGTGGGGAGGGGAAGGGCTAGAAGGAGAAGTAGAGGAGAGCGATGAAGTCCTCCCGGAAAGTCCCTCCCGCCCCGGACTCTCTGGGGCTCCCTGTGCTCTGCCAGACAACCTACGCCCTCCTGGCAGCAAAACCTCCCAGAAAGTTTCCATCCCACCACCCCCAGCCAAGGATCTGACAGCTCTGACAGCATTGCCCACAGGGAAGCGCCAAGAGCAGTGCAAGCCAAAAAGGTTCCCCGTCCCCTGGCTCTGCGTGCCTGTTCCAGTGCTGCGTGGTCCCTGCACAGGCAGTGAAACTTCAGCCCAGTTTTGGAGGCTGCTTGGGCCCAGGCTCTGCGTGCTTAGGGCTTGTCTCAGTTTGATGGTGCCTGTATTTACATTTTATTACAGCCCAGCCAGTGGTGAGAAGGAAAGCTGGGAGAGATCGGAGAGTTTCTGCCCACCATCTCCTCCCCCAGGTGCTCCGGTCTCTCCAGGGACGTCCCTGCTGTCCCCAGGCAGCCTTGGCTGGACAGGTCTGGGTGGCGTCAAGGCCCCACCATCAGCACATTTAACCGCCCCCACATCCCTTCTGCCGGCGCCTGACCCCAGTTCCTGGCGCAGCCCTGATGCTGCCCAGCTGCGGGCAGCCACCCCGTGGAGCAGGCAGTGGCTGTGCACGTGCGCTGCCTGACCTGGGCTGAAATACCCCGGCTGCTCTCCCAGCCATTAACCGCTGGTTCCACTCTGATCATTAGCAGTGACTGATGCAGGAGGCAGATTGGGATGCACCTCTTTGAGTTTAGGGATTTGGTTTTGGTTTTAGGACTTGGTCCCTTCCTGGCCCACAGCCTCAGGCACAGCCTCTGGGCCCCAGCTGAGCTGTCCTCTGGCTCAACCCAGCCATCCCCAGGGCAGTCAGGGGCTCCTAAACCCCTCTGCAAATCCAAGCCTGAATTCAGCTTGTGCATTTTGCTGAGAAAAACAGGAACTGATCATTCCCAGTCATGCATTTCTGAAATAAGTCATTTCAGTTAAACCTCCCCCACCAAGGCTTTGCTTTAGCAGCAGCTTAAACCCACAGAGAGGTGGGCAGGGGTACGCAGAGGTGGCGGGGTGGGAAGGACCTCACCGGCCTCCCTGCTCTGGGCTGGATGGAGCCACACGAGCAGATTCCTCCTTGCTGTGCTGGTCTGGGTTTGGGCTGGCCAGGGGTGCCTGGGGGGAAACGCTTCCCCTCTCCAGCTGGTTTGGATTCAGACATACATTGGTCCAGCCTTGCTCACAGCTCCCTCCCTCCTAGCTCTCCTGCTGTGCCCCAGCAGCCAAGATTTATTAGTACAAATAGGAGCTAAAAGCCTGGTCTCAGTGGGGATGGGACAGAGTCAGGGATTTTTTAGTCTAGCCAAGTCTCCTTCATCCTTCTGGCATCATCTCCAAGCCCCTCTGCCCTTTGCTACAGATGCTGCAATCCTGCCAGGGAAGCATTCAAAAATAAAAGCTGCAAGGGTGCCAAGGCGAGGAAGGTCAGAGAAGCACCCACTGCAGGTACAGCCCTTCCCATGGCTGCCAGCATGGGGCTTGCTGAGATGTCAGACCAACAGCGACCCTGGCACTGGTACATGGGGATGGCTTTGCAGTGCTATTCTTCACCTGAGTGATGCCCTGGGGCTGGGCAAGTTGTTTTCTCCTCTGGGGAGGGGATAATTATTTAACAAGTGGTTTTGGTGCCTGCCAGGGGAGTACGTGCGTGGGTGCAGTTAGGGCTGGGTTGGGAGAGCCTGGACCAGGACTGGAGGGAGGAGCACCATGCCCCACCGCCCTGGGGACGGGGATGGGTGACTGCCCTGCAAGTGAGCCTGCGGGTGCCAGATCCCTGCCTGCTCTCCTGGCTCTGGTTGTGGTTCCTGATGTCAGTGGATCCCGAGGAAGCAGGTGGCAGCCTGGGGCTGCCCAGCCAGCAGGTCCCAGACTCAGAGTCAGGATTCAGAGCTGCATCTGGGATGGTTCATGCAGGTGAGCCTGCACACTTGGTGTTCCTGCTGTGGGGATGGAGATGTCAGCCTTGGTTCCTGGAGGGCAAACTTTCCCTGTGTCCCTGAAGCAGGGGCTTGGCGCATACCCCAGGCAGGGGACAGCAGGCTACCAGGGCACACTGGGCCCCTCTGCTGCCATGGAATGCTCTGGTCAGCACCAGAGATGGGCTGGCTGTCTTGAGCAAGCTGGGTGGCAGAGCACCCCACAGTGAGGCAGGGACCCCATCCCACAGTGGGACAGGGTGGGATGGCTGCCGCTGCCGTGACATGCTCTGCTGTCTCTTGGCACAGACCTGCGCCCGCTGGACATCCTCTCGGAGGTGGTCCCCACTGGCAGGCTGGCCCGTGGCATGAGGGTGTTTCAGGTGCAGGGAGTGAGCGGCTTCCAGCTCGCTGCCTCGCGGCCCCGTGCCCTGGGTTTCCCCGCCTCCCGGCTCTTCATCCACTGCGACAACTTCCCCGAGGAGTTCTCCATCATTGTCACACTGAGGGTCCTCAACATCCCCGCCAAGGTAAGTGTCACCAGCCAGGCATGGAGCGGGCACAGCCTGGCCCTGCAGCTTGCAGCACACAGATATGAGTCCCTGCCATCCTGCAGAGAAATGAGTACGTCTTCACACTGATGGCGGAGGAGAGCCCCAGCGTGCTGGTGGGGCTGCGCTATGCCCCTGGCAAGCTCCACTTCCTCTTCTGGAGCCAGGAGCGCACCGGCAGCTGGCAGACCCGCGTCACCTTCCCCAACGTCTCCCTCTCTGACAACCAGTGGCACACGCTCGTCCTGGCTGTCTCCGGCCAGTCCTTCTCCCTGACGGTGGACTGCAGCATCCCCAAGGACGTGTAGGTTGGGGATGGCTGTGGGGGGCTTCAGAGGGCTGCATGGAGGCACTGGTTCCCTGGCAGGGAGATGCTCCTCCACCAGCCACCAACAGTTGCCATGAAATTGTCCCCTGCCTCTTC
Source organism: Pelecanus crispus (assembly GCF_030463565.1). Lineage (NCBI taxonomy): Eukaryota > Metazoa > Chordata > Aves > Pelecaniformes > Pelecanidae > Pelecanus > Pelecanus crispus. The sequence continues at coordinate 30,589,296 of NC_134651.1, read as the reverse complement.
TCTGCCCATCTGCAGGGTGGTGGAGACACCATTTCCAGCCTCTCTGTCAGTGAAGAGAGCCAGCTTCTATCTGGGCAACAGGAGGAGAAGGAAAGGCGTGTTCACGGTAGGTGCTCCATGGTGCAGGGCTGCCTGGGGGAACTCGTGGCTGGCCCTGGAGCAAGCTGCAGCCCCCTCTCAGCCCCCTGTGCTGGCAGGGCTTGGGCCACAGCACGAGCAGCAGAGGTGGCTGCGGGTCCCACTGCTGGGCTTGATCCCTGTCTGGCTGTGGGCATGCAAGGGGCAATGCTGGTGACTGGCACTTTGTGGGACAAATGTGTTTTTAAGAGGACTTTGTCAGCAGTGCAGTGGCAGAAAGACAGTTGATGTCACAGTCTTGTTGATATAAAAGGGCAGTGCCTGATCCTGACTGGTAGTGAAAAGCGGAGGCAGTGAAAGCTGTCTGCAGCTAATGATCCCCTTGCCAATGCTCCCCTTGCATCAGCTGTTAAATTGCCCAGGATGGAGATTTTGGCAGGCTGGGCATGTAATGAGGATCTGATAAATGTGCGTGAATCCCGTGGAGGCTTCCACGGCCTGGGAGGGAGAGCAACGAGCAAGAGTCGGGAGGGAAATCCAGGGCATGAATCACCTACAGTTTCCATTTCTTGGTCTTGCTGGACTTCCTCTCCATTCTGCTGCTCCCGCTTTCCCAGGGTTTGCTGAGACAGCTTGTCCTGCTGCCAGGAGCCGATGCCACCCCTCGGATATGCACTGCCATGAACTTCAAAGTAGCAACACTCTCGGTCCCCACTGTCCTCCAGGATCACCCCATGAAGCCAGCAAGCAACGAGGTGCTAAAATACCCCTACGGTCAGTAACTCCCCATGGCACAGGCTCGGTTGGTTGCCTTCTGTGTTGAGGAAGGCTCTTTGTGTGTGGCTGGGCATGGAGCAGAAGCAGAGGGGAAGAGGGTGTCCCCAGCACCCTCTGTTTCTCAACATGTGTGTGGGGTGGGATCCCTGTCCAAACCCCCCCTGGAGAGCAGGGTGCCCCTGCCCAGGTCCCTTGGCAGCGCTGGGCTCATGCCAGTAGCCCCACAGGTGTGAGCCCCCAATGTTTTCTTAATCGGTGGCTTCCCAGCTTGATGCTGGGATGTCATTTCCCCCATTCCCCAGTGCCCATCATCAGGATGGGACCAGGACATCCCACCCTCCCTGTGTGCACAGGGAGGAGCCTCACTGTTCCTCCATCATGTGCGCTAAGAGTCGCCTGCCTTGCTCTTCTCCGTGCCCAGAGACCGACACAAAGGTGACCCTGGGGTCCCGTCCACCCTGCACCAAGCAAGAGAAGATGCAGTTCTGGTTCAACGCCTCCCGGCGAGGGCTGTACCTCTGCAACGGCAGCACCTGGATTTCCATGCTGGAAGGTACTGGTGTGCAATGAGCTCTTGGGGATGGAGGGAGGCTCTTGCAGCAGAGGGGGAGCAGAGATTTGTCCTTGACATCACTTTGGAGTGGGAACCAAGTCAGGCAACAGCAGAATGAGGGGGCTGCTGTGTCCCCCTGCCTCTCCCCTGCCTGATTGAGCTTCTCTTTGCTCTCAGTGCCCACATCAACACTTCCAGCGCAGCTCTGGATTCAAGCACCTCTGTGAGCCAGCTCCCTGATCACTCACACAATGCCTACGTTGTCCATCTGTGTTATCTGTGTTGTCCATCCCTCCTGGGGTTTCTCTGGTCAGGAATGAGCCCTCAGTTTGTCCAAGTGGGACTGCTCACCCCATGGAGAGCCATGCCCGGCATGCTGGGATGCTCCCTGCCGCAGGGTCCCAATGTTGCAGGTGCTCCTGGTGCTGAAGCACTTGCAGGGTGGACAAGAAGGAGCACAAAGACTCATCAGCTGCCAGAGATACCTGAGGGTGTGATGGGAGGGTCATGGAGGCAAGTCCCCATGTCGTCCCAGCTCTGGTGGCCTTTGTGCAGAAAATAGTGGGGCAATATTGGAGCAACAAGGTGGCAAAGCAACCAGAGCCTGGAGGGATGGATGTTATTCAATAATGAAATGGATTTCGCCCACTGGCACTCTCCCACTCGCTCCAGGCAGTCTGCCCAGGATCACTGGTGAGGACATGGAGGATGGGGCATGCCCACAACCAAGATGTCTTTACCCCCTCTCCTGGGGTTTTTCTTATGCTGGTGCCGATGTGGTGTATTTGGATGAGCCATTTGCTCCCCACAGGGTCTGGCAGTGGCTGGACTCCCCATCCTTCCCTACCTCTGGAAGTCATCAGGATTGGCACCATGTCCTTGTATTCCCAAGGAGACCTTGTGCTGGGATCTTGCTGGCCTGTGGCCTTGATGCCACCAACACTGGTCCTTCTTGTAGCCCTTCTCCTGCCATTTATCCCTTTCAGTGCCCACCCATCTGCCATTGGGACCAGTCTTAGCCTTTCTGTTCTAATTTCTGGCATTAATTCTGTCTAAGTCTTCTCTAACTTCTTCCAGAGCTCATGCTGATTCCAGCCAGAGAAAACAACTGGTGCAGGGTTGCTGCAGGTGGGTACGGGTTAACCCCGCTGGTCTCAGCAGCCCAGGCCATTTTGCTGTCTGTAGGTCTCTTCCTCTCCTCCTCATTGTCTTTAGGATAAATGTATCAACCCACTCTGTAAGAAGCAATCAAAATCCATGGTGTGTCATTTTTTTCCCGCTCCTAGAGGAGACTGCCCAGCAGAGCATTTTGCAGCCCTGCCCTCCACCAGAGAACAGGCAGGGGTGGATGGGGCTGGATGTGCTGCCCAACAAGATGGAGTCAGCCCTTTTACCACCCCCTCGGGTTTTGGCCCTTCATCACCAGCAACACCACAACATTCATTTTCTCCCCATAAATCTCCAAACAGCAGCAAGCGCCACTGAGCCAGCTCTGCTATGCGATGTGGGGCACCTCTCCAGGCAAGGTCATCTGGTTTTAACCTCACCCCTCTTTTTTTGTGGTGTCCTAGTCAAGCAAAGGCTGGACTATGTGGAGGAGTACCAGAACCTGGTGACCAACTCTGAGACAATGGGAGTTGAGGTCTTCACCATCCCAAAGGTGGGACTGTTCGCAGCCACTGCCAACCGGTACACCCTGCCAGGATCGGCCATCTATAAGTGGACTGACGGGAAGTTTGTGCCCTACCAGAACATCCCCACCTTCCAAGCTCAGTCCTGGAAGTATTTCACCATAGGAAAGAAGGTAAGTGTGCCTGGAAGGTTATTTCAGTGCCTTCATATTTCAGTATATTAAACTGCAATTGTCCAACACTGGCTTCTCCTCTGAAGCCCTGAGTCTCAGGCATGGTTTAGGGGGTGAATCTTTTTCTCTTCTGTCTTTGATGGGGTCATGCTGATACACATATTCAGACAGTAAGTGTTTGTCCTAGGGACTGCTGGCTGATTTGTGGGCTGCCCTCTGTGTTTTACTATTTTTGCTGAGGCGCAGGTACATCCACCCAGGCCATTTTCAGCAACTGATGCTCACAGTGTAGGTAATTGCGTGTCTGGAGTGCTCAGATCTCTTCCCCGAGGATCTCCAGGCTGTCTGTGAGGTCAACCTCCAAAGCCAGCTGTTGGACCTGGATCCCTCCTTGTGCTGGGGTTAATTTCTAGCAGGCTCTCCCTTTTCGTGCCTCAGATATAGTGAGTGCCAGTGTCAAAATGTCCTTTGTGCAGACCTGTGGTCCAGCCTGGTCTGGGTGTGCTCATAGTGCAGCCTCCACCCTGATGCAAAGGCTGACCCCCCCTGGGAAGCAGATTTTGCTGCCATTCCCATCTGGCACCGTGAAGTGAGGCAGGGGTCACCCCAGGCAGTGGCTGTGGCATTGCTCTCAGGGACATGCAGCTCCTGACATGGGAGCACAGAGCAAAGCCTTTGCTGAGCTCTGAATGTGGTGGGCATCCTGCCATGCATAAGGTCTGCTCTGGTCTCAGCAATCTACCTGTGGTCTTAGAAAGCCATCAGAGCTCATAGTTCCTGAGACCCACTGAGTCCAACCTTCTGCATTTTTAAGCCTTCTTGCTCTTAAATCATTCTAGGACTTTGGAGCCATCTCTACACCCCTGGGCAATCTGCCATGGGACTTCTTGGTTCCTCTCCCTGGGGAGCTACTTATCACTTTGTGAGGAGCCCCGGGCAAGCCAAACAAACACCTGCTGAGAACCAGTTCTGTGTGTTGCTCCCAGGGGAGTTGGGATCATTTCGCCTTCAGCATGACCTGTTCTGGCTTTGTCACCAGACGCGCACAGGGTGGCTGCAGGGCTCCCCCATCGTGAGCCACGTGCCCAGGGGTACAGAGGGATGGGCGGAAGTCCTGCCTCCAGGCTTGGTGGCACCAACAGCCCTGCTGTTTGGATACAAATGGGCCATGTCCCCCATTACCTGCCTGATGCTGGGGTCCTGCAGAAAACTTGGTCAAGCCCTGAAAATGCAGCTGTGTTACAAAGCTGGCTTTGGGCTGGGAACATGCCTGCCATCCCCAGTGCTGTGCCTGCTCTGCAAAGCTCCAGCTGCACCCTCATGGGCAGGAGACAGGAATATGCTTGGCTGGGTTTATCTGCTGATGGGAACCACTTTGAGACTCCCTGGTGTTAGTCTGGACCCACAACACCCCCTTTCAGCAAAGCTGTGGGGCAGAGAAGACTTCCAGGCTGGGGGGATCCCAACTCCACACAGCAAAGCACCCATTTTGGTGCTCACCAAGGCTCATGTGCTCTGGGTTTGCCTTCAGGTCTTCACCGAGAAAATCTTACTCAGATTTACTAGGCAGGATGGCCTCTCTTGCATAGCTCGGGGCAGGTTTTCTAGTTGGGGCTAGCCTTGGTGCTCCAGAATGGCTGGGGACAGAGGCAAGTGCCATGCATGCAGCTGCCTGTGCTTGGCACATTTCTGCATGGAGATGATGACCAGATAGGTGTTGCACCAGCAGCAGTACAGATCTCTCCAGTTAGCCCAGGTTCCTTGCACACATTGCAGGTGGAATGCACCTCTGTAGGTGTCAGCGCCTCATTCACTGCACCAGGACCTGCTGATGCTCTGCTGGGGTGGGGTGAAGAGCCCCAGAGGGCGGTGCCAGGGTCTCCTGCTGGCTCCTGTCAATGGAGAGCAAGGGACCACAGGGTCCTGAGTTGCGGGGTTGGATCCAGGCCTTTCTCTTCCCTCTGAAGCTGTGTTTCTGGAGATGCCCTGAAGGGACTCACTGGACTGAGGCTCACAGGGGGAGCTGCCCAGCGCTTAGGGATGCACCTTCCCTGGATGGACATGTGGACCCAGCACAGGGTACCGCTGGGTGAAAGGTCTCCATCCTTGGGGGTGGCTGAGCCTCAGCTGGACGAAGCCCCAGGGCTGATGCTGGCAAGGTCCTGTGCTGGGCAGGAGGCAGGAGACCACACCCACTGACTGTTTTCTGCTTGTGGGCTGTGTCCCTGTGCTTCTTTGTGGCCCAAATTGGGGCATTACCTCTGCCACTCCATACAAAACACACTGGAGTGTCAGAGCTGGTGTGCCACACACCACGTGCTGCTGCGAGCTTGGACATGCTTCCCCCCCTGCACGAGGCCATCTCTGCTGCTGCATACTTGTCCCCGATGCTCGCAGGGGGCGTTTCTTGGTCTGGAAAATGTTTTGTCTCCAGGAATCCTTATCATCGTTATTATTGTTATCATATCTGTGATTTTTCTTCTGAACAATGTTTCCTTACAGGGGAGGTTTGGTAGCTTGGATCCCCCTCCCTCCCCGGCCTGTTTTGCCAGCATGGCTGTGCTCCCTATTCCCAGGACTGGCGGGGTGCAAGCAGCCGCAGCATGGCTCTCCCTCTACTCAGCTCCAAGGCTGTGGCTGCAAGTCTCATCCCTGCCCTGGCTCTGCAGGCAGTGAGTGCTGCTGCTGCCACACACAAAGACCCCCACAAGCCACTGGATCCCTGTCCCCCCTTTTGGTGCATTTTGGTTTTGCCCCACAGCGGCCACCTCGGTCCCTGGCCCTGCATCCCATGGACACCTGCCCCACCCATCCCATCTTCACCCTGCTCGTGCTTGTCCATGCCCCTTTGGGAGGAGAAAACCAAGATGTCGTGGCTTGTTATTTTTCAGATCTTCCTAGCAGTCGCTAATTTTGAGCAGAATGACAGGGGTCAGGAGTTCTCTGTAATATACAAGTGGAGCCGCAGGAAAGAGAAATTCGTCATGTACCAGAGGATCACGACGCACAGCGCTAGGGACTGGGAGGCATTTGTCATTGAGGGAGAGGCTTTCCTCGCAGTGGTCAACCACAGAGAAGGTACCTAGCCCTTATATTCCCTACCGGCCCAGCTCAGCTGGGGCAGGCGGCCCTGGGGTGACACCGGGGACCACGGCACCCCACCGCAGGCAACCTGCTCAACAGCATCTTCCTGTTGTCATGGAAACACTACAGCTCCCTGCTCCCTGCACATCCTCTGCTGGAGTGCAGGGCAAAGCCGGGGAGTCAGTGCTCGCAGCTCCAAGCATGGTGTCCCTCAGGAAGCCTGAACCCTTGCAGACCCTCTCATTATAGGAGAGAAAAGCACTTGGGGAAGTGGCTGACACAGTCCCCACTGGGTGTCTGACTGGGGGACAAAGACAGGAGTGGGGACGGTGTCTTTGCTGAATCTCTCTGCTTCTTTTCATTTGTTTCCCCAATGCAATGTATAACATGGTGGGGTGGTGAGGGCAGCTGCATGGGTTTGCAGGGGCTGAGCCTTTTGAGAAGCCAAAGGCTTGGCCTTGTGGGCACACAGGAAACCAAGGCAAGTTGAGTGAGAGCTTGCTGATGTCCCTCCCTCCCTGGGCACCCTGCAGACATGATCCAGCCTTGTTCCCCTCCCAGTCCATGATTGTTCAGGGTTGGAGCATGCACCCCTCAAGCACGGGGGATGAAAGAGTCGATACCACAGCCCTGACTCTCCAGGATGCTCCCAACCAGGTTTGGACACCAGGCCGGTCGGCTCCTTCCCTGCTGTCAGGGCTGGCTCCTGGGGCATCAGCTCCTCTGGCACCAGGCTCAAAGCTGGTGTCAGGTTGCTTGGGCACCAGCTCCCTGTGAGCTGGGCTAGAAACTCCACATTACCTGTTAGACCCCACCACAGCCAGTTTAGATGAGATCTTCTCCCATGGCAGTGGCAACAGAAAGGTCCCTTTGGCAGCTATGCAGGGGTTAAGACCATCATGGCCAAGCCAAACTGGGAATGTTCCCCTTAGTGGGTGGTGGAGCGTCAGTCCCTGAGGACCTGCCACTTACCCATGTGGCCATTTCCCACACACCCTATTCTCCCTGCAGCCCTTTTTGCCCAAGTCTCTTCCATTGCAATGAGGATTGCCCACAAACCCATTAACACGTGGTCCTGCTGCTGCTCAGCCACAAGAAACACCAGCAGGGCCAAGCTGAGTACAGCAGTGCTTAGTGAGTGTGGGGTGGAAAGGGGCTGGTGGTGCTCCCCCACTGTTCAGATGAAGAACGGCTCTGGCTGGGGGGGATGTGCCAGGATGAAGGTGCAGAAAAGTTTTTAGCTTTAAAGCCAGCTGGGTCCCACATGGACATGAGGTTGAGATGCCTGAGTAGAGCCCAGGAGCTGGATGGAACATGTGTTTTGGTGCTGGTGGGCCTAGACCAAGTGCTCAGCACAGGGCAGGCTGTGAGCTGTGGCATCCCCTCCCTCTTTCTGGAGTTTGTGCCATCAGCAGGGATCAGCACATGGAGGTCCCTTGCCAGCTCCAGCGCTCAGGAACTGAGCACAGGGACTTAGCAAAGGAGCACTGAAAAACATCACATGTGGTCCCATTCCAGCTATGGCCCCCTTCCAGGTGTGCGAGCTTGCATGCAAAGGGTGATGGCAGCCCATGATGCCAGTAGCTTAGGGACTCAGCTGGGACTGGCCCCACTACACATGGCTGCCCTGTGGAACAGCCGGCAGAGCTTGGCCACTCTGGGATGCTGTGGCACGGTGCCTCTGGTGCGCTGGTCATGTGGGAAGACAGCACCCTCCCATCCCTCCTCTGCCAGGGGCTGCCATGAAGCTGCCACCACACACTTGGGAACAAACTGTCAGAGCGTTCGATGGGGATGGAGGCTCTAGATAGGGATGGAGGCTCTAGGTAAGGATGGAGGCTCTAGAGTCTCTTTGGCTACTTCTTGGTGAGCGGCCGATCACTAGCAAACAGCCTTGCAACCTGCTGGCAAATATTTGCACAGCTGAACCTGTTTCTGGGTCTTGTTTCTTATGCGAACCAGGTATTCCTTTTCCTCATGGTGCATGTCTGTCTGTCTGTCTGTCTCCCCCAGGGAATAACCACAATATAGACAGCGTGATATACAGGTGGAACCCCAGGACAGGGTTGTTCGAAACCAACCAGACCATCCCTACCTCTGGAGCCTATGACTGGGAATTTTTCACCATCGGGCCATATTCCTTCCTGGCTGTGGCTAATACGTTCAATGGCACATCCACTAAGATCTACTCACACATCTACATCTGGCTCAGTGGCTCTTTCCAGCTCTTCCAGTCTATCCTGGTAAGGCTTGGCCATTGATCAAACTCTACTCCTCGGTCCCCCCTCTGGGTTTAGACAAGCCAGGGAATAATTACAGAAACAGATGCTCTTCAGTCGTCTGGAAAGGTAGTGATAGTTTCCCAGTGATTCTCCCATAGGGAGAGGTTTATTTTTTATCTTGGAGGGTTTTAGGAGTGGGTAACTTCCCCACTGTGCCTCCAGCAGGTCCCCCCCCACCTCGCAGCATCCTTGGCTTGCAAAGGCTTGTCCACATCCAGCTTCTCATGTGGCTTCCTCACAGACTTTTGGTGCTGCTGACTGGGAGGTCTTTCGTATCGGCGACAGAGTCTTCCTGGCTGTTGCAAACAGCCACAGCTATGACAGTGGGATGCCAGCACCCTCTAACTTCTATGCCATCAACTCCTCCATCTATGAGCTGAACATCACTGCCCAGATGTTTGTCAAATTCCAGGACCTTCTCACCTACAGGTACCTGTGCAAAGAGTCAGGGTGCTCCTCAGTCCGTGTCCTTCCCCTGAGCAGCCTGGAGGTCTCCTGGAGGGTTCATGCAGGCTTGCACACTGCCAGGGACCGAGACTGGTGGAGGGCAATGGGTGACAGGTCCTTGGCACCAAATCCCACTGGGAGCTAGAAGGCCCTGGATTTGGGAACAAGGGTGGATTTCCTTTCAGGAACAGACTGGGAAGAGCAGGGTTTTCTGTGTATCATCAGGGTGGCAGAGATTGGTGTGGGGTGGGCTCAGCCCTACAGACATGCAGCCCCTTCCTCAGCGGTCCATGGAGGGGCCACCTCACCTGCCCCTCTGCTTGCTTCATCCCCAGTGCCCTGGACTGGGAGTTCTTCTCGGTGGGAGATGACTCTTTTCTGGTGGTAGCAAACTCCTTCGATGGCTTCACCTTCTCCGTTAACAGTATTATCTACAGGTACTGCTGTGGGAGGAGGGCAGGCTTGGGTGGTTGGGTGGTTATTCCCAGCAGGAGCAATGCTGCCAGGAGCCCAGCATGGGTGTAACCTCTGTGGATGCTGGTGCATCTGCCCAGGGAGGACAGATAGGAGTGCTCCCTGTTTCTGGAGAGGTTTCTGGGCAAGAATGAGAAGCCCCAGTGAGGGACATCCCACCCTGAACCACAGTGGGGAGGTGGGAGATGCCAGCCCCATGGCTTGGCTTTCCTGCCCCCTTTCAGGTGCCCAGCTTGTGCCCCAAGAGCTAACTGCCCTCCCTGTGCAGGTGGCAAGGCTATGAAGGCTTCGTAGCAGCTCACCACCTCCCCACTGTTGGCTGTAGAGACTGGGAGGCATTTCACACCGCCGAGGGCTCCTACCTCCTCTACTCTAGTGCCAAGGAGCCACTTTCCAAGGTGCTCAAGCTGAAAACCATCTGAGGTGGCTGAGACACGCTCAGCTTGTCGCCAGGATCAGGGCGAGCTGGGCATCAAGGTGAAGATGGACCACAGAGCCCAGGAACGACTGCAGCATCAGCCCTGCAGCTGGCTGGGGAGGAGGATGGGAGCTCCAAGTATTCCTGCAGCCTTGTCTGGGGGCTGGCAAAGGGGTTGCGACCCTGCTTCGGTGCTGTTTCTCCTGGGCAAACTCTCCTGCCATGCTCCAGAGCCACATCCTACCTAAGGTGCCTGGTGCCCAGGTGCTTCCCCGGGGTCACCAAGACCCTGGCGTTTGGCAGTCTCCGGCCAGGAGGGACCCCAATAGCAGTTGGTTGTGGCTAGAGCTTGCAGAAAGCCATGGAAGAAAGAGACTGAGCAGAGTGTGTGCTGCCAGGGTGGGTGCATGGCAGGGGCGAGGAAATGGCATGTGAGAAATTGGGGAAAAAGGTGGCTTCAGGCTTGGCTCTGGCTGCCCAGGGCCTGGAGCTGCGATGTTGAGCATCTTGTTCAACATTGCATGCCACACTTCGTGCCCATTTTCAGTGGCCTCGCCACCCCATCCCACTGCTGTGGGTGCCTGCCCACCCTCCTGCTCTGCCGTGGCTGGTTTTGGTCATCCTTGCTGAGTGATGTGTGTATATTGTACAAATCCATAGATGTGTACAAGGACCAATGCTCGTCCTTGCACCCCTTTGCATGAGGTTAGTGACTCCCAAGCAAACCTCCTGTGCATTGGGACCAGTCCAGCTACCATGGGCATGGGAAAGACACAAAACTGCTCCAGGTGAAACTGTGGCCTCTTTTCTTTTCCTCACCTTTGTCTGGGGGACTCTTTTGCTTAATCAGAGCTCTAATAAACTGTGTGCACCCAGCCTTCATCCCACACGCAAGTTGCGGGTACCCAAGCTGCTCTGCCCATGGCAGAGGCTTCCCTCCACTCAACAAGCCACCCCCGAGGAAGATGGGGCCATGTCCATGGCCATAGGTGGCCCACACCTATGCTGAGTACAGCAGGGTGCTAGGGCAAGGGTGCCTCTCTGCCTCCCCCTGCCTGGGACCCTCTGCCTCTCCTGACTGGCCCAGAGCATCGCTCAGCCTTCTCTGGCTCCCAGTTTCCCGCTGGGGCTGGGCCACCCACCCTGGTGCTGGGGAGCCTGGAGGAGGTGCCAGACACCCGAGAAGGGCCTGGGGGGGCATGGCCTGAGCGGCCCTGGGGTCCAGGCCCCAGGCAGCTGCTACAGACCTCCTTCATCCCCCGGCCCAGCTGTGACTGCAGCTGGCTCTGCCGGGAAGGACCATTTCTTGCTTGTGATGTAAGGCAGAACTCAATTTGCTTCCATCATGCTGAGCCATGAGCAGCATCTCTAATTTGGCCCTGAGGAAAGGCAAGATAAGGCAAGACATACCGATGAGATGCAGAGGCACCATTTGGCCAGGTGGCCCGTGCTTGAAGCAGTCTAGGGTGAGGGTGGAGGGGATACAGCCTAATGGGAGTCATGCTGGTACATTGAATTTAGGCTTGTCTGCTTTAGGAGAGATGGAATTAGGACAAGCACAACCCCCTTGAGCACCACTGCCCTCCCTGGATGCCCAGCTCCCAGTGCAGCACAAATCCTGAGTGCTTTTCCTATGCATGGGGCTTTATTGAGAAGTCAAAGGTTTGGGAGATCACCCATGGGTTGCTGGTGGTAGGCAGAGGCTGCTGAGATGCCATGTGGGGACTGGGCCGATGTCCTCTCTGCAGGGCTTGTCCCTCACTGGAGCCAGGATGAGGTGACCCTGCTGCACAGAGCGACCCATCCCTCTGCACCCCAGGCTCCAGGGACCTCCTGGCCCCACAAGAGCCCCCACCCTCATCTGTTTCCCCCACAGGGGCTTGTTCTCTCCAAACCATGTGGACTGTGAGCTGGGGCTGCTTTCCCTGTGACCCCAGCTCTGGCAGGGGAGAAGGGGTCTGCATGGCAGGGGGGTCCTCCTCAGGAACCTGGCCTCCATAGACAGGTCTGCGTGGGGTGTCCCCGGTATCCCTCCCCCATGTTGTTTGCTCATAGTCAGTCCAACATCACTGGGGAGAGAGAAGTCAGTGGCACTCATTTGCAGGACTGGAGCAAGCACTGGAAAATCCCATAGAGAAGCTTTGAAGCCCACCAGGTTGCCACTGGCTCCCTGCAAAGAAGCTGGGAACAGGGCACCCCAATCCTGTGCTACAGGGCAGTGCTGGTGGTCTCTGCATGGCCCTGGGTGCTCGGCAGTGACTTCAGGTACTCCACATGCTTGCAGGTGTCCTCTTGATTGTGCCGGACATAGCAGATCACGTAGACAATGACCATGGCAAACCAGCCGAACATGGTGATGAACATGGCCACATCCATGGTCCTCTGACGCACGCTGCAGAAGTTGACACCAGCATCCAGGACCTGGAGCAGTGGCTTGCCCACATACTCCTCGCGTGGGGCTGTGTGGCAGGTGATGTCCTGGACGGAGTCAGGGTCCAGCCGCGCCTCCCATAACACCTCCTGCAAGGCACACTCACAGTGCCAGGGATTGTTGGCCAGCCGGAGCTTGGCATTGAGTGCCAGCAAGGCCTCCTTGGGGATGCTGCGGATGCGGTTGCTGGAGAGGTCAAGGGTACGCAGCCCAGCAGCCACCCCTTTGAAAGCTGCCCTGTCGATCTTCTCAATGGCATTCCTGGAGAGATCGAGTTCCTCCAGGTGGGAGAGGTGCCTGAAGGCATTGCTGGGGATCTTGGTGATGCTGTTGGCATCCAGCTTGAGGAACACTGCATCTTTGGGGATGTCCTTGGGGATCTCCTCCAAGTGCTGGGAGCTGCAGAGGACAGCCTTCGCCCCTGCCTGCTCTGTGCACTGGCAGCTCCGGGGGCAGGAGCTGCCCCAGGGGACACACAGCAGGAGGCAAAAGAAAGCCTGAGCGAAGCTGGCTGCCGGTGTGGTCGTGAGGGTCAGATTGCACCTGGCCAGCTTGGCATGGCTGCTGGTGATTCCCTGGTGGCTGCAGTAGCTCCTGGGCAGCAGGATGCTTCCTCTACGCTCTTGCAAAGCTTCTCCCATTGCTGGAGGAAAACAGTGGGTGGAGGGGATATGACACGGCATTATTTCCTGGAACACTGCTTATATGTGATGTGCCCTGGCAAAGCATTGAGAGGCTGGACTCAGGACCCCAGAAAACTAGTTACCATGTTTTCCAGGACAGCTTAATTCATTTTAAGATTAATTATACCCAGACATAGAGCTGCAGAGATTAAAAACCCACCCCACCCTCACCCCCCCCCCAATCTCTGCACAGACCACCCTGGCAAGCAAAGGGTGCTGCAGGATGGGGGTGTCAAGATAGGTACAGCCTGGGAGCCTCTGCCCCAGCCTGCTGCCAGTTTCCAGGTGGGACATGGTGATTTGCTGCTGGAGAACAGCAGCAAATCTCACCAATCCTGAGTGTTAAAAAAAAAAAGATGAGTCAGACTCCCCAGATCATCGCACTGGTTTAATCACCACTGGGTTTTTAGGTAACATGTGGAGTTCTTCTGCTTTCCCCATCTGGTCCAAGTCACATTTCCAAGGGTTTTGCCAAAGCAGGGGTTTGGAGGTGACTTTGTTTTTTAAAGTAAACAAAGAGTGTGGTTTAACAGCCTGACTCTGGGAGCTGGAGATTAAGAAAGGAGCCGGTGGCTATCACAGTAAAGGGAATGATCTGGGAACCCCAAGGGCCACCCCAGCCCTGCTGGGGATGAGGCAGGAGGTGAAGCAGGTGGGCCGCCTTTCCTCTGCCCTCAGGTGCTACTCACACCTCTCCTGCTGCCTTGGTCAGCCTGGGGGAAGAGATCCCCATGGAGGGGAAAGTTGGGGGTGGGACCCTGGCAGGCCCAGGGAGCCTTTCACCCAGGAATGAAATTGTCCATGGTGCTCTCATTAGGAGACCAGCTGGGCACCGAGTCTGGTACCAGCATCCTTCTGATAATGGCATCCCCCTGGTAACAGCATCCTTTAAGCACCAGTATGAGCATCCTCAGAGTACCAGGCGGGGCATGCTCATACCTGAGGGATGCTGCCAGTGGACCTGCCTGTGGACCTGCCCAGGGGTGTGGGACTATGCAGTGGACTCTTCCAGGGGAGATTAAGTCACACTGCCTGGGAATCCCTCTGGCCCTACAAATGCTACTGGGGTCTGCGAGCCCAGTCTCTCCGGGGAAGCAAGGATGCACTTTGCGATGCTGGTTCCCACCACTTGCCTGACCCTGCTGCCACCCCTGGAAGGGCTCTGAGGGGTGGCAGCCGCCCCGTCCTGCCACCCCAGCCGGACCCCGGCGCGTGCGGGGGAGATGCCCAGCCCCGACCCGCGCTCATGCCCTGGCCGGGGGCGAGGGACTCGGGGGACCGGGGCCCCACCGGGCTCCACGCAGCAGAACCGACCCCCGCCGCCCCCGCCGCCATGGAGTCCCGGGGGTCCCTTACCGGCTCGGCCGGGGGCGGCTCCGCTTCGGTTCGGCTCCGGCTCTGGCTCCGGCTGCGGTGCGTGGCGGCTCGGCCGCAATCGGGCTCCGCCGCGGCCCCAGCAGCGGGCGAAGCGCCGTCCCCACCTGTTGCTGCGGCTGCTCCCGCCGGGGACTCCGGGACCGCGGTCCCCGCCCCGGCGGCACCGGGCGGTGCAGGGGCGGTGCGGGGGTGGGGGGGGGCCGGGGCGGTGCGGCGGAGGGGAGGGATCGGGGGGGATCGGGGGGTGCCCTGTGGCAGCGCGGGGGGCGGGGGGGGGGTGTCCAGGCAAGGATACCGCTAACCAGGGCGGTGGGGACACCCAGGCAGCACAGCCACGGGTGCTGTGGCGAGTGGTCGTGTGGAGCCCTTTTGTGCTGTAATTGAGTGATGATAATTAGGTTTCAGCAATTCGTCTTAGGTTGTGGTTGCTGCTGGCTGCTTCGGGGCTGTGGGTCTAGAAGCTTTGTCAGCTGCTGTAAGGCACGATCGCCTCTCCCCTCCCAAGCCATGCCCCCGGCCTGGCGCTCCCTGCACCTGCACTGGCTCTTGGCAGAGCACAGTGATGGGAGACCACGAGCAGACATCAAGCAGGACAAGAGCAATAGAAGGTACTGTGCCACTGCCTTGGCACACAGCTTGCTTTCCAGCAGCTCCTCACACTGACTCCAAACGTGTCAAGTCATCTCTGCAGCCAGCACTGGGCGGGTGAGTCTGCAAGCAAAGTGAGTTTGTGCAACAAGTTTGGGGGGTGGGAATGCTCAAACTGGGCTCATCATGGAAGTGTGCTCCAAGCATGGTCTTCAGGAATGGCCCTTGGTTAAACAGCTGTAACAGACCACCAGCCTTTAGTTATGGTTTAATAAACATGGTTTATTGAGCTGGGTTGACTAAATTGCCAGTCTGACTGCCCCCCCCCCCCCCCCCCCCCCCCCCCCCAAGCCCCAGTGCATCACTGGTGAAACTGCAGTTGTGCTGTGGTGGCCACCAGTGTGGGAAGAACAGCCCTGGCTGGCCAGTGTCTGATCCATCAGGAGAGGGTGGGGGAACTGAAATCCCTCCCTGAGCAGTCCCAGCCCAGGGGCTGTTCTGGGCTATTGAGAAATGTCTCCGCTGTGCCTGGTTCTCCCCGTGGCAGGCAACAGAGAAGGTGAGTGAAGGACCCCTTAAAAGCAGAGATGTCTGGGATGGACACACTGATGTCCTCTCTCCTGTCCCTACCTGCCCAAGGGACCACAGAGCATGTGTTTTCATCTGGGTCCCAGCAAGCTGCCCCTTTCCGACCATGTGCACAAGGGCATGGGGGCAAGGAGGTAACATTTAGCTGGTGCCTTGGCTCAGACAGAGGGAAGGAGTTCAGCTACAAGATGGTGCTCAGCATACACATGCAGGACCACATAACAGTATGGGACATGGGGAGTGGACCTGTGCAGAGCTATGAAACCATATATAAGCCAAAAGCTGCTCACACCTTCAGAAGTGCTGGATCACAGCTCAGGACCATGTTGTTGGGTCTGAGGCAACCAGAGATAGGGGGACAGCTGCCGCAGGAGCGACTTGCAGGGCAGTCAGGAGCTTTAGGTGCAAAAGACCCCAAGCCTTCTCCAGAGCAATCCTCTGGGAGCTGTGGCAGTGGAGCTGCCAGGGCTCAGAGAAGGATCTGTGGAGCAGAGGTGCCCAGCAGATATCCTGGGTGGAGGGGTAGCTGAGGCTGGCAAATACCCAATGCCCACACCAAAGCAAAGAGCAGGTGGGAGCTGAAAGAAGGAACACCTTGCAGAAACAGCCCTGTGGCTCTGCTTGGCCCAAGCCCTGGGCTAGTGCTGTGGCTGATGTGCAAGCACTGAGAGACAAGCTGGGGCTGAGATTGGTGGCTCAGGTGACCAGGATGCTGCATAGGCACTGCCCAGGCAGCCCCTGCCCCCAGCTGCTGGGGAGGGGACAGTTTTCCTCCCAGAGACCTGCAATGTATATTCACAGAGGGAACCAAAGTACCTAGTCTTCGGTAGCTGCCCATGATCTCCCAGGTGAGCTGTGGTAGAGCTGCAGGTCCCAACCAGAACCTGGTCTGGGGCAGCAGGACGCCTGGCCTGTGCTTGAGGACTCAGTAGTAGGCTCCAAGGAGGGTTGAGACCTTGTGGAGGAGCTCCTTGTGGTTGGCATGCAGGGGGATCCTCTTGTCCAGCACCTGCCAGCGGATGCACAGCTCCGGATCGCAGCCCTGGAGGAACTGGAAGGTGGCCAGAGACATCATGTACGCACTGCTGGTGAGGGGCCATGCCAGCCATGCTCATCAGCACCTCAAGTTCCAAGCCTCCTGCCCTTTCTTTTTGGGACCCCTGGTGCAGTCCCACCCCGTGTTCATCCCCATGTTCTTCCTCCATTGCATGCAGTTGGAGAAGCCCACTCCTGATGAGGGCAAGATCAGGATCTGGAGATCTGGCTCCCTTGCCCCATGCCCACTGAGAGCTGGGTCAGGGAACTGTGGAGGTGAGGCACCCATACCGAATTCAGCCGCTTCATCTCCACATCGTTCTGGTTGTCAAAGTGCACGCTGACAGCGACGGTCTCAACCCAGGCATTATCCGTGTTGCGGGGGTCGTCAAGGTACCCCTTGTGTATCTATGCACAGTGAAGGACTGCCACATTAGCAGAGCCCTCACCATCTCTCTGAGGACACCAAGAGGCCCCAGGGGTGGTGGAGCATCACCCCACAGCCTCTCTGCCCCACTGGAGACCAGTGCCCTGTTCCCACTGCACAGAGAGTGATCGCAGCTGGCAGAGACACCAGTGTGTGCAGCCCATCCCTGGGGTCCCTGGGCTGCCTCCCAGACCCCTGCATGGTGTGAGGCCATTACGGTGTGTCTCCACCTCCCTCAGCCATTCCTCCCTGGTGGGAGCAGTGGCCAAGGGGCGATGCACCCTGCCCCTGTACCCTGGGGACACCCACATGCCCCTGTGCCATCATGATGTCCACATGTCCCTGTACTATGGTGATGCCCCCATGTGCCTGTACTGCTGTGACACCCATATGCCCCTGTACTGGGGTGATGCCTGCATGCCCCTGTACTGCTGTAACACCCACGTGCCCCTGTACCACTGGGACACCTGCATGCCCCCCACCTCAGTGCCTTGTTTCAGCAAATTCTGGAACTGCGGCCAGAACTCCCGGCGCAGGATCCACTTGAGCTTCAATGGCAGCGTCTCACCAGGCTCCAGTGACCCCTGTGCCAAAGCAGATGTCAGCGTGGGGCCGCCATCAGCCTAGCCCAGCCTCCCTCACTGCCACC
The DNA here is from genome assembly GCF_030463565.1 of Pelecanus crispus. Classification (NCBI taxonomy): domain Eukaryota; kingdom Metazoa; phylum Chordata; class Aves; order Pelecaniformes; family Pelecanidae; genus Pelecanus; species Pelecanus crispus. The sequence continues at coordinate 30,571,601 of NC_134651.1, read as the reverse complement.
AGCTTGGCCATCGGGCGGATGCCACCACTGCAGAAGATGCCACAAGATCTGGTGGAGGGAGCAGGCAGCAGTAGTGCCTCCCTCCCTTCCTCCCTCTCCTGCCAGAAGTCCTCAGCTGTGCCCAAGCATGTCCATGTTTGCCTGCTTCAACGTCTGGACCTCTCTGTCAAAGCACGTTATGCCAATGGCTTATGTTGTGAAGGACGTGTGACAACTGAAGACGTGGAGGAGGAGGGAGAAGCAGGACACAGGGGGTCAGGGTGGGTGGGGGTATGTAACCTCACCACTGCTCCCCCAGCACTCTTGGCAGCACAACCCCACACTCGGATGCTCTGTGGGAGGGGCAGAGGTACCTCCTCGGACAAGGCTGTGACACCTGTCTGTGTTTCTCCTTTTTCCACAGGGCATCCAGCTGTTGGGCTGGGCCAGCCCTGTCTCCCCAGACACTCCCCCAAACTGCACCAGCTGGTTTTCACCAGCTCTTACCCCGGGCAGAGCCCAGACATCCGACAGCGGGTACTGGGCTACTAGGACTTCCAGCATCTTCTTCAGGTTCTTCCTTATAATGGACCCATCCAAATTCCTCCTCCAGCTGTGAGAGAGGCCCCTGTTATACTGTAGCCGGACTCAGCTCCCTCCTGCCCAGTGGTGGTTGAATGGGCAGCAGTGGGTTTTGCCAGGTCCCAGACTTTCTGTGATGGCTTTGTGCCCCCTTTTCCATTCCAGCTCCACAGCCCTGTCCTGGAGCAAGGACACCTCTCTGTCCCCACACACTCACCGGGTCACAACGGGGTGCAGGGCATGGTTGGGCCCAAAGCAGTGCAGCCTCCCACGGCCTCGCAGCCCCGTCCTGCCCATGGGGTTCCTGGCAGGGAGAGAGCGAGTGGGCTAGGATGGCACCAGGGTCCCTTTGAGCACCCTGTCATGCTGATCAAAGCCCTATACTGCTTTCCCAAATTTCCCACCACTGCACTGCACCTCTCCTGGGGTGCTTGGGTTTTTTTTTGGTGGGGGGAGCCCTGAGGACAATGCATGCCATCATCCCTGCCCCACCATTAGCCGTAGGGAAGTGGGATGCGGATGGATGCACCCAGGCCCACCTGGACTCTCCATCTCCCTGGTGCTTTGCCTACAGCCGGGGACCCCAGCTCCCACTGAGCCTGTCTGCCCTCATGGCAGATGCACTCACAGCGGCAGCCCATCCTGCACGGCGTAGAGGCCGTGGAAGCTCTGCCGGTTGATCAGCCCATCCATGCTGTTGTAGTTGATCTTCAGGAGAGACTCCAAGGAACTGGGGGGTGGGAGGCAGCCCGGCAGAGAGGGCTGGCTGTGCCACCCAGGGGAAGGGGCAGAGGAGTGGGGAGCCACAGGGGAACACTCACAGGCTGAACGGGTCCTGCACAGACATGTCCTTGTGGTCAGCCGAGTAGGCGGGAGGGTCGTAGATTGGGAAGTCCACCTGCAGAGCATGTGGCCCTGTCAGGCCCCCCTTGCATCCCTGCTCTGGTGGCAGGCAGGGACTGGGACCCCCAGAGACAATTTCTGCCCCACTCCCTTCCTCTGCCCAGCTCATGCCATCATTCCCCAAGGCACACAGGGCTCCAGGCCCTGGTTGGGGGCTGAGCTCCAGGTCTCAGCTGGAGGGTTGGTGCCTCTCACTCATGCCCCCATGGAAGCTGGTGCCAGATCCTGTCCCTGACCCTGAGCCAGCCCCGATTCAGGAAATGCGGAGGCAGGTGTTTGTCCCCTCTGTCTCCCAACCAGGCATCCTTAGCATGGCAGATCCCAGCAGGAACGATGCCTGTTCATCTCTCCTTGTCCTGGGAGGGTCCTGGAGCAGCTGCTCCAGGAAGCCACTTGTCCCAGGGCTGGGAAAAACAGGAGCTCCCAAGTGTGACATGGGTGCAACGATGGGTCTGTTCCCACTGCTGTTGGGATCTGCCTTACAGTCCACCCCCATCCCAGACCCATTGCCCAGGGTCACAGCTCCTACCTCCCAGGGCACCTTCTCATCAGGCACAGGGAAGCGGAGGGTGTGAGACCCTGGGTACAGGAGATTTCGGGCAAGCACATGGTACAGGGGCTGGGTCTCCTCGGGTTTCCCCTCCAGGTCAATGTTCTTCATCTCCAAGGCTTTGCTGGAGCCTGCAAGGCAGACACAGACAACGAGACCCCGCAAAGCAGGGTGCTGAGTCCAGTGCTGCAGACCGTGGCTCTGCTGAGGGGGCTGGCTGGGTCTTTCCATGGGGATGCTGATGTCCCCTGGGGGCCTAGCCCCCAGCATCCCTTCCAGCAGGCCCCAGAGGAACTCCCCCAGGGATGCTGCAGTGGAAAGCCTCAGCCATGGGCTCCAGGGAGGGCTCTGGAGTAGAGGGTGGGAATGGCTGCAGGAGGGGCTGGGCGGCCTCACACAGCCTCCAGACCTTCCTGACCCAAAGGAGCCTCTGCCTCTGCCTTGCTGCTTAACAGAGGGGTGCAAGGGGCTGCTCAGCCCTGGTCCGCAGCCCCATGGGTGCCAGCGCAAGGCTCTGGGTTTCCCTGGTGCTGCTAGAGTGGAGTCAGGCTCCACTTACCCACGGGTGGCATGTCCTCACCTGAGCCAAAGCCATTGCCCTGCAGCGCCTGCATTATCCACCTCAGGGCCTGGGCACTCTGCTGCACCTGCATGGGACAGGAGAAGGTCAGCCTTCCTGGACCTCAGCTGCCCCGCAGGCTCCCTTGCTTGAATACTGCAGGATACAGCCCTCGCAGGAGGCGCTGCTGCCCTTGGTTCCTGGCTGCTCATCCCCCAGAGCAGCAGGGATCCTTGCTGTCCCCTAATGATTGGCTTGGAAAACCACCTCCAGGGAAACATTTTTTCAAAGCAGCTGGAAATGGAAGTGGAAACAGCAGCCGTGCTGCAGCCATCTCAGAGAGGAGAAGCCAGGGCCTGGTCCAGCTCCCCGGGCAGCCCACTGCTTGTGCAGGGTGTAGAACAGCTTCACGGGGAGGGGCAGAGAATCCCCCATCTCCAGAAGGTCTGGAGGGTCCTCTCAGGCCAAGGAGAAGAGCTGGGACAGATCTAATTTCTTGGGTGACCAGTGGAGGCAAGGGCTCATCCCACCACTTCCCACCTTCCTGTTCACTCTGGAGTCAAACAGAACACTTCCCATAAACCTTTTCCTCTCAGATGCTATTGTTTTGGCAAGGAAACTCAAACTATCTGAAGGGGGATTGATTCAGAGGGGCTTTCTCTTGTGCCCTGGTTCAGTTGTCTCAGCCTCTGGAAAACCCCACCTTTCTTAGGTAGTTGCTCAGCTTTTGCCTCACCTGGTCTTCCAGAGAGACCAGTCTCTGCTCCACCAGACGGGTCCTCTTCACCCGGTCCAAGTCCAGCAGCTCTGCCAGTACATCAACCCTGGAGGGACAGTGCAGAGAGGAACGCCCTCAGCAGCCACTCCTGCACTAATCCCAAATCTTCCCTGCCCAAGACACTGGAGGACAGAAGGATGTCCCTGTCTCAGCAGTGCTGGTACCTCTGTGCAATGTCTCGGATCTTCTGCTCCATGTTCTGCTTCTCCTGGCGCTGCTGGTGCTGCAGGTAGTTCTCCTTCAGGTACATCTCCCAAGACAGGAGGGCAGCTTCTTCATTCTTCTCCAGCTTCTCTTCTGCCAGAGGAAGGGGATGGCAGTGCTGTCAGATCCCTGGGCATCCCAAACCCTGGTACTGCAGCCCAGACACCAAGCCTCGTGCCTCGGTGCATGATGCCATGCCCTGGGGAGGGGGCAAAGAGCAGGAGGGGAGATGCTGGTCCTCACTGAGCTGTTTGTGGCGTGTGGCCGGCCTGCGGAGCAAGCCTCGCTGGACCAGGATCTGCAGGTGGTTGAGGAGGATGAAGGGCGGAGGCGCGGGTGGGCGGCCATGGTACTCCTCAATCAGGTTGTGCCGCTGGAACTTCCAGATCTGGTCTGTGTGCTCCTGGACCTGCTGGAAGGTGTAGCTGGGGCAGAGCCCAGGTGTCAGCCATGCCAAGGGGATGAGGGGGCACATCGTGTCTGTATGGTGCCCAGGCTCCTACCCGTCTCCCTGATCAGCCCTGGCCTGCACCTGCTATTTCTACCATATCTATAACCCCTCCAAAGCACCCTGTGCTCTGGTCAGCATGTGCCCCAGGACCCTCCTTATGCTTTCTCAGTGTGTGGTGCCCTGGCCATGGCCAAGCCTGCAAGCAAAGCCAGCTCGATTCACTGTCAGGACCATGGGGCCAGGTCAAACTCACTTGAACATGGCGATGAGGAGGTTGAGGAGGAGGATGTTGGTGAAGAGCAGGTACAGGCACAGTAAGATGACCGTCAGCCACTCTGGGAAGATGGGTTTCTTGTTGTCCTCATTTGTCTCTGGGCACTTGGGCTTGTAGGGGTCGGTCCCATTGGGGCTGCACTGGTCAATATTGAAGTTGACCCCTGCAAGAGAGCACAACACGACTCTGCTGCAGCCAAACCTCACAGTGTCACAGGGATCACGCTGTGCTCTCTGAAAGTGGCCAGCATCACAGGGGCTTAGCTTGACCTCGATCTGCATCATCCCAGGTGCTCTGGCTCACTGCCACCAGCTTTGCAGCTGCGACACTGAGCTGGATCAACTCATGCTCCTGTGCCTTTGCTAGTGTGCTCTTCTGACTGCTTGGGCAGGTGCAGTCCCTGGGTTTGCATTGGTGGCAATGCTCCCAACATACCAGAGTGGGGCTCCATCCCCACACTCTGTCATTACTCCCTCCCAGCCTTACGTTGCGCTTGGAGAGGAGCCCTGTGCAGGATGTCCACAGGCCAACACAGCAGGAGCTAGGCAGACTGCAGCATGAGCTTGGTACCCCTCAGCCTTGTCGCAGCCACCCTCCTCATGCCACACGCTGTCACAGGACAGTGTCCCTTACCGTCAATGTAGGAGGGAATCTGACCAAAGATGGTCAGGTAGGAGTGGTAGACCACACCACGGAAAAGCCACTCCACACGTTCCTCATTGTGGATCAGGATGGCCTGCTTGGCAACCCCAAAGGACACCACCCACACTGCTAGCAGGAAGAGGAAGAAGAAGACATCTTTCATCTGCAAAGACAGAGGGGAAGCAAAATTGTGTCCTGGAGCAAACCCCACTCCAGGATAGGATAACACGGCTGGCACATCCATCCCATGCAGGCATCCAGCTGCTCTAGCTGATCACCCTGGCAGGATGGAGGGGAGCTCTCACCATGCGCTTCACAATGATGATCTTGGGCCCCAGTGTTTTACTGACTGTGAAAATGTGCATCAGACGCAGGCAGAAAATTATAAAAGCCAGTGACAGTATGATGCGCCCAGGATATAAAGTTGATGGGATCAGCCTGGGCACAGAAGAAAGGAAAGGAAACATCTCAGTGCCACCAGTGTGGGTTTTTTTCTGATCTTGCAACATTACATTTCTGTAATATTGGTGAGCTTCCCCAGAGTGCTGGGTGAGAGATTGCAGCATGAAAAACATCTCTCCTAAAAGCAGCTGAAACCAGAGGCAAATTGGTCAGAATTAATCACAAACCATAAAAATCTTCACTGGCCTTTGGAAGAAGTTGCAATTAAAAACCTGCACAATTCTCACTAGTTTTACAGCCTACAGCTGTCACTTGAGCTTGCGCACTGCCAGGTAAGTGGCTCTGCAACTCACCTGCAAGTCAGCCCTGTGATAAAGACTAGGATGGCACAGACATCCAACTTATTCCAGAAGTCCTTGAAGTATAGGGAAGCCATTTTCACAACCCCAAACCCATCTGGATCATACAACAGCTGTTGGGAAGAGAAGAGAGGTTGGTATTTCAGTGAAAGCCTTGTAAGATGCTCATGTGCCTTGTAGAGGGGCAGGACCGCACAGATTGCTGGCCATCACTGGATTCTCTTGCTTACCTGAAGTTAACCAGAACCTAACATGGTTTTCTATAGGGGCGTGGAAGGAGCATGGGGAGAGATACCTGAGACATGGGGCTCTTTAGTCTGTTGAAGAAAAGCACTGAGATGTTGAAGCAAAAGCTGAAAAAAATCAAATGTCAAGCAAAGCCTCGAAATGCTTCTGAGAATAAATGCCCAAGGAAGGAGGTGGTCCCTCCATCTCCTGATGTTTTCAGCTCAAAACAGCATGTCTTTCTGTAAGTACCCAGGGCCAAGCCAGACACAGTCAAAGAGATTCTCTGGCCTCAGAGATGGGGGGATCTGGCAGTCCCTTGAGCTGGGACCTCTCTGAATGGATAGTGACATGAGAAGCAGCATGGGAACGTGAGCTACGTAGGACCTTCCAGGATCACCTAGATGGGTGTCTCTCCCTCCTCTCACCTCCTCTGCCTGCCCCATACCTGGCGGGTCTCCTCGCACACCAGGGAGAAGAGCCAGAAGTAGATGAGGTACTCCCACCAGGACGGCAATGGCTGGAAGTCAACCATCAGGACGTAGGCGAAGAGCAACAGGAAGGTGAAGTAAGAGAGGATGTTCATGTGGAAAATGACGACAGGTGCTGTGAAGAAGGCTCGGAGGCGCATCAGGCAGCCCACAGGCTGCAGCCTGTTCTCTCTGCGGGCAGCAGGGGTGGAAGCGGGGCTCAGCTGCCCAGGGAGATGCCATGGCAGCTTCACCCAGCCAGCCTTGGTGCACACATGCCCCAGCTGCAAGAAGTACCTGAAGGTGATGAGGCTGGTGTAGAGAAGTGGGAAGAACAGCATGCACACGATCACCCGCCAAAGCCCATTGTCCACACATATCTTCCCCCACCAGACTTTGGTTAAAAAGGCCTGTGAGGAGGAAGAGGAGCACTGGTTACAGAAGCCCCCACCTCAGAGTGGGGCTTCAGGGCAGACCCCCACTGCTGCCAACAAGTGGATCTGGGGCAGGGGACACTTGAGCACTTCCCCTCCAAGCACCACTGCTGGGAACCCACCTGGACACCCCCATGGGACACAAAATTCATGTTCCTGGCCTCCAATGCCAACTGCAGACAGGTTGTCTTCCCCCAGGCCTCAGAGACACGGGTGAGGAGCTTCTGGGCTCTCTCTTCATCCTTGCGGTAGCAGTCTGTGAACACACCTGGCCAGGCAGGGACCAGGGAGACAAGGCTGAGCTCCAGGGCCAGCTTGGTGTTCAGCAAGGCACCTGCAGAGTCACCTTCTGCAGCAGGATCTGGACATTGCACCACACAGTGGCACCCTCTGTGCTACCACCACCACCTGGGCACAGCACTTGCAGCACCATGACCCTGACCATGATGAGGGGACCCCTGTTTGGCACCACCCACCCCACCCATCACCCCAAGACACCTCCTGGGCAAAGCTATCCAGACCTGCAGGGCATGAGAGCAGTTCTAGGTTGCTGGTCCCCTCCTGCTCACCAATCGCCTTGTGCTCATACTGCTCAGCCAGGGCCAGCATGTCATCAGTGGTGTCAGTGTCCTCCTCTTCCTTGGCAAGTTCCTTCAGGATTTTACTGCAGGCTAGTGCGGCCACCATGCAGTCCTGGCTCTGGAGCAGAAGAGGCCAGAGAGAGTGTGGGGCTCTGTGCCCTATCCTGCAAGTCCTGGTAGTCCTGCCAAGGCCCCCACAGCTCCCACAGGAGGGAAGGAAGGTGTCCCAAGCAGACTGCTGCTCAGGATGGACAACTTGCCGTCACAAGGGCTGAGCTGTGCTCCTCTCTGGGTGCAGGGGCAGTAGGTAACCCACTGGCATTGGGAATCTGAGGACACCCCTTGTCTCCTAGTGGTAAGCCTTGGGTGACGGGATGGTGTCACTCCATGGCTCTGCACAGCACACTAACCATGCTGCCAGCCACATTGCCTCTTGCCCTGGGGATGCTGTTTATGGGTGGAAGCAGGTACCATGCCTCAGCACACCCCAGGTGCCATGCCCTTGTGTCCTTCCTGCAGTGGGCTGAGCCCTCTCAGCCTCTGCAAGGAAGAGCACACTTCTGGCCCAGCACATCACCTCTGCCTGCAGTGTACATTTTGGCTGGGAAGGCAGGGATCTGACATCATGGTGTGTGTTTGGGGGTGAACATCAAGCATCCACAGGCTCACTAACTGTCTCCCATTTGGCTGGGGGTCAGGCTCAGGCACCACCATGGGCCAGCTCGCCGGCTGTCTGAAATGCCAGCAGGTGCAATCTTTCCTCTTGGGGCTGGGAGGTTTGGCTCCATCTGAGCCTCTCAGCTGGGACTGACAGCTCTGGGCTGTGATACCTGGGCCCAGATGATTTCTGCCAGCTCCTTGCGGTTCTGGACTACAGCCCAGATAAGCAGATCGCGGACTGGGTCCATGGTGAAGGTGACTCGGCCAGCAGAGCGCTTGTAGAGGGACCGGAGACTTGACCCCTGAACCTGCAAGGCATGTGATGGTCAGACCTGTTCCCCTGCCAAGAGGCTGCAGAAAGCAGCCAGCCCCTCAGCACAAAGCCACCCCTGAACCCCGGGTGCCTGCCTCCACCACCCATGGAAGAGCCTTTGCTGCAGATAGTGGGGTGGCCAAGACTGGAGTCATGCTGGAAATGCCACTTTTTTTAGGGCCAGGACCATGTGGGGATGTGCCCGTCCTGCCCAGTGCACCCACCCCACTGAGTCCTGTCCACCAGAGTGGGCGTAGGAGGGTGGGGCAGATGACTTGGGCAGGGCTTTGAGGAACTTTAAGTGGGATTCTTGAGCAGGCAAGAGGACGGAGACCCAGCTGGAACCTCCAGGATGGTTTCTTGAGCCAGCGTCCCCCTCCCTAACGCAACCCTGCCACCAGGTAACCTGGAGATGCGTACATTCAGCTTGATGTGCGGGACTGGGATGGAGAGCCGGGGCCGCTCCGTGTGCTTTGGCTTGGGGTAGAGAGGATGTGTGGAGCAGCCCAGGAGCTCCCGCAACACCTGGGAGACGTGGTGCAGTTGGATTCTTGGCATTTTGGAGCCAGCTGTGTGCTCTCTCTCCTCCAGCATGACCTTCTGCAGCTTGCTGTGGAACAGGCAGGATGGTGCCATGTTGTTGTAGAGGTAAACCAGGGTGTCCCAGGTGACAAACTCCTTGAGACGCACTCCCTGCTCCAGGAACAGCTTCACAAACTCTGGCTTGTTGGAGATCAGGGCAGCTGCCATCACAGGATGGAGATCTGTGGGCTGGCAGGCCAGAAGCAGAGGTGAGGGGCTCCATGGCCCCCGAGCAGGGCCCCACCATGCTCTTCACTCAGATGGGGAGATATTATGCCTGAGCACACAAGGAGTTTCTGAGTGTGAGAGAGCAGCTGGGAAGTACTGGGACTTGTGGGACATCCCTCAGAGACTCACTTCTGGGTCATGCCCTCTCCTCTGGCAGTGAAGAGTGAAGCCCTCTGCTCTCTTGGCTGCTGGTTGGAGAGATGGGGTAAGGTAGAGGGTAGACCCTCTTTCCCTGTGAGCTGGGGCTCATGAGGATGCACCATACAAATGAACAGCTTGTCCACTGTGCACAACTCTTCACCTGAACGATCATGGTGCTGCCAGCTGTATCTCAGCCATGGGGAGACTGGCTGTTCCCCGTGGTCACCCAGTTCAGCCTTTGTGGGGTTTTCCTTTCCAATGCATCCTTTACATGTGCTCAGAAATTAAAACAAAGCCCATTGGCAAGGGGGTATGTGTCTGTCCTGGCAAGAAGGTATCTGCTGACTTTCTGCCACACCTTGGTTTCAGCCTCAGCTTTTCATACCAGCCACATCAGTCCAGGGCTGCAGCACCTTGTAACAGCCCTGGCCTGCATCAGCTAATCTGAGAGCCTGCCTTGTCCTCTCTTCCCAACAAAGATGTAGATCTTGTTCGGGCTGTGCATTTTCACACCATCAAATATTTCCCCTTCGGGATCCTGGTTCCCACCAGCCCTTCCCAGTCCCACAAAAGGTACGTGAGCTAGGGGAATCCAAACTGTCAAACGAAATAGGAAAAATCCCTTCCAAGTCCCACAGCCCCAGCAGAAAGGACAGAGAACCTTGCTCAGCTTTGACTTCTCAACAGCTGGAACAGACATGGGACAGCAGAGCTGGCTTGTGCTGCTCCCTGCCCCACTCTATAGTAAAGTTTGAACAGGGAAGCGCCAGGCTGGGTGAGATGAGTTTAGAGACAAGTTGCCATTTGACAATGTGGCATGAGCAGCGACCACAGAGCAGAGCTGGCAAGAGGTATTTTTGGCTCTAGGTTGGTGGATTGTCTTTAAAAGGTTTTGAACAAAATACTGATCAATCACCCTTGTAAACTATTACAAGCCAAATAGGACCTTTCCAAGCAATGAATTGCAGGGTGTGCTCACCTCTTCTTTGGGTATTTGAGTGCACTTTTGAAAGACAGGACAGATTAAGAGCCCCTCACAATGTGGAGGGAGTTTAGGGTCCTAGAGAAATGCCCTCAAAAACTCTCCCCAGGCACAGCTGGGGTGAACAGTGCCCTCAATATCCACAGTCTTCAACTGGGACCTGACAAGCTGTAAGCCTGACCAGACAAGCAGCACAGGTACTCCCTTACCTTCCACTCATGGTCGTCCGTGAAGATCTCACTCCGAGCAATGTCCACCCTGTTCCAGGCCACAGCTAACTTCAGCTGGTGGTCCCAGTTCTCATGACCAAAGTGGTCCTGGTTTCGTGATGCTGCATGCGAAGTGCATGTGTTAGAACAGAGGAACATTTATGTGGTGAGAAGATACCATCTGGAAGCCCCCTTGGAGGCCTGGCCCTTTGGGTTGAAATATCTCTCCCCAATCAGCTCAGCACCATGAGGTTTGGGGACCCCTTTGGTGACCCCATAAGTCAAGCATCTGCAGGAGATGACTTGTGACCCCCATCCCATTCATCTCGCCCCATCCTCCCAAGCACCTCCCCACCCCTCACCTTTGAACAGGGCCTGGAGGATGGCCACGTCCACATCCTGCTGGCCATATTTGCCCTCTCTGAAAATGGTCAGGAGCTGCCGGCTCCGCACTATGTCTTGGATCTACAAGGAGAGCCATGGGCAAGCAAACAGCAGCAGCATCTCCTCACTGCCGCTTCCCGCAGCCCCTGTCCTGTGTGGGGCAATTCCTTGCTCCCCTTAGGTTGCCTGCAGACCCCCTGTGCTGTGTCTCCCAGCCCAGCTGGTATCTCTCTGCCCAAAGGGAGCAGGCAGTGGAGGAGCAGCGCTCGAGCCCTTGGGGTGCCCAACAGGACAATGCTGAGCATGGCTAGGGGGCAATGGGTAGTTGGCAGAAGATCAGCCTTAAACTTCACACTGGGAGCCTTGATGCTTATGGGCAAGGACTCCTGGGGACACCTTTGATCTCCACAAGCTCAGCGAGAGGAGCTGTCTGCCTGCAAGAGGCTTACCTTCTTGGTCCATTCCACCAGCTTGCCGTCAGTGAAGAGCTCATAGCTGTCATGGAAGAACACGCTCAGCTTCTTCTGGATCAAGGCAATGGTTATTTTGGGCACAGGCAGGCTGGCTACCTGTGCGATGACATCGGCCACACGCCCAGACCCTTCCACAATCACACAGGGGGTCCCGTTGGTGATGGCGTTGTAGATGGTCTGCAGCAGAGTGGGGAGGCTGGTCCTAATTCCACCCAGAGGCCAGCGGACCCTCTCTGAGCCTGAGACACACACTGCTGCTCTGCAGCACTCCCGTCCAGCTGCATTTCAGCTAGTGTGGCACCACACTCACACCAACGCTGGAGAGCAGCACCCCGGGGCAAGGAGCTGCTCCCTCCCACCACCACCCACTCTCAGCTCTGCTGGGAGAGGGTAGAAGCAGTTCCTTACATCAAGTGTCCCGGGGCCTCCTTCCAGCACCACACACACGATGGGAATCTTGATGGCGACGCCTGCGGGGAAGCAGAGCCCAGGGTGACCTCCCTGTGGGGCAGCCCCCCCTGCCATGCAGCTGAATGTGGTCCCCTCTGAGCAGTGGGGTGTGAAAGGCAAGGTGGGAGCGCTGCCCCTGACATGCCAGGCTCCAGGAAAGAGGGGAGACGATCTCCTGGCAGTCATGCTGCTGGAGCATGTGTGTGCATGTGTTAGAATAGAAGATCATCTGCACAGTGAGAAGCCCCCTTGGAGGCCTGGCCCTTTGGGAGAAACAACTCTCCCTGATCAGCTCAGCATCACAAGGTTTGGGGAGCCCTCTTGTGACCCCATTAGTCAAGCAGCTGGCAGAGAAAGTCTCTTTGATTTGTGTCACTGAGGAACCAGGTTCCACATTTATCATGACAATCCTCTCAAACCCCTTGCCTGGATCCTCCAGGGAAGCCACAGCCTCCCCACTCACTGGAGGCCAGGATGGGCACCCCTTACCAATGGATGGCCCTTGTGCCCTCCCCTGCCTCAGGCCTGGCTATGTGTTGCCATTACCTCCTTTCACCTTGGTCTGCTCTGAAATGAACTTCTCCAGTCTGGTCCTCAGGGGGATTTCCACCCCATACCTTCCATGGGTCCCATCGTCCACCAGGATGAAGTGGGAGTGGTTGCTGTCCAGGCATGACAGGTTGCCTTGGTTCTCCTCATCCAGTATGTACTCAGCTGGAAAGCCACCCTGTAAGGTGCAGGAGGAGAGACTCTGGGAAAAGCCTGGCAGGGCTGCAGAGGAGCACCAGATGCCCAGAGCAACCAGCACGTGGGACAGGAACAGGCCAGCACGTGGGGCCAGTCTGGCCAGACAGCCTCCCCTGCCCCCCCTGCAGTCCTTATGTTAGCCTTGCCCCATGCTCCTCTGTCTCTGCTCCACCTGCCCTCACACCCGCAAGGGTCCTCCCAGGGGAAGCGCAGCACCTACACAAGACACTGGGAAGGGTAGAGTGGCTTCTCAGCAAACATCAGCCCGGGACCATCACTCTTTCTGGTGCGGCTGAGTTTTCCAGGGCTGCCAGCCACAAGCACGTCTTGAAGCACCCATTCCCACCACGGCCCTTGGCAGGACTTCCCCAGCAGTCCAGGCATAGGCAAAGCAAACACATCTCCAACTCTGCCTGGCTCACCATGGGGCAGATGAGGCTCTCCCGGTTGTACACAGTCCCCCAGGTAGCTATGCCAATGGTGACAATCTCGCCCTCCTTGTGGCTGCAGCTCAGGATGAAGTCTCGCACTGCCTCTCCCACCTGTTTCATCACACCAGCATGGGACCCCCCTGTGATGATCCAGGCCCCTGGGGGTCAGAGAGGGTCTTGGGAAGGGAGAGGCTCTGCTCACAGCAATCTCCTAGCATCCCCCTATATAGCTGCAGGAACACCTGGTCCTCAGAGATGCTCTATCCCCCAGAAGATGTCTTCCCTGCCCACTACATCAAGCCCTGGCAGCACAGGAGATGCTGTCTTCAGCACAGTGTTGCATCTCTCAGTCCAGCTCCCTATGAGCCTGTTTGCAGCAATTGAGCAAGAACAGTCCATCCCTGGTGGTGGTAGTCCAGACAGGGACCTACAGGCCTCCTGGGCCAGCTTGGAATCTCCACAGCAGCCCAACTCACTGAACCTGGCATGCTCAGATGACAGGCCCCTCTCCTGCTGCAATCTCAGGGAGAGCCTCTGCATCTCTTACCAGTGGTCTGGGCCACTTTGACTAGCCCTTGCCGGAAGATGTTCTTCAGCCTTGGCTTCATGATGAAGTTTTTGGCTCCCCCAGTGACTGAGATGAGCAGGTTGGGTGCATCGAGGCCCCAATGCTGTGTCATGAGGTGGTAGATGACCCGTGGAGGGGTATCCGAGGAGACGCGCACATACTGCAAAAAGGGGAACATACACACATTTCAGGTAAAAACAACAGGGTGAGGGTAACAGGGCACCTGCACCACAATTTCTCCTGTCCCAGCAAAGAACCAGGGGCTTCCCATGCCATTTCCCAGCAGAGTCCTGTTGCTGCTGCCCCAGGTCTTTGTGCATGACCTTGTTCCCATTCACTTCCCTGGGACCAAGCATTCCCAAGATGAACCTAAGGACAAGGACAGGGAACAGCCACTCCTTGGAGCATGGGCCTCACAGTGTGAAGATCAGTCTTGTAGTTTCAGAAAGGGACTAGGTTCAGGGCTGGGAGAGAGGAGGGATCCTGGCCCACACCCTGTCCTCTGCTTGGGTCAGTGTTGCCTTTGGGGCATTTCCACTCTTTCCTAACCTCCTCTCATTCAGGAAGGAAATACTTGCATTTCATCTGCCATGGAAAGAACCTGAACACTGACTCCCCATACAACACAGACAGGAAAAACAGATCACCTTCCCCATCTTTTGTCCCAGGCCCGTGAAGTGGATATCACCGAAGGCATCTGTTGGCATTTCCTGGATGTGCCTGCTGGGGTCCCATTCCTTCCCCAGGAAGATGGGAGGTTTGGCAGCATCTTCCAGGTGCTGTTCCCTGAGATAGCCGCACTCACACACAATCCTCCTGAAACACACACCACCAACTTTGCTCAAAATAATCTAAACCCAAAAGGCAAAGCCCAGCTGGCCCACCTGCCTCAGCCCAGGCAGGAGGTGTTGGCATTCTCATTAAGAATACCACAGGCATCGGCATCTTCCACCCAGCTCATCTTCCAGCTCAGAACTTGTGCAGAAACAAAGGCATTGTTTGGGGGGAAATTTAGCAAAAAAATGGTATTTCTGCCTGTAGAGGTTTAGGGCAGAAATACTAAGGTCGTTCTGGATGAAGTACAGACTGCATGCGAAAGCATCAGAAAGGTTCCTCACTGGGACATGGGATATCAGTCATGTGGTGACACACAGCAGGGTGAAGAACTAGTCAAAAAGGACTTTGTGAATCCCCTTGACACCAGCTCCCTTGACAGAAAGGTGGGATTTTTCTGGTGCTGTTGCTTTGTCACCAAACACCCCTTCTTCTGCCCTGGCAGGGGAGGGGAATGAGGGACTGTCTGACTTACCCAGAATCTGATGTCTGGGAGCTTTCAACAAAGTAGGTGCACTCTTTCTTCTGGATATTTTCAGGAATCCACGAGATGAGATTTTCCTGAAGGAGCAGGAAAAGCAGCAAGGGGTCAGGGTTTCTGCAAAGGGCCAGAAGTTATGCCAGGGACCAGACACCCTGGTGCTTGGAGCATATCTGGGTGCTTCTTTGATGTGAAGGAAGAAAGCTCCATTGCTATCTGCAAGGACAAAGCCAGGTGTACTCCAAGGACAGGAGATATGAATGCTGGACATGTACCTCAGATGTTTGGGGGTTTTCTGTCTGTCCCTAAAACTAAAGTGATCTGTTATTAATGCTCCCATTACTGAGTCATCAGGTAACTCATTAATGCTCTTCTGTTATGTGTGGCCAATCGCCCCCTCTTCCAGCACCTTCTGAACTTGCCTTTTCATTGCTGCCGGTGGGGAAATGTGCCTTCCGCCTGCTCTTCGAGACACTGCTACTGCTCTGCTGGAGGTTGGGGACCACCTCGAAGTCACTCATCTTCCTGGGGTGCGTGGCAGGGTTGTCTCCTCTCTCGGGGCACACCTTGTTCAGTTCGGAGGGGAGCACCTTGGTGCGCCGGCCATGTGCAGCCATGGCTGTTGTGTCTTGCCCTGCTTGGCGTCCTCTCTCCTGTTCCTAGGCTGGGAGGTCCTGAACATCTCCATCCTGAGCGCAGCAGAAAAGAAGGATACCCATGGACTGGGGTGTCCTGTCCATCATTCCCTGGGTCGAGAGACGTCCACAGGAAACCTGCCAGTCCCTCACCATGGTCCTGACACAGGGGTCACATGGGTGGTGAACCAGCCTCAGCATGCACCATGCTGCCCCTGTCAGCCTCTGAAAATTGACCCCACCGTGCTCTGCCCACCAGCACAGCTGCTGGCCTGCCTGCTCTGCTGCCTGGCCATCCACCAGCCCATAGCTCTCCTTGCTTGCTCTCTGCTGCAGGCAGCTGGGATATTTCCAGCAGCAGGGAGCACAGAAACTAGGTCTCTTGTGCAGGCAGCCCAAACATGGCCTCGCATGGAAAATCTGTATCAACACACTGGCTGCAGAGACAGGGCACTCCTCTGTAGGGGGAGATCCCAGAGCTAAAACCAAGGTGCACACAGGCATGCTGCATAGCAGGGGCTGCAAAACCCCTGAGCCCTCCCAAATGCTCACAGTCCCCATTGCTGAGCTCCTGAACTGCTGAGACTGGAGAGCTGCTGGAGGAAGGGTGGAAAAGCTCCTGGGTGCCTCTGGAGCCCAAAGCGGAATGGTGTCCTCTCAGGGGAGCTGTGATTAGGTAACAGAGCAAGCACAGCACTCAGGTAAGGCACTGGCAAAGCTGTGGGGTCAGCAGGCCTGTGTTTAAGGAGGATTTTCACTGTCTTTCTGCAAGCCAAACTCTGCATCACACCCAAGGGTGGGGAGCCCTTAAGAGGGACAAGGAGTGGTGGAGCAAAATTGTAGCTACCACTATATTTTCTTCACATCTCCTTCCCCCAGGCTCAGTGCTGCTGCGGGCAAGGAGCAGCAAGGAAAAGCCTTTTTGTCACCCTCCCTCCCAGGCTCCCTCCAGCAAATAGGCAGCCCCACCGACCTCAGGAGCCAGATTTTGGCAGTCTGGCTTTCTGCATCAGCACAACCCATGGCAGATCTAATTGTTTGAGAAAGAGCTGTCTAAATAAGGTCAAACATATCCTTAATTCTTGTTCCTGGCCTCTCAGGACGGGCAGGCTGGTGGGGGTTTGGGGCATGGCCACAAGCAGCTCATAAGTGCATGCAGGAAGGGCTCTCACACCGGGTCCTCCATGGGCACCCCGGGGGTGAACAATCGTGCTGAGAAAACACCCAGAATACCTGTCCTTAAGGGCTCCAGGGCCAAGGGCTGAGCCTCTCCCGTAACACATGCTGCCTGCCCCCCCTCCCGGCTTGGCAAGCAGCTCAGGAGGGGGGCTGCACTCCCGAGAGGCCTGGCAGCTTGCCCCACTGCAGGCAGCACAGGGCCCCTCACCCGGGGGTCGGGTCCCCTCTCGGCTGCACACGGTCGTCACAGCACCCATCGGGACAGGGGTCCAAAGCCCTGACCGCAGGCGCCGAACATTGCCTGTGAACCATGCGCACCCCCCCGCCCCCCGCCCCTCCACCAGTGCAACAGCCAGCGAGGCTGCCTGTACCTTCCCTGCAGCATCCTCCGGCCGCATCACCAGCTCCTCCGCTCCGTGCCTGTCACAGGCATTCAGCCCCGTGTCCCTCTCCTTTGGCGGGTCATTCTGTCACTGGAGACACAGACGATGAGTGGAGAATAGGGCAGAGCTGCCTGCAGAGAGGAGGAGGTGGCAGGGCGGCTGGCAGCCTCCCAGCAAATCAGGCTGCGGGAGCGGTCCCTGCCGCGAGCTGCAGCGCCCAGGCAGGCCCCGCGAGCGGCTGAGTCACGCTCCCGGCCGCCCGCAGCCGCCATTCCCGCCCGCAGCCGCCATTCCCGCCCGCAGCATCCCACTGCCGTCAGCCCCACGCAGGGCAAGATGCTCGCGCCCGAGCCCCTCTTGGCAGATCAAAAAATAATCCACCAAGCCAGGAAACATGAAATTAATTATTACTCAACCCTTAATTGGTTTAGTGGTGGACTTGGTAGTGTTAGGTTAATGGTCGGACTGGATGATCTTAAAGGTCTTTTCCAACCTAAACGATTCTATGATTCTGTGTCACGAGCAGGGGCTGACGCGGGGGGATGGCAGGGCCCTGGCACACAGATGCTGCCGGGAAGGAGCAGCAGCCCGGCGGCTCTGACGGAGGCTTGGGTGCATCACGGGCTTGGCAAGCATTACAAAAATTCCCTTCCCTAACTATTATATCAATCAGTCTTTATAGAATGGAAAGGTATTCATTTTATATATATATGTATTTATACATATATAAATCAGTTATACACTGTGATGTGATGAGGTAGTGGAATTTTACTGGAGACTTTGGTATTGTTCATTCTTAAGTAAAACAAGCTAAAAGACAGCCTGGCCCTGGAAAGAAGGACTTTGCTTTGTGGTAGCTTAGAGCTGTCCATGAAGAATAAAAGATAACCCAGGACAACCACAATAATGCCAGCATCCTAGCCCCTCTGACGCGTCTTTGAAACCCTCCCAGCATTGTCTGGCGTCACAGATCAGTAACTCAAGCGAGAGTGACTCAAGGGATGCCTGATCAATACAGAAGAGGCAAGAATGCTGCAGAAATACAGTGGCTTTGCAAAGTTGTACTGTGATTAGCAATTGGTAGCATGGGTGTTAGTGATTAGGCCAGTCGTGTTGTACCTGGACACTTGAAAGGTATAAGACACCTGTGTAAAACCACATTTGGGGTGCCCCAGTTTGGCTGGGACACCTCACACGCATGAATAAATATTTACCCTTGTAATTCTGTGCTTTGCATCATAGCCTCTCTCCTTGGGCAGCATGGGCCAAGTGCAAATTTTCATAACACAAGCCCTGGGTGAGGAACCTCACTGTCACACCACAGGCACCAAATGCCTTTTGGCTGGTGCTTCCCACTTCCCCATTTCAGATGCTCTCCCCCCATTATGCTCCATGCCCTAAATGAATTGGCTTTTCCACTGGGTTTGCAGCCACTTAACTTGCACTTGCCACAACATTTGCTTAGCAAAACCAGCGTTCATCTTCCTCGGAAAATGTTCTAAGCAGCAAAGCCAGTCCCGGAAGGCAGCCAAGGCAGTGGATGCTGCAGCAGCGAGCGATTTGGCTGGCTGTGGCTCAGCAGCAGGTACACCAGGCAGCCCAGGCGACTGTGGCTCAGAGCAAGCCGAGGGTCCTGCAGCACCAGGCCCCAGCCATCCCTGATGGCTCTCGCTGGAGAAGACTGTAAAAGATTATGGGACAGTGCCAGGAGACAGCTGGGAAGAGAGACATCGCTGGTTCTCAAATGCAGGCATGTCCTCCGGGTCTGGGGCTGAAGCCCTGTGACTCCTTTCATGTTGCAATGGGCTCAGGTGCTGGGGCAGTGCATTAAACAAGCAAGTAGGGTCCAAAGGAAAACATGGTGTTGTGATCACATCCTTTAGCCTGCTTTCCAGCCAAAGCATGTAAGTTAGCATGGGCCATCTATGCAATGAGTTCTTCTGGTTTCCTTGAACAAGAGAAAACAGCTGAGACATTTCACTGGAAGAACAGATGCCACTAATAAGGCCGTAAATAAAATCCACGTGCAATGCTTTACAGTTCAGTTGTAATTAACTCTGCACTGCCAAAAGAACTGAAGTCAGAACTGCACATTAATTACACATTAATGTGAACATTCATCCGCTCTCAGCTGGCTAGCTCTCTGGAGACCGTGGCTTTTGGCATATGCCAAAACCACCATGGCCTGATGGGATGCGTGTGGAGCCAGCACGCTGGGACAGTTCCCGCTGCTCCTTCTAAAGGCCCAGCTAAAACCCAGCAGGGCTGAAAGCAAATCCTGGCAAGTTAACATCCATTTGTGACAGCAGGAGGAATGAGGGAAGAACATGAAGGACTCTGGCCGCTCACTGGGGACTGTGCCCGCACACACATCCGATGTCTCAGGTCAAATTCAGCCAGATTGATGTTTGTGAACCAGAACACTTTTTTGCTGCCAGATAGCAGCAAACCTCCTGCCAGTGCCGCGGAACCTCCACTGGGATCAGCCCCTTGCTCTGGGTCTCTCCCAACAGCGACCCCAGCTCTGTGGGAGCCCCCTCTCCTGCTGGGGCTTGGTCCTCCCAGAAGCCATCATGGTGCTGCCCTGGCGTGGTCACTGCTGCTGTCCCGTGCCAGTGAGGAGGAACCTCACTGCAGAGTGGGGAGGATGCCTGCCTCCTTGGGTGGGAAGGCATTCATATGACCTGGGGAGGGAGGACGCATGCCCAGCCCTGCCCGGGGAATGGGGTCCCTCCGACATTTTCCCCCATGCCCCAAATGCATTGTTTGGGCCCATTTCTCCAAGGAGTTCCTGTGAAGGATGCCTCCTTCCAAGGGCCTTTCCTGAAGCAATGCCTCTTGCCCTGTAGAGACAGAGGCCAGCACCAGCTGGGAGGAAGGGAGCATCTGTGGTGGAGGCACTGCAGCCACCAGCCCTTCCCTGGGCAGGGCTGGGGGTGCATCCACGCATGGGTGAACAAACTAGCACAGAAGGAACCAGGCACAGCCCCTCTCAGCATCTCTGGTGGTGGTCCTGGAAATGGCAGCTCGGCAGCTTGGCTCCAAGCCTCGTCCCACTCCTTAGGCCAATGGAGAATGGCCCTATTCTCTGCCAAGGCTGGTCACAGCACCTGCCCCTGCGCATATGGCCAGGCCCAGGTCTGGGGGACAGAGGAAGGGTTTTGCACTGGCTGGCACAGAGGTCAGGTACCAGCAGTGGGGGATCTTCAGCAGAGGGACCTGCTGCACCACTGCCCGGGCATCTGTTACTGATATGCAGCCATGCTTGTGTTCCTTCACTCCACCACCATCCATTATATATGGCCAGGATGGATTAGCGGGGCTTGGTTACACATGAGAAATTCCATCAAGGGACTGGAATACAACCAAGAAGCAGCAGGTCAAAGCCGTTAAACACTGATCACCCGGCGAGGATCCATTATAGATTCAGCCTCTTAATCCCTCCCCAGCCCCGGTGCGGGCTGACGTCCGGCATAGAGCAACTGTCATGGGAGGATGAGTCGATGCCACCCTGCAATACAGCCTCTGCCAGAGTGGGTTACGCTGTGGTGGCAGCAGCGCGGTGCCCTGCAATATTGATGGATACGGGAACACGGCTCGGTGCCGGAAGCGCCACTTGTCTCAAGTTAGCCAGGCAGACGTTGCGAGCCATGACACGAGCCGCAGATGAGCCCGCTTCTGTCTAGTTGCCGGCATAGCAGGCAAGGGCTGGAGCTTTGCCAGCTGCTGGGCCAAGGGGGGATGATTTTGCCAAAAGCCCTGCAAGGGCTGGATCTTCCTCTAGGCACCAGAAAGCCCTTTGCAAACGTCCTGCCTCCTGCTCCCCTGAGTGCCAGGGAAGGACAGAAAGGGCCACCTCGATGTCTGGCACGGCCTGGGACCTCTGATGAGAGACTGCTGCTCAGAGGGAGCCTTTGGGAAGTACCAAAGAGCCACCTCCTGCTTGCCAGTGTTTTCCAATCTAAATCTCTGTGAGATGTTCATCTTTGCATCAGTCTCTGGGGCCCAGAAGACACTGAGAAGACATGGTCACCGTGAGCAGCCTCACCCCATGCTTGGCTGCCCTTGCTGGGGCAGACACAGCCTCCAAAACTCTCGACACCAATGTTTGGGTTTGCTCATTGGGAAGCAATGTCTGCCAAGGCAGCAGGCAGGTGCGCGCAGCAGCTCAGCCCCAATGCCAGGAGCTCCCAGCCACGCGGCCTGCGGGAGGGCACGGAGCAGGGCGGCAGCGAGGGCCTGGCACCCTTTGGGGCACGCTGCCACCGCACAGCTCTTGGGGATGCCCTGGAGTACTCCCCAGCTGGAGAGGAGTGGGGAAGGGCTCTGGGTTTCCCTGAAGAAGAGAACCCCTAAATACAAGACACATCCCGGCTGGGGACGCTTCTCCCGTGGGCAGTGCAGGCAGCTGCCCTTCAGCAGGCGGCTGTGCCAGGGCTGCTTCCCCCAGCCCGGAGAGCCCCCCTGTGGGATCACAGCCCTCCACAGCATGGGGGTGTGTGGGACCAGGAGAGGAGAGAAGGGTCTCCCCCAAACCTCCATCTCAGCATCCTTCCCCACCCTGGCCTTCAGGAGAGCAGACACTGGCCCCATCGGGGATCTGCTTGGAAGAGTCCCAGGGGACTCCCCCTTCCCCTTCCAGGGGTCCATCCCTGCAGGGATGAGCAAACTGGCATGGAAGAAACCAGGCGTGGCCACTCTCAGCATCCCCAGTGTTTTTATTTCAGAGGGACCCCGGCGGGTCTGGCTGCCCCACTCAGAACCGGAGCCAGGGGAGGCGGCGCGTGTGGTCCCCTGAGCCCGCCTCGTCCTCCTGGACCCTCCGCAGCCATGATGGATCTTCCCTGGTCACCAGCGGGTAGTGGAGCCGCCTGTGCCCATCGCTGTCCCACTGCCAGGACAGGCTCCGCACACGCTGGCGGGGCACGGCGGGGCTGCGCTCCCTGCTCTCAGCAGAGAATCTCCGGCGCCGGGGACCTCTGGGGCCCTGCTGCTGCTGCTGCTGCTGCTGTCGCCCCTGCCCCGGCCCTGCGTAGGGATGGAAGCGGCTGCGGCGACGGCGGGCCACCCCAGCATGATCATCCTCGACCTGCAGGCTGCGGGTAGCCACGATGGGCCGCCGGCAGATCGGGCAGCTGGCAGCTATGGCGGTGGCAGCCCAGCGCTGGATGCAGGCGTGGCAGAAAACGTGCCCACATGGGTCCACACCAGCGGGGCCTTGGTAGGGATCCAAGCAGATGGGGCAGGTGTCCCCCCGCCGGGAGCTCCTGTCAGCTCCCGGCACCACCGGCTCATTCCTGGACGCCTCCAGTGCTGCTGCTGGGACTCAGTGTCCTGTCAGCTGCTGGTGGGACTTGATGTTTTGTCTGCCGCTGGCAGGAATTGATGGGTGCCGCTGGCGGGACTCAAAGGCTCAGGTTCCACTGGCGGGACTCTATGGCTCCTCAGCTGCTGGCAGGTCACAATGTCTGGTGTGCTGTTGGCAGGACTCGATGGCTCGGATGCTGCCCACAGGACTTGACATCCAGTGTGCCGCTGGCAGTTCGTGACGCTGGCGTACATAGCTGCCCACCGCAAGTGACATCGCAGGGTAACTGTGACTCTCTGGTGACATCACAAGGCTCTGGGGAGTGCACCCGGGGGCGCACCCAGGAGTTGTTGCCCCAGCCTGAGACAGACCCTGTGATGCAAAACCCATCTGGCAGCATGCTTCACACCTCTGCATTTGCTCAGGCCCCTTTCAGTCCCTGTTGGTGGTGGTTGTGCCAGCATCACGCACTCACAGAGCGGTTGGGGTTGGCAGGGACCTCCAGAGGTCATCTGGTCCAAGCCCCTGCTGAAGGAGGGCCACCCTGAGCCAGCTGGACCCTGGGCACCGCTGAAAAGAGCCAGGCTCCATCTTCTCTGCACCCTCCCTTCAGACATTTATATCTATGGAGAAGATCCCCCAAGCCTTCTCTTCTCCAGGCTGAACAGTCCCAGCTCTCTCAGCCCATCTCCGGTGAGGACTGGAGAGATGTTCCAGTCCGTTCCCCATCTTCGTGGCCCTTTGCTGGGCTCTCTCCAGTCTGTCCCCGTCTCTCTTGTCCCAGGGAGCCCAGCACTGGACACAGCCCTCCAGGGGTGGCCTCACCACTGCTGAGCAGATGGGAACCATCTCCTCCCTTGACCTGCTGGCAACGCTCCTCCTCGTGCAGTCCAGGACACCGTTGGCCTTCTTTGCTGGCATCAGAAAGCTTGTGAGAGAGAAGTGTCACTGCCAAGGCCTTCCCTAGAGCCACACACCCACCACAGAAAGCCTTTGGAGACAATCGATGGAGAAATGCAGCCAGTACCATCTCTCCTACCTCTGCTGTAGGCCAGAAGCAATGCTGGACCTTTGCCTCCCTCACTGCTGAGGAACTCGATGACAGATTTCATGAAGGTCAAAGGCTGCCTCATGACCCCCGAGTTCGAAAAAAGAACTGCTGAGATCAATCCCCACTGTTCACAGTTTCTCCTGCTGCCCGTTGGCTCACAGTTGTCACGCAAACCCTTGTGGTATTCTGCACTGAAGCTAGGTAAGGTTTGGTCCTGACCTCCAGGACTGCACCAAGTCCTTTCAAGTCAGCTGGATGCAACCGCCAGAATCAGGTCCTGCGACAGAGTTCGCTCCATCCCTCAGCAAGAGATAGGTGCTCCCTCCAAATATTTAAGCCAAATTTCATTAGGCAGAAGCTGGAGTTCTCAGGGTCTGTCCCTGCAGCGTAAATCCATTCCTGATCCTGTGGCATCATTCAGGTTGCACAGAAGGGGCCAGGAGGTTGGATCTGCAACACAACGCCTACTAATGAACAGGCATCAAAAAGCCCCTCTGTAACCACTGCCAGAGCAAAAGGGAAACGCAGGCCACTCTGCTATCATGCCAAGTCACAGCCATAAAAATAAAAGCTTTTTATTTGTTTTTTTCTTAATATACCATTACAGAAACATCTGAGTAACATTCTCGACAGGACAGGCAGCTCCGTGGCCCTGGGGGCGAGCGCAGGCAGCCAGCTCCAGGATCTGCCATGCCGTGCTCCTGAGCTGCCACTGCTCTCCATGCATGACGCCCCACTCCTCACCCTCAGCAGGGAGACCCAGCCCTCCCGGTGTCAGGGCGTCACCTTTTTGTAGGTAATGTGGAGGTGCTGAGTCATGGGCTGCGTAGTGGTTGCCATTGAGACAGTTTGTTCAAGTTTCCCATCGGAATTGAGCCTGAATTTTCTGGTAATCTAAAAAGGGGGTAAGAAAAGAAATAATGAAATCAAGCAAACAGCATCCACACTAGCCACAATTTAGACACACAAGGCTAAATTCCTTATATGTGCTTTCTACCTTCCCTTTGCCATCCTTGTGTTTGCCGTCAACGCACCACAGATGGAAGGATATGCTCACTACAGCCATGCGAGTAAACGAGAGGTTTTCTCTCCTAAAGGAGGCAACCTTTTCCAAAATACCAGCTCCAAGCCCCAAGACCATTAAACGCAGAGCAACACAGTGTCCTGGCACTGCTACTGACAGACAGGCCTCAGCACAGACAGGCCAACATCCCTCCACCAGCGGAGTGGCTCCTGGCTGGCGGCTCAGGGAGATGCTCTGCGCTGGGCAACGTCCCCAAGGCGGCCTTCAAAACCACTCGGGCTCTCTGCAGGTCACCACACCGTGCCAGAGTAAGGCATTGCTCATGCTACATGGGGAGATCAGAGCCTGCTGAGCCTCGGCATGCACCTGCAGCCAGGCAGGGGTTCAGCCCCGGGGCAGGAAGGAAGAGTGCTGCCATCCATCAAGAGGGCTCGATAGCCAACATCGTCCCCATCCCTCCACCTGGGCAGGCTGTGAGTCTGCCTGTGCTGCATCAAGTGTCAGGAGAGGCAATTCGGGGTTGCCCTGTGGAGCTAGACCACTTAGGACCTGTGCAAGTAGATGCCTGAACCCAGGCTTCAGCAGCTTCCAAACTGGAGGAGGGAGTGGCTAAGCATCCAGTGTTCAGCACAGGTTGTAAGCCTGCTCCTAGGTGTTGCTGAAATAAAGGAGAATAGCAGGACCATCCTTTTTGAACCTTAGCTCCTGTTCCAGGATAATGGTCTGGAGGGCATCACTCTAGCTGCCTGGCCCAGCAGGACAGCCCCATAGCCATGTGGATGACACCAGGGCACGGCAGCTCCCCGAGTGAGCACTGCTGTAAGGACGCAGCCTGACATGGACCCCATGCACCCAGCACTTTGGCCCTTCGCATGATTTCAGCACAGATTCGCTCCACATGATCTGGAAGAGCTATTTATATTGCCTGGTGGCCCCTTGCTGCTTTCTGAGCCGAACATAATTCCAGGGGTGAACACAAACAAAGTCCTGGGGACAGCAGGATAACCTGCAAGCACGACTAATTTGCAGTCACTTAAACCACCCCGTTTAGAAATTCCTAAAATGCAGAGGCTTTTGCAAATGCATTCGTTTCCAGTGAAGGTCACTCAAGAGCATATCCATGAGCTATCGCCAGTCTGCATGCTCCGAGACAGCATCTTCTCCATTAAGACATCCGTTCCTACGCCCGCAGTGTGCCCTTAATGCCAATATCTATCACATTCTCCTTCCAGGAGGTTATTGCCAGCTGAGAGAGAAGCTATGCAGGGCTGTGCAGAATGCGCCGCTGTTATTGACAGCAGGAACAGGGTCATACACAAATGATGTTTTGATTAATATTTGCTGATCAGATCAGACTTTCTTTGTAATGCGTGACAGTGTTCCTCAAATAACCTAAGCAGGAAAAGGCAATTAAAAGGAATACAAAAGACACTCATCTTTAACAAGAAATTATTTCACAACGTGTGACCTTAGCTCAGGGTTTCTGAACGGCCCACTGCAGGTTAGACAATGAAGTCTGAATGCCAAAAGGATGAAATGAAATGAACTGGGCAAAAAAGAAGAGGGGGATATTCTCTTAAAAGCGAGCTTAAATCAAAGGCTGGCTGATGGTACTGTGGGAGGGCAAGCTCCATGTATACCCGAAACATACGGGGAGAAGTAGCAACTTCCCATACAGGAGAGGAAACATGAAGCACTGGGAAAGGGCTGTGGGAAATTGCTGAATTCAACGTAAGTGACAGCCAGTGCTCTCCCCTCATTCACAAATCCAGTCATTTTATCACAGAAGACAACCAGGTCAGCCAGGCACCATTTACCCATGGTAAAACCATACTGACTGTGCCCAATCACCTTCTCTTTGATATGTGCAGAAATCTCCAGGGGCTGAAGTGAGGCTGACCAGCTTGTAGCTCTCCAGGTTGACCTTCAGGCGCTTTCTGAAGATGGGTAACCCACGTGCCATGGGTCTCCAGTCATCGGGAAACTCCGCTGATCTCCATCACCTTTCAAAGATAACACAGCAGCCTTGCAGGCGCATCAGCCAGTTCCCTCAGTACCCACACACTGCAAGGACAGTCCTGAAGTCTAAAAATATTTGAAAATGTGCCTGTTCTCCAGATACTTGCAGGGGAACATGAGCAGGGTGTTTGGAAACAAACCCAGTCTAAGAGTGCTCCTCTGCTCCCTGCAGAGCATCTCTTATCTATATGCACAGAGTGGGAGCCGAGAGCCACTCGCTCTTCAGAGAGGAAGAGTCTAATATGCTGCAATTGTGCCTTATATCCTGTCAGCATCACCTCTAGCAGGGACAGACCCCCAGGGACTGCTCCTCTCTGTCCATACGGGGATCTACCTGCACCTCAGCACAGCCATGCCAGCTAGAACCTGCAACACAGCCCCGTCCCAGGGAATGGGTCTTCCTGCCTGAATTATGGCTCCGCTGAGCCACAGCCATCCCCCATCACTTTTCAGCAGGAACACAACATTATGGTGAAGTTTTCTCAAAACGAGCAACTAAAGCAGCAGCACACGTGCCCTTCTCACAACACTTGTGGTCTCTTCATTTCCATGGACAATTTACGCTGTTCTTGGTGAAGAAGAAAACATGTTGGGAGCTAGCTACCTCCCACACCCTCTCATTCCACATCCTTCAGCAGCAAGGGCCTCCCAGATACTGTGACCAGTACCTGGGCCTGAACTGCCCTCAGGTGCCAGGTGAGCATGGACCTTCAGCTCAGGAGGTTCCCCCTTCCAGCCTTCAGCCAAAGCCAGCCTTGCAGCCCTCAACCAGTAAGACATTTGGTGGCTTTCTGTTGTCTTCCCCCTCTCCTCCTGCCAGTCCATCTGCTCGCATTTCAGGCAGCGACTCCGAGAGGGCGGCCCATTTTATTTAAATGTTTGCAATTAAGTGTTCCGCTGCCTTGGTGATATCCATAGTATTCAAAAGCTTTATTTCTCCTGCTATACAATAAGGAGGCAATATACAAGGAGGCAATACAGCTACTCCTGGGAAAGGAGAAACCCAACAACTTAAAATATGCATCTGAAGGCAAGGGAGTTAGAACTGCCTTTCTGGAGTTAGGACATTGTTTGTGTAGGCACATAGAACTTTTGGCACATCAGTGAATTTACGGAGCACGCTTATGACACTGGCTGCATCTACACAAACTTGTGCTCTCAGTTATCTACGGGTTGGTTTTATAGCACATAAAAACTAGGTTGCAAAATTAAGCCTTAAGGTCCAGAATAAGACAATACTGTATTTGCTGCAATCAAAGTAGTGTCTTCTCTCCTGAGAGCCACACCTCACTTGTCACTGTTCAGAAACTGCAGTCACTTGGTTCACATGTTATCAGAGAAAACAAAACAGAGGCAAGAACATGCCAGTACCTACTCTGAGAGCTTGTTCAACTTTGCTTTCTCAGCTGCTAGTCAGCCAAGACAACTTCATATGACAGCTAGGATCCTAGTGGTGACCTCAGTATGCCACACGAACTCCAGCATTGCCATCTTACTCGCAGCTGGCTGCACCCCATCCAGCTGTGTCAACAACAAACTGCCACTACACACAAAAAAGAAAAAAGTCAAAACCCAAGAAGCAGTCAACCAAGACTGGAACTGACAGCAAGTGCCCAGCCATGACAAGCAGCCACACATGGCAAGAGAACCCATAGTAACTTGTGAATGCCCTGAAAAGCAAGCAAGCAAGATTTGCAGAGACTAGGTGGAGCGCCAGTGAAAGGCAGGCATTTCTAAAATATCCTGATGAGGCCCAATACTGGAAGTACCTTACATGTGCACCCTCATACTGTAATTAATCCAGAAGACCAGCGTTAAGAAGTAACACCACTGCCATACAACGGTATTTAGACAAGACTTTCCTATTCTCTTCCCCAAGGACCTGCAACTGGCCACGGCTGGAGACAGGATTCTGGGTTGGCTGGTCTGATTCAGCGCATCAGTTCTTATCTTAACGATCCCTCTGGGTCTTGTACGAAATATCTTCTGTAGGCTGTTACAGAAAGAATAAGCCAGGATGCCATGCAATATTTCCAAGAACTCCTGATGGCAATCTGTAATTAAAGCATGCTAATCAACCTATCCTCTCAACTAGACACTTTCTGGGGCTAGCAATACTATGTGAATTGCTCACTGCATGTGCACTCACCTGCTCTACGTGGGGCTTCTTGGCAAAGGAGATCCTGGCTATGGAGTGAGAAGCTATAGACAGCTCTTGTCCATTCACCTCCCCTTCTTCCACCTCCACCAGACCTAGTGAGAAGCAAGGTCATATTATTAGGCTACAAAGGTTACTTTATGGTATCGCAATTATTAGGCTATGTAATAGACCACCACTCTCCCTGAAGAATGATTTTATTTGACCTAGCACATACAGACAACTGCAAATCCATGCAACCTCAAGCACGTAACGCTGCTTAGAAAAATCTAGCCAGACTTACTCACACCATGTAGGATGGAGTATTGCATTACAACAGGCAGTTTTCCCTTCAGCACCTGCTCTGGAGTTTTAGATGCAAATTTAAGCATCAACTCGGTTTTAACACTCTTTCACTTAAAATAATTTAGATGTGGTTCTCTCTCTCATTCAGTCCCTGTAAGGTGTCTAACAAGTACGAAGGCACATCCAGACAGTGGGAGATTCTCCTAGTTTAGGAGCTAAGAAGAGTGCACTGAGATTACTCTCCAAGATTGTTAAGGGAAAGGTAGGAGAGAAGCTCCCCTGTTACAGTGCTGCGGAGGCTCTTGGTAGTGCCACAGGCCAGAGAGGGTCTCTAATAGGGAATATGCTGCTATATGGGTCACACCAAATGCTCCTGGATGGAGAGGCTGCAAAGGGGGTTTAAAACCACCACAGCCCCACCTTGCCAGGGCCACAAAGTCTACCCTGCGCCGCAGAAACAAATATGGCAAGTGTTGACAGTGGTAACAACAGTTTAAGTGCAATGTTAAATCTGCCCCTGCTTAGAAGGAGCAGCTGGCCAAATATGACACTAGCAATAGAAGGAGGACTCTAGACCCAGGAGCTCATGAACCAACACATGCACCTCTCTATTTCTACCACAGAGTCAACTGTGGCCAACTCACAGGAGCAGTGGGAACAAAGCATCTTATCTGTACACATTCCCTCTGCCTCTCCACAAAAAAAAAGGCTAGGATGCTTCGAAGGCATGCAGAATGTCACTGGCCACTTATTATCTGCCATCATTAAGGCTCAGACTGCAATTCTTGTTACAGAGGCAGGGGTTCTTTTGGTTTACAAAGCTACGTCTGCAAATACCAACATATCAGTTGAG